>NC_056523.1:59989267-60066493 GCF_019175285.1 Sceloporus undulatus
CCCCCCCCCCCCCCCCAGCAATCAGTAATATTAAAATCCCAGTAGTCCCAATAGTTGGCCCTCCAGATTAGCAACACTTATTTTTGGCAAAACCTTTCGGGGGGCAAAAGAAGCTCCACATTGTGTCTGGGAAATCACACATCAGTTGAGGTATTTTGATGTGGACACAATTTTTCATTGAAGACAAGAAACTGTGTGTGTATTAATCACATCTTAATCTAGCCCAAGCTGTTTTCGGGCCCCAGTCTGAGAGAAAGGCAGTGAACCACTTTGATCTCCCAGGAAAAGTGGTATAAAAATAAAGATTTATTATTATTATATATTATATACATGAAATGAAACATTAAATAAATAAATGTACTCTACTATACAATGGACCCTTGTTATACGCTGGGGTTTGGTTCCAAGATCCCCCGTGTATAACAAAATCAGTGTATGCTCAAGTCCCATTAAATATAATGACATAGCAAAATGGTGTCCCTTATAAAAAATGGAAAATCAAGGTAAATTTGGAACATTTTCAAACCGTGGATGATTGAATCCGTGTATAAAAAATCCGTGTATAAGAAGGGCTGACTGTACTGCCAGAATCCCATATCATTGGTCATGGAGGCTAGAGCTTCTTGGAAGTCAAGGCCTGAAGATGTGGGAGAACCAAAGACAGAGAGTTACAGGTCTTTGTTACTTCCTTTTCTCAGGGGAAGTAGGAGATTAATAGAACGGGAGAGAATCCAGAGAGACCCACTTCATTGGGATACTGAAGCTGGACTTCCTTGACTTGATCAAGGGTGTTTCTGCCCCTTTTCTGTTCAAATAGCAGTATTTTATTCCATAACACTTCTGTGCTCCTGTGCAGCCCACACTTCAGGTTTAGATTATCACTATTTCTTCAGTGAAGACAGGAAATAGAGAACTGGACAGGCTGTTATGGGATGGGGGACAGAAAAAGAATCAAGCCCAACATCATCAATACAAATATGTTGTCTTACCTGGATATTGCCTAAAAAAGCCCTTTGCACTTCCAAAGTATTGCCATATAAGGGAAGGGTCACGGTCAAAATTGTCAACAAACACTTTGTTTAATGATTCTGACCAATAAACTCCATTCACAATAGCAGGATCTGGGGGAGGGAAGAGGAAAACAAGAGAATGAACTAGGTTAATTAGTAGCCATAAATACTTTTCACGGTTCTCATAAAAGCTGTCTCATCCTAATGGTGTCAAAAGGTGGAAGGATGTTTTCATGATGTCAGTATTCATTCACTATATGTTTATGCCTCCAATTTGGACAAAGAACACTTTCTTACCAGAATTTTTCTGGTAAGATTCAGGTTGTAGTAGCTGAAATGGTACCAAATAATAATAATAAAAAATAACACAAGGGACAGGTCAATCATCTGAGACAAGAGGCTAGTGAATTCTCCCAGCAGACTTCCATATGAAATGAGAAGATGTAATAGATTTGGAGCTAAATAGCATAGCACCTGGAAACTGGGAGCATCTGGTTTCCAGAACCAACTTTGTGGTCTAATGACATCTCAACTTGAACTATTTGTACTATTCTGTCCATTGCCACATGCCTCCCTGTACTGCTGAGTTGAGGATTGGATTCAGTCTCCATGATTATCCCTGTTTTACAGAGGAAAAGGAGGCAGATCTTAGCATTGTAAACTGCTCTCAGTAACTTGTTAAAACAGGTGTAGATAAAGAATTCTGAAATGCACAGAACTCTGGGTATTATCAATCTTTATATTATCTTATCCTCCATTATATTCTGGATTTAAGAGTGAAAAAATAGAAACAGGGAAAGATTTTTAATGCTACCCTGAAGCATTAATCAAGAAAGCAATTGTTGTAAAAAAAAAAGGGGGGGGCTGCTTCCACCCGGAGTGCCCTGGGACCATGGCAATCACACGCCATAGTCCTGATGCCACCCCTGCCATGATCCACAATGGATAACTGAAAGGAGCAGAAAAGCCCCTCTCAAACCTATCTCCTGAGAATTTGTCCCAACTTGCCCACCTTTGGAGAGCAATTAGAAGCAGAGCAGGGAAGGAGCAAATCTCCTGTTATCCCTCCTTCGAGACTAAGGAGATTATCATACAGGGTTAAGAAACGGGAGAAAAACGGAATGCTCTCATCATGATTGTGTGAAGATTTTAACATGACTGCATGTCCATCTAGTACTTCTCCTGTCAATAACTTGGAATGTTCCTGCAATTCCTTATTAATAAGGAAACCCTGTGAATGGTTTGCTGATATCACTTCAATCATGCTATTGTGAAGCCAATAACCTACCATTTGTACTATCACACAGCAATTTGGGACCTTTTCCCAGACTGCATTTCAGTACAGGCAATTCATTCTCATTGCTAGGACTGTTTTTGGACTGGATTTCTGTCTTATTTTGAGGTGTAGGGCAAATTTTGTTTCAACTGGATAAAAATAATGTTGTGAAATACATAAATTTTATGTTGTTATGTTCGAGATGGAAACATGATTTTCAGATATTTAAAAACAATACAACATAATTTTAAAGTATAAATGTAAAGTTTAAGAAACAATTAAACAGTTTATCAAATTTAAAATTTAAACATTAAAATATAAAATTGTATTTAAAAACTATATACAAACCCTGAAATCTGAATTACACAGCATTTAAAAACCCAACCCTTGTCAGTATAAAAAAGCTGGACAGCACAACAATGTTTTTATGACAGAAGAATAGGCATGGGGCCATCTTGGCCTCTCTAAAAATAAATATCACATAGGATATAAGTATCACAAAACTCAATAGATGGATGTGTAAACAAATATATACACTTAAGTTTAGTTAGCAAATTTTTAACAAGAAATACTCCAAGGCACTCCATGTGAATTGGGCCATGACTGGAATCTCATCTCCAGTTTTTGGGTTGTTGTTGTGTGCTTTAAAACCATTTCCAATTTATGGCAACCCTAAGGCAAATTTATCACACTGTTTCCTTGGCAAGATTTGTTCAGAGGAAGTTTGCCTTTAATTACTTCTCAGGCTGAGAGAGTGTGACTTGCCCAAGTTCACCCAGAGGGCTTCCATGGCTGAGTGAAGATACACTCCCTAGTCTCCCAGAGTCCTAATCCAATGCTCCAATAACTACAGAGAGGCAATTCTGGTTTGTAGGAAAAAGCAGATCTTGTGCTAAAAGAAGAGGAGGAGGAGCATATCTTGTTTTAGAGGAGAATCACATCTGGTAGAGATATTGTTCTCTCACTTTTGGGGGGAAAACAAAATACAAAGGTGCAACTGTGGAAGTGGTAGGGCTCTACATTATTCTTACTGGTCGCTGACTGAAAGGGGGTGAAGGATTCCCCTTCTTTTTTCCATTGCAAAAAACCCTTGGGTCCCCCCCCCCCCCCCCACTTTGCCACCATCACACCAGGAATGAAGCCATCCACAACAGATCTGATAAAAGCAGAAGAAGAAACCTCAGTTTCTACACTATGTATGTGTCTTCAAGTCACCTGTTGACTTATGGCATCCTTATGAATTTCACAGGTTTTTTTAGGGAGGAATACTCAGAAGTGGTTTACCTGTTCCTTCCTCTGAAGTATAGCCTATACTCTGCTCTTCTTCTATTGTTTTATGTGTTATTGAGGGGAGAAAGGGGCACATTATTTGAAGTTACTACAACCACTAGATGGAAAATTGACCTCAGTAGGGAGCAGAGCACTTTAATAGTGAATGCTCACATTTGGAATTAAGCTTCCATCCATAGTAAGTCAACTTCATCTTCTTGGGCATTCTGGGCAGCTGTAAAGAGCTTTCTTTTCTAGAATGATTTTAATTTTTACCTAATCTTATGGAGCCATATTTGTTATATAGACTAAATAAAATAAAATGGATAAAATCCTATTGTTAGTTCTCATTACAGTAGATCCACTGGATCATTTGGATGGTGGAGGGTCTGGAAACCATGCCCTATGAGGAATGACTTAGGGAGCTGGGGATGTTTAGCCTGGAGAAGAGAAGGTTAAGAGGTGTTATGATAGCCCTGTTTAAATACTTGAAGGGATGACATATTGAGGAGGGAGCTAACTTATTTTCTGCTGCTCCAGAGACTAGGACCCGGAGCAATGGATGCAAGCTCCAGGAAAAGAGATTCCACCTCAACATTAGGAGGAACTTTCTGACAGTAAGGGCTGTTCAAAAGTGGAACAAACTCTCTTGGAGAGTGGTGGAATCTCCCTCTTTGGAGGTCTTTAAGCAGAGGCTGGATGGACATCTGTCGGGGATGCTTTGAGTTCTTGCAGGGGGTTGGACTGTATGGCCTTTGAGGTCTCTTCCAACTCTATGATTCTACTTATGCAATGACTCACTATTCAGTAATTAAATCAGTGGGTCTAATGTTGTTGAGACTAATGAGCAGAATTCTGAAACACAGACATTATATTTTAAAACAACTAACAGTATTTTTTTAGCTCATTCCATACTGCAAAATGCAGGCAAATGAAAGATTACCTAGGTAAGGATGATTTACCTTATTTCTTCCAATATACCAAATTCCCAGGCCAGAACATGAGCAGAGATCTCCCACAATCAAGCACTATATTCTGTGGATTACATTGCTTTTTAGAATGACCAAATTATGCATGATCTACACATAGAATATGGAGCTCAAACCTCCTGGGTACGTAACAGATGCCTTGGAAAGAGACAACCAAAATCCTCACCATTTGTCATTATCTGATGTTCAGAACAGTTCTTGGAACAATATGCAGCAAGGCTTCACTGTCAATTCTATAGTCCGTTACTGTAAACTACATTCCTTAATTGGAATATTTGAAAAAGCATTCTTCCATTCATTTCCATTTTTTTTTTACAAAAATGCATACTCTTGGTGTATTATCACTACTTACATATGAAATATATTGGGGATATAAAAGTTATTTATAACAATACAAGTTTTAAAAATGCCATCCCTATTTTGAAACTCAGTAAAAATGCCTTTGACCTCCTCAAAGTGTTTTGTGATTTATCATTTGCAGAGACATTTCCTGGCTACAACCTTTGCAATAAAATTAGAAGCTTTCTTTCCTCTTTCCTTTGATAAGACATTTGAGACAATGTACAATTTGTTTCACTGCCATTTCTGCAACTGTTATCATGTTCTCTATTGATATTTAGCATAAACAATGCTTGTAGATATACAGGTTACAGTGACTAGAACCTGAAATTTATCCAAATTTGTCCAAATGCATGTAACAATTAAATGCCTGTCAAATTATGACCATGGAAGATCTACAAGACTTCATCCTCAGTAACAAAAAAATAGAAATAGTCAAAGAGTTCCCATACCTTGGAACAAATATTGGTCAGAACTGTGACTGCAGTCAAGAAACCAGAAGAAGACTGGGATTAGAAGGGCAGCTATGAAAGAATCATAGAATCATAGAGCTGGAAGAGACCACAAGGGCCAATCAGTCCAACCCCCTGCCACACAGGAATATACAACCAAAGCATTGCTGACAGATGGCCATCGATCCAGTTGCATCACTAGGGGGTTGTGTGTACCACATCAGGTGACACCCCAGAAGAGGGGTAACACCCAACTGAGTGCATTCCACCTTCCCTGCTGTGCACCATTTTACTCATGAGCATACCATCACGTGAGAGACAGAGTGCCCAGAGCATCACTGCCATGCACCATTTTGATCATGAGTAAGCTATTATATGCCAGGTAGGTGAGGAGTTATGCCCTTTTGGCCAAGCGAGGTAACGCCATTGCATCCAGCCTCTGTTCAAAAACTTCCGAAGGAGGAGACTCCATCACTTTCCAAGGTAATGTTCAACTGTCAAACAGTTCTTACCATCAGAAAGTTCTTCGTAAGATTTAGGTGGACTCTCTTTTCCTGTAGTTTGTAACCATTGCTTTGTGTCCTAGTCTCTGGAGCTGTAGAAAATAAGCTTGCTCCATCCTGAACCTGATATCCCTTTAAATATTTAAACATGGCTATCATGTCTCCCTTTAACCTTCTCTCCTCCAGACTGAACATAGCCCACTCCTTATACAGCATGGTTTCCAGACCACAATCTGGCAGAGCTGTATACCTCTCACACCTAAGCTCTCATCGTGGCTATAGCATAGCTAAGCAGACGTACCTTTAACAATGACAGAAGGAGACATGAGACCTCAGCTTCCTATCTGCTGAAGTTTTTAAAAGATCTAGGGTAGTACCCTGAGTACACCTTGATCCTGTTTGATTCCAGCTGTCAATCAGGATGGGTTTTAGTTATTACTTGTATGGTAGACCATCAGGAATTTCCAGATAGGGCTACAACAAAATATTGCCTGAAACCTTCTAGAACTGCTGTCAGAGAGAATTAACAATATTGGTCTGAATAAGTAAAATCTTCCTACAATACAGATAAGGGATATAAAGTGTGTGCATACTATTTGAGAATAAATTGGGCTACATGTCCATTCTTGACAATCAAATTGTCTCTGTTTGACAACACTGCATTAGTAATATGTCTGAAGAAAAATAAATAAATTCCATGTGCATCTGTGAAAGCAGACTTAAGTCTACAGAAGGTTGTATTATCACCTCCTTTCTTTCTCTCAGTTAGTCCCAAAGATACTCCAAAGTCCCTTTGCATACTAATCCAGAGTAACAGGGCTATGTATTTTAAAATGCCATATAGTGATGTTGACTCATATATCAACAACTTGGATTCTTTTGACAAAAGTGTGGAGAATAGCTCAACTTCCATTGTTAGGAAACTGAAAGCAGAAAACCTGGTGCATTATGATAATGAAGAAACTTACATGTTATATGCATCTTTGGGAAGAAGAAAAATAGGGAACACACATTTTCAGAGAATTAGTCTTTGTTTATACAATACTGGCACCAGATGAGACCAAGAGAGATTGTAACTCAAGATTTGTTAGCTATGAGGTAAGGCTCCAGACTTGAGGTGGTGAAACTAAACTGATTTATTAATGGGTTCTGCATTACTCCCTGCCTGGGCCTCACTGCCTGAAGACTGTTGCAGATTGCCTGAGCCAGAGGGAGAGGGGAGAGACGTACTCTTGATGGAGCTTAGAAAAATGACTTTTTGTACTACAACTCCCAGAATCCCTGACATGATAATTTACAGTCCATAAATTACTTTTCTAAGCTTTTTCCAGATTACTCATTCCTTCCTTTCTACTAGAAAATCCGAAGAATTTGTGCATTTAACAGGATTGTTTGTTCACTATAACAGTGTGCAGCACCATCACAGGAACTTAAATCATGGAAGGAAATGCTCTGTTAATAGTCTTTCCTGGAACCAGCTGATTTTTAAAATTCAGATCCTATTCAAAATAGTTCTATTCATATAGGATAGCCTACCTATGCTTACTAGTCATGGTGGCTGTACAGAACCTCTGGGCACAGTGGGAGAATGCCTCTAACTCCTAGTTGTTCAGGAATTACAGTTGAAGAGACATACTGACATCAACCTCTGCTTATGGACACCTCAGAAGTATCTGTTTGGCCACCATGAATAATTAGATCAGAAGCAGAAGGCATCCGAACTACCACTGTCCTGGCCTCAGAGGGAAAGAAGAAGCAGTATCTGCTGGACTTAATCCCCCTTCCATGCTGTCAATCCCTTTTTCTTTTGTGTCATGTCTTAATTAGATTGTATGCCTATGTTATGTTGTTCTTTTATTTGTCAAGTGCCATGTACAGTGATGGCACTGTATAAATAAATGATGATGGTGAAGATGCTCCTTATTTTTTGTATTGCTAGCTAACATGGCCCTTCTTTTTTGTATCCCTAGCCTTTTCTGATTGCTCTTCCTGATGTTCCTTGACCCATTTACCTCTTACACAGTTTTTAAAAGTATTTCGTATCATTATCATTATATAACCTTGATATTCCATCCAACATATTGATCACATCCAGATGTGCATAGCTCAGTCACGTATAATGTCTAGTGCTTCCAGATGATAGCATAAACCTACCTGGTCCTAATTTTGTTTGCATTTCTCTTAGAGTGATAATAGGCCATGTCCCACCATTCCCATGTCTCGCTAACTCACCCATTCCAAATGTGAATTTGTCCTATTTGTATCACATTAAGAATGTATCAGAGGTGCAATTTCCAAATAAATGTGCAAAGCAGAAAACAGTATACACACCTTTTAGAACTTTTCAGTACAATTTATTGAAGTTTTTTTTTTTTTAAAAAAAGCTTACATTAGCAAAATATTAACAAAAAGTATATGAACTGGGGGGGGGGGGAGGGAGAGACTGTAAACAACATAGCCTGAAAAGAATGCTGTTATTGTAGTATATTGCACGGCTTGCAAAGATGCATATGGTATACTGAGGCAAAACCTCATGAAAAAAGGACATATAATTAAAATGGGCAGAAAAATAAGTATTTCCATGGAGACTTTTGAAAAACTGATTTTACAGACTTTACAAACTAATGCAGAAACAGGTCAAAACAATTTTAAATTGAAGATAAATAGAAAAATACCAAAATCAATCATTTATCTGTCCAGCGTGTCCCCAAGACTCTAGAACAAAAATAAATCTGTATCCCTCTGTATTTGGAATCTTGGTATATAATATATATATATATATATATATAGAGAGAGAGAGAGAGAGAGAGAGAGAGAGAAAACAAAACTGGATTGAAAGAAACTCCCTAATACTGTTCAGTGACAGGTTTCTACTTCCCATGCACTTTCAGCTAGAAAAATACTCCCATAAGTCTGTCCCACAAGTCTGTCGAAATGTGGAACATAGGAAGGATTTGTTACTGCCTGTCGGCAAATGAGACAAACATGAGCATGTTTAACTATTCCCAGATTCTTGCCATATCCATGTTTGTCTCAGGAGTAAACATATAAACCATCTCCCTGATGTAATTTTAATCAGTCAAGATGGCAAAGCATTGCCTGCAAATTAGGATTCAGGGCAGTCTTTTTCAGTTTGTTCTCTACAGAAAGTACTATCATGAAGAGGCTAAATAGTCATGCTGATTTTCACATGTATCTATATATCTATAACTATCTACATGTAACTATATGGTCCCTCAGTTACAAAGTGGGGAGTACCCTCTTTTCTTTGTAATTAAAAGACAGGGTGATGGAACTAGTGCCTATAACATAAATGTTCAAACCCTTCATCATATTAAAAGGAGGAAGGAGTTGTGTGTTTGACTACTCTGCATAAAACAGAAATTGTGATAAACCTTCTCCCAGTTTCTTTTTAGGGCTGCAGCTGCACTGCAGAAATAATGCAGTTTCACACCACTTTAACTGTCTTGGTGGAATTCTAGAATTTGTAGTTTTGTGAGAAATTCTGTCTTCTCTGACAGCGAGCTCTGGTGCCATAAAAAACTACAAACCACAGAATTTCATAGCACTAGGCTATGACAATTAAAGGGTTGTCAAGCAGCATTATTTCTTTCTAGGTCTGCAGTGCAGTTGCAGCCCTAGAAAGAGATAGAACTATAGAGAGTTTTCCAATGAATTCTGCTTTCCTTTGCAACATTAGTTGACCCTGAGTAGAAATAATTTTAACTAAATACTTCCAAATGAGATTTACAGTCCTTCCTCAAAAATTCTGAATGTAAACAATGTGGGGAATAAGACTGAGAAGGAGTATTCCTTCAGTTTTCTTAAAATGCAGGAAGTGAGCTACCTGCTGCTGAAACAAAAGGGGGGGAGGGACCAAGCTGCCAACAATGAATTAATTAGATTTTGATTAAATGCTTTCCCAGGTCAACCAGGGGGCTGTCTATGCAAAATTCCAGATGTTTGGACAATCTGTAGTGAGCTGGAGACATTTCTAAATTCATGCCACTGATTTCTGTACGTGTATGTGCAGCTGTGCATAGCTTCAGTAACTTTTGATGCCTCGAAACCCAGCCATGTGCAGTGCTGCTGTCACAGTTTGCAGCATACATCAAAATCATCTTGATGAAGTATGTCTGGACAACCCAGTCTGCCAATTTATCCAGACTCATGAACATTACAAATTTGTGTCTGGGCAATAATTAATTCTGTTCCATTTCATGCTGCAATTAGAGCAAAACAGCATGTGAACTCTTAAACTTTCTTATTTCCACAGACTAACCATGCATGCTGGCTTCCACAGAAAACTGAATACTACATGGAGCACACACATAACATTATGCAGATAGTGCTGTATGGCTTGACCAGAAAGAATTTCCCTCTTTTGTCCTCTTTTAATAAAAACCTTTCCCAGACCTTTGGCTTAGAAATGTGTACTGGACCACAGATGGGCATTCTGCAATGTCCTGGAAAAGTAATAATGATGCTCCTTCACATTCCCTAGAAAGAAGAAAATGTCCTCTGAAGGCCAAAGTCACAGACCAACAATCTCAACTTGCTGAATCAAGTGATTTGGAATGGCTGTTTGGGGAGCCACAACACCTCTACTGTTTCTCATGGTTCAGTAATCCTGAATATAAGGGACTTTCCATGAAACTCTTAATGCAGTGAAAGCATGTGTCAGAAGACTGAAACACCACATGAGTAACTCCTACAGCTCCAACTGTTGAGCATACCAGTCTCACATTCAGCAACAATGTAAAGTGATCCTGTACAACCACATATATATGAGCCTGATGACAATGTCACACTACACTGTTATAGCACTATTATTCCACTCTAACAGCTGAGGCTATCTCCTATTGAATCTTGGGATCTGCAGTTTAAGAAGGGGCATTGAGAATTCCCAGCCAGAGGACACTTAGGCCTCACTAAACTATAAAAACAAGAATTCCACAAGAGGCAACCATAGCATTAAAAGTGGAATAATAGTACTGTATCAGTGTAGTGTGATATGAGAGGGAAAGCTTATGAGAGAAAATCCAGAAATATCAAAATCCCCCTCCCCCCAGTGAGTTCAAGAAGCATAAGTTAGTGCACACATAAGGTTGCCTCACAAAGCCATCAAAAACACATGGAGAGGCTTCCATCCTCCTCACATGATTAATTCGAATTTAAAGCAAATAGCATGATCAGGGTTCATACCCCCCACACTTTTCTCCCATCCTTCTCCCATCAATAAATTACAACCAGTGCACTTGTCCCATCAGTAAAGCATCATGGAGCCACCATTTGGCAATAATGGAAGATCCTTTACTGATGGGACACGTATGCTGATAAGGGTATTATCACATGGGGAAGCTGGCAATTGCGATTTACTGATGGGAGAAAAATGTGGGGATGTGAACTCCCATCATGTGATTTCAACACTTTAAATTTGAATGAATCATGGGAGGAGAATAGAAGCCTCCTCATATGATAATCTCCACAGTTTCTGAAGTCACAGCCTATAATAATAATAATAATAATAATAATAATAATAATAACAACAACAACAACAACAAGATTTATTTATATGCCGCCCAATCACTGAGAATTTGGACGGCTTACAACAGAAGGGATAATAGACGATTCCCTGCCCTCAGGCTTACAATCTAAAAAGACATGACACAAAAGGAGAAGGGAATGGTGGTGGTGAAGGGGTGAGGTCCAGTGGTTCTTCTCTCCCTATGAGGCCTGGACCAAGGCAGATGGACTGGAGGGAGGGCTCTTCTTCTTCAGGCTAGGCCTGATGGAGCTGGGCCTGCCTGGTCAACTCCCTCATAGGCTGAAAGATGACAGTTATGGAGGGAGGAGTCTCTTCTTCCAGGCTAGGCCTGATGGAGCTGGGTCTGCCTGGTAAACTCCCTCACAGGCCGGAAGATGACAGTTATGGAGGGAGGAGTCTTTTCTTCCAGGATGGCCCTGATGGAGCTGGGTCTGCCTAGTAAACTCCCTCATAAACTCCCTATAGTCCCTTCACATGTTATCACTAGCATCCTGTGGAACCCACACCCTCCATTTAGATTAAGGAATTTAAGGGTAAAGGCTTTAATTTCTAAGCTGGATCCAAAGTGAAACAGGGAAAACAACAGGATGAAGAACTCAAAAGTAAATGCTGGCCGTAGATAGTTTTGCATTTAATTTCCTCACCAATGCTATACAGTGACTAGTAAACACTTTCATAATCAGTTGGCAAAACGTATTAACGTGGACCAGTACTATTGGAGAGGGGCTAACCCACTATATGTTTTAATCTGAATACTGTGCTGCTTGGTCTATCTTGGTAATAGGGTATAGCACCTCGGCCAGCTCCTTTAAAGTCTGAACTAAAACCCAGGGTGAATTCACCATCCCACTGATCAGCCACTACTGCCTCACAATGCATTGAAGTCAGCCTTCTTACATGTTCTCATATCTCACTGATAAATAAGAGTGCTTGTTGTCAAATATAAAGAAAGCAAAAATAATGACCTCAGAGGATCTACATTCAACCTAGATGATGAGGAAATTGAAATAATTAAATATTTCCTGTAACAGAGACAGCAGTCAAGAAAGAGAAGAAGACTAAGACTAGGAAGGGCAGCCATGAAAGAACTAGACAAGATCCTAAAGTGCAAAGATATAAAGCTGAGCACTAAAGTTATAATCTTTCCAGTCATTTTATTCCCCATCATCAGGTATGGATCTGAGACCTGGACAGTGAAGAAGCTGATAGGATGAAAATTAGCTTATCTGAAATATAGTTCTAGAGAAGAGTGCTGAGGATACCATAGATGGCCAAAAATACAAACAAATGGGTCCTTGAACAGATCAAGCCTGAAATCTCACTGGAAGCCAAAATGATCAAACTGAGGTTGTTATAATGTGAAGTCGAAGGCTTTCATGGCCGGCATCCATGTTTTTTTGTGAGTTTTTCGGGCTATATGGCCATGTTCTAGAAAATTTTCTTCCTGACATTTCGCCAGCATCTGTTGCTGGCATCTTCAGGGAATGCTTCGCCTGGAAAAAGATGGGTGTATATATACTGTGTGAGCCTGGGAACGCAGGAGTGATTTGCATGTGTATTGTTCTGTGCTGATAGCTGGCCTCAGGCAGGGAGGCTAATGCAAAAGAGGATTAATGTCTGCTAATTGGTGATCATTATGTGCCGGGAAAGCCCCTGACTCTGAATGGTTTCCCATTTGCATTTGCTGAGTCCCTTATTTTGCTATTCCTCAGGACTGGTAGCCAAATTTTGTTCACTTTAAGGGTTTCTTCTTTCCGGTTGAAATTATCCAGATGTTTGTGGATTTCAATGGCTTCCCTGTGCATCCTGACATGGTAGTGGTTGGCATGGTCCAGGATTTCAGTGTTTTCAAACAGTATTTTGAAATACTGAGGTTGTTATACTTTGGATACTCCATGAGAAGGAAAGACTCATTACAAAAGACAATGATGTCAGGAAATGGTAGAAGGCAGTAGAAAGAGATGAAGACCACATGCCAGATGGCTGTACTCAATCAGGGAGGACATGGGCATTAATCTGAGGACCTGGGCAGAGAGGCAGAGGACAGGGGGTCTTGAAGATGTCTCATCCACAAGTTGTCATGAGTTGTGGATGACTCAAAGGCAGTTAACAACAACAAACTCTGATAATGTCATGCCCAGCCTGGAGGATGGCTTGGAGGACTCAGAGGATGAGCTAGAGCCCCTGGGACCTGAACCTGTAATGGAGGAGCCAGAGCCCCTGGGGCTTGAACCTGTAATGGAGGAGCCAGAGGCTGGCCCTAGTTCTGCTGGAGCAGAGTCTGTGGCCCCTCCAGAGGTTCAGCAGTCAAGTTTGCCTGGTGCCGAGGCTATGGACAGGGAGGAGGATCTGGGCAGTGTGCCTACCTTCAAGGAGCGTCGAACAGAAAGAGAGGGCCTTCGAAGATCTCGGAGGCTTTATCAGAAGCGTGTTCGTAATCAGACACAGCTGAAGGCCAGCTCCTTGCCTTCTTAAGCACCTGGAGCATGTGTGGTTCTTTGCCAGTGGATATCTGACTCTTTTAGAGGAAAGACTCTGTCTCTGGCTCCTTTGGCTTCTTGTCTTGACTACCCGGAAACCTTGACCTTGGACTGCTTTATCGACCTGCCTATCTGTTACCCTGAACCTCGGACCGTCTGACAATTCTCTTGGTAATCCCTTTTGGTAGAACTACTGTGAATCTCCAGGACTGTGTAGCTTACACTGACTTTGCTGTGCTGGGAGGGGGTTTGTTTGTTTGAGAACTAGCTGCCTTATCAGCCCTTTGGCTGCTTTCCCGGACAGAATCCTCTGAGTCCTCCAAGCCGTCCTCCAGGCTGGGCATGACAGATAAAGGTAATTTTTATCTGCAGAAATTGAGAGAGGACATAAAAATAAAAACAGTAAAGCACTGAAATTAAGGTTACATTTGTCTGTACCTTGTCTAGAGAGCAAGCCTCAATTCAGGTGAATTCACATGTGTCTTTTAGTGATGCTTGGTAATGTGTTCTGTTAAAATGTTCCAGTGGGGGAGAACAAATAATTTAATCAGTTTTCTCCCCAGTGCCAGACATTTTCAAAAACTATTCAGTTTTCAAAGAGGTTACTTGAGGCAGGGGAGAGAGACTCTCCAATGGCAAGGTGAGAGAAGCTGAGTCAGGTCAGGGAAGGTTTAGCTTTTCACAATCTTCTCTCTCCTTTCTCCTCTTGTATGACTTCATGAGGGTGAAGGAGGCAAAGAAAGACTGGGGAGACTATAGCCTCATATGTGGTTTTGTCCTGTTATACTGGGAACTAGTTTTGGAGTAAATTTCCAAAACCACAGTTCTACAAACAACTCTACAATCCAATTGAGCACTGTTCTATATTTTAGAGGAGAAAATAAGGACTTCCTGAACACAAAACTACGTACTTATATTGGCTATATCGGTTATAGCCAGTTTTGGGGGAAACAGTGATAAGATTATTTAAAAAAATTCTTGGCCTTTTGGCTATGATCAAGTGTAATATGTAGCATCTATATGTTGCTCTTGATGAATTATTACAGAGTAAAAATAAAATGATGATGTAGATGTATAAATACATTTTAAAGATGTGTTATTTTTGAATCAAATATGATTCCTTCACTAAGCATTAATGTTTCCTTCCTTCTTCCTCCAAGTCAGTTACAAATAATATCAAAACAGGATCTGTTTTATATAGCAAGGAAAATGAATAACTGCCATATTCTAAAGTAACAAATGTGAAGAAATCATATTCTCACATATGCATGCAAGAGGAAACTGTGTGTCTATCTTTTGTACATTTAAAAACCTTTCTACTGTACTATAAACAAATGCTAGAATATTTACATTTGCCTCACAACCTACTGAAAATATGCCTGGCATAGCCAATCCCAAAGGACTTCAGAAAGCACTGAATATGATGTCCGTTGCCATAAAATATCAAAGACTAGTTTCCAATGCATGTTTTTATGGCAGCTGTTACATCTAGCAATTTTTCTCTCAATCCTTCTATCTTTTAAAAGCCATCTCCACTAAGCTTAAAAAGTTCTGTCTGATTTTTATGGAAGTACAGTATATGACATGTTGCTTTTGGTTTAAAGAAAAATGTGTTATTCCTATATCCATGATGGAAGCCTTTGGTCCAAATTAATGTACATTATTTAGTGAGAAGTGACAATTTGGTACATACATATTTCTTTCCTATGAAAATAAAACAAACAAATCTTTCTATTGAGCTGTTATTAGGAAGGCCCATGCAACGCAATATACACACTGATAATTGTTTTATAAGAAAATATGAAGCATATATATATATACATAAATCAAGAATGAGGAATCCTACTGATCAGAACCCTTAAAACAGGGTATAATTAGCTCCATTCCATTCACTCCACCCACAGAGCTCAGCCCAGTCTCTGAAAGCAAGGGGAGTGTGCTGAGAAATTTATAGCCAAGAACTGTGAACTAGAGGGCTATTAATTTAAACAATGGAGCAGCTTTATAGGAAACTAGGTTTGCAGGGAAGCGCTTATAAATGATGGTGCTTCAAAGAAAATAGGTCTGCAGAATACGAATAAAAATCTATTTCTGGTAGTGATGAGATTAAGGCACTTATCTTGAAAGAAAGCTGGAGCTGAAAATATCAATGCACAGTACACTTCATTTACCTTCTAGTCCATTTCTATGAATGGTTGGTGGTCATTGGCAGTCATTTGAAACCTATGCCTATTAGGTACTAAGACTACTGAACATCTCACCCACCTCCTCTACCAAGCAAAATGAGATAGGAGGCAATATAAGAGTGAAAGATAAAGGTCTGTTCAGGTGTTTATTATGTTTTCCACAGGCTGCCCAGCCTCCCTTCTTTATATACAATATCTAAATGGACTGAATAGGTGCATATGGATCCTGGACGACCATTTGTTACTGCTGTGCCTTCAAGCCAACTCTGGCTTAAAGTGACTCTATCATAGGTTATTCTTAGCAAAATTTATTCAGGGGAGGTTTTCCAACAGGAAGAAGTTGCACCATTAGGTGTATGAGCAGCACCTGAATCCCCTGATATTCTTCCTCTATTTAGAGAAGGAATGCTCCTATAACTATAAAAGTAACTTAGAAAGTTACATTTACTCTCAAGTAACTATAGTGAAATAACTCACTACATTACATCCTCACAATGTTAGATTAAGTATACATCTGTTGACTATATATCTGGCAGAAGAAAAATTAAGTAATTCAAGTAAACTGCAATTTGTAACTTATTATTTTAAAGCTCTAATATGAAGCACCACAATTGGGACATAAAAGATGTGCCAGTCCCCTGGATGTTCCAAATGGCAAAGATTACTTTGTCACAACTACCTCAGTTATTAGTAAAAAGGAAAAAAAAGCTGAGTGATTGAAATGACTGCCAAGGATACATTCAAGAGAGCAGTCAGTTGCATATACTATATGGCAAGGGGTTGGACTGGATGGCCCTTCTGGTCTCTTCCAACTCTATGATTCTATAATTCTACCTCATCTATTCTCAGTGCACATAAACAAAAGAAATAGCTAGAACTGTGGTTTCTGGTCTCTAAACTGCATGGGCCATATTCTACAGATCATCTGGTATTTCATATGATATCATACTTTTACATCTCATATTTTAAAGAAAATACCAGTAATGAGAATAAAATATGGCATGATATATGGCAAACTTAGGTACTGTGGGGGTATTTTTAAAAAAGAAGTAGTAGTAAAGTATAAATCCTATCCAAGGTAGAATATAATCTAAATGAAAAATGAAAACTTAATTTAATGTTTCATATATGAAGTGTAAGATAGAATAGATTCTAAAATCCTATATCCAACATGCATGTATTTTCAGCACCATGCTGCATGAAGGTTATCAGGTAAGAAAACCAACATATTTCACACTGTGACAGTTGAGATTTTCCCTTCCATAACACACACACACATACATTTTTACTATCATAAGGGAAGATATTTCACATATCTTCCAGTTGTAGATTCTAATCAATGTACATAAGTGAATGGATGAAAAAAAATCTAGGTTATAATATTCAAGAAAACGGGAAATCTTAGCTTGACAGTCACTTGGAAAGAGCTGCTAGGGAAGTATGACTGAATGATATTCATAGCTTCTTTTAAGTGGCAAATTGGGGGAAAAACCCTACTTCATCAAAACTGGCTGTGGTTCGTCACATCTGAATATATTTTTGAGAAGACTCTATACACTCAGAAGAGTTTCTCTTCCAAGGCAATCAGAGGTTTGATTACAAACTACATTTATCAACTTTTAGAAAATCAACTCATGGCACAGGAGAGTCAGTGAGAGACATCTGATGAGATCACCCTCCTCCACACATGGCGTTCTATTCCTCACACTAGGCTTGAAAGATCAAGGGACTGTTTAAGTTCAAATTCAAAAATTAAACTTTGGAGTCTACCATCACAAATCATGTGCTGGGAGAAGCAAACAGCCATGTCAAACTAAAAATATAAGTCCCATGGAGATTTGGAGAAAAACATTTTTATAAAATATCTTTTTTTCCAAAATCCATTTAGTTAAGAATATAGAATATATAACATATAATATGACATGATGGAACTCTGACCCTATCTATTTCATTATGTTTCAGTTTTTCTCTTTTTATTCTATGAGACTTTTAAACTCTCCTGCTAATTTTAAGAGCCAAAAGCTGATGAATAGGAAGGGAAAGTGTGAGAAATATACTCAATTGTGTTGCCATCTTTGCTAAAATAAACAAATAATTCAGACAAATTGAATATAAAATGAGTATCAGATGAAAATTTAGACTCCTATGTTCTTAGTTCATATTTTGTTCTTCGGAGTGCCTTTGAACTTGAGTGCCTTAGTACTCATATGAATTTAAAATGTCTAGAAAGGATGGCAGCAAGGATATTGCAAATAGGCAGAAAATGCATTTGAAAGCTTCCTCCTGGACCTCTACAGTCAGAGAGGGCAACTGTGCAAGGTGGGGGAACAACATGTGTATTCTGGCAATGTTCAAAATGCAAGAACATCCCTTCTGTTTTTATTTTCAGGCATTTTCAAGCACCCTCTGCAGGGTGAGAGAATTAAATGGCTAAATTTGAAAGTTAAATGCCCCATTTTGAGCTGGTTTTGGGGGAAAACATCCTGAAAATCTGCTCATTTTTAAAGTTGCAGGTTTTCAGGGATGCCTTGTGCAAGGCACAATTTCCCCATTCCTGCTCTATTGATATGGAAATCTTCTGCCATATTCAATCTCATCAAAACCACAGTGTATCACCTATCAGTTGGTTTTGGAGGACTCTAAGATTTCTCCCTGGAGTGAATAAATGATTTCTCCTGCAGTTCTCAAGCCCAACTAGGGCTAGTATGGCAGAATATGGGCTTTCAGATAGCCTGGACCCAAATCATATATGGCTTTATAGGTCAAAATCAACACTTTGAACTGTGCCTAAAGATCAACAGCTTTCCTACAATGCTCAAGTTCATCTTGCTCCTGTCTTATGTTTTGTAATAATAAAAACTTTCCCTTTCCCACTTATTCCTCCCCCTTTGTCTGCTTTTCAGTTTCTGCCAAAGCATTATAATTATACACCGTTGCCTCCTGCAGCTTCATCTTCCTCTTTCCATTACTTTAAAATCCATTGCATTTCAATAGTTTTTTGTGGGTTTTTCGGGCTATGTGGCCATGTTCTAGAAGAGTTTATTCCTGACATTTCACCAGCATCTGTGGCTGGAATCTTCAGAGGAGATGCCAGCCACAGATTCTCTGAAGATGCCAGCTACAGATGCAGGTGAAACATCAGGAATAGACTCTTCTAGAACATGGCCACATCGCCGGAAAAAGCCACAAAAAATATGGATGCCAGCCATGAAAGTTTTCGATTTCATATTACATTTCTATTTTTCTTTTTTTGCTTTTCCAATTCCACTGAATTTCTGGCCAAACTCTGATCTCCTCTTTGGAGTTTATCAAACAGGACAGGAGGCTCTGAATTTCAAAAGAGAAGATAGCATGGTCAATTTGAAAATTCACGGAATTACATGATTACTTATCACACCTTAAATTTGCTGTAATGGTCTCCCCAAACGCGACCCAGATTCTGTGCAAAGTAAGCCATCACATCGGTGGGTTCTTAATTGCGAATTGGCACCCTTGCACATGCTGAGACTCCAGATGACTGGAGCATAGCATATTTAGGTGAGATTGAGGAAACAAGGAACCCTACAATTTACAAAAGAGGTTGTAGGAGGGGCGGGAAGAATTGTTGAAAGAACATGCTCTATTCACATTAAAACAAGCATATATTCACTCTTGTCACGTTAAAATGTGAATATGATGGTTATCAAATAGCTCCCCAGGCCTCTTAATTAGCAGGCAGCAGCCACCCCTCCCCTCAGCAATGCTGAAGGACAAGCGGAAGCAAAATTAAAGTGGAATCGCAGCATGGCTTCATGGGACCCCCCCCCCTTTCCGGACTTGAAGTGGGGGGAACCAGGACCAAAGGAGACATGTACATCACACCAAACAGTGCACCGAGTGCAAAGTTGCCTAGGAATAGGGTTTGTGACTTCGCTAGTTCACTGAATTTATTCAACTGTGGATTGATGCATGATTGCGTTCGGAGTGCATTTGGACTGCCAGCTATCACATGTGGTAACCTTTCGTGCAATAATGTGAATACGCACAATTCCATTCAGATTGACACTAGATTATACTTCCAGTTTCAGTTGTGTGATATCGTCTTCTGTGGCTCCTTATATTCTGCCAACTAGCTAGCTAGCTAGCTTCCTTCCTTCCTTCCTCCTAGTCCAAGACCCAAGGCAATTTACAACATTAAAACAAAACACAGCTTAGAACCATAACTTATAAAATTTAGAACAGTTGAATAAGATATTAAAGCCAACAACTGAGTTAAAACAATTAAATAGTATTTGTTAAAAATATTTTTTAAAGAAAGAGGCACAACCCTTCCCTTAAAAACAACAACACTACAGCAGCCAGTTCATAAGCAAAAGCCTGTCTGAATTAAGGGAAGGGAATTCCAGAGCTTAAGCAGGCTCTCTCTCATTTCCTCACAAAACATGTTAGTAAGGCTGGTGAGACCATGGTCCAACCTACACTGCAGAAATAATGCAGTTTGACATTGTTTTAACTACCATGGCTCAGTGCTATGGAATTCTAGGATTTGTAGTTTGTTGTGGCTAGTGTTTGCAAATTCCTTTTATAGGTGGCATGTTTAGCCAATGACCAAATCCCAGGCAGTTTTTAGGGAGAGTGTTCCACAGCTGTACTCCTCTTGACATCTCAGTTCCAGCCTCTCACTTTGTCTCTGGAGAATGATCTGGGAACAGAAACCTGAGCCTCCACCTTTCTCTGGAACTGGAAGGTCTCTCCTCCTTCCTGCTCTGAATCCCAACTGAACTACTGAAGAGATGGAGGACTTAGCTGACTATCAGGCATCTGTTATAGCAATAGCAATAGCAAGTACATTTTTATACCGCTTATCAGTGCACTCCCTAAGTGGTTTACAAAGTGTAAGCTAATTGCCCCCAACAATCTGGGTACTCATTTTAGCAATTTTGGAAGGATCCAAGCCTGAGTCGACGTTGAGCCCTTTTGATGGTATTAAACTCGCAACCTTGCAGTTTGTGAGTGAGTGGCTGCAGTACAGGCATTTAACCACTGCGCCACCAGGGCTCATGTGATTTCCCCACTGGCAAGCCTGGTTTGTTTTATGATGAAGATGAAGTTGGGATGGAGGGATGACACCATCATGCACTCCAGTTACTTGCCCAGTAATGAAATACTGGAGACTGGCAAATAATTATTCGGTATGGTATGGTATGGTTCATAGTGTTTTTTTCAGTAAAGGCTTCACCACAGCTTCTTTTAGGTAGGCTGGAACCTTGCCTTATTGGAAAGAAGCACTTGCCACTCTTTTTACCCATCCAACCAGTCTTCTGCAGGCCACTTTTATTTGCCAGAAAGGACAAGGATCTAAGACATGAATGGTTGTGCCTACCTCTCCAAGGATACTGTCCACATCTTCAAATTGCACAAAATGAAATGCATCCATTAAAACAGGGCACGCAGAATGCAAAATTGCATTTACTGAACTTGTATCAAGTGGATCCCAGTAATATTGGCCCTGTACAGACCGAAAGATTATGCTGGCCTGTACGTGGACTAGGGTTTGGCATCCACACAGCCGAGAACCCTAGTCCACTGCCCAGGCGCCATCATAGCACGCAATGATTTACACAGGGGTGCACCATGATGATGCAAGGGTGGCACAGCACCCTAACAACGCTGGCTGGAAGGGGCATCATCATGGCACGTGAGCGCCATGATGGCGCCCCTTCCAGGAAGCTGCTTACAGCAGCTTTCTTTTTTGCTCCTGAGAGGAAGCAAATCATTGGCACGGCATGCAGTTGCCACAACAATGATCCAGGGCAGAAAGGGGCGACATCTCGCCACTCCTTCTTGCCTGTCTGTTGAGCCCCTTTGTCTCCTTTTTTAGTACTATCCGTATTGTCCACAATGAACCTTGACTAAGCAGTCTGAAGTTATGCATTCTTGTGTTCCTATATATGTTAAAATGATGCTATTTTCTGAACCAGCTGTACCAGACAGAGAGCAGCCTGTATTAAAAGAAAATAAGGCCAACACTGCAGTGAAAATAATTTCCCTCAGTGTGTTTGTGCTAAGTTCCTATTCCCATTACTTCTCCAGAATATCTGAATTTCAGAAAATGGTATCATTTTCAGATGAACTATACAGATCAATGCTCTGCATAGATATGGTAATATGGATCTGGGTTTGCTTACTTATGTGTTCTACAGATATATGTACAAATCTTTAGTTTACATGTTCTAAATAGTTTCAATTGTGGAAGGTGGAAGATTCAGCCATCTTACGCAAACCAACTGCTGAGCTCCAAAACTTTATATAGAAAAGTGGAAGAAATCTTGTGCTGGTGTTGGTAAAATTACACAGCTCTTCTGAGGAAAAACATGAAATCACCATAGACCCAAAGGCTTCCTTGAGGCTTGCTAAATCAATATATTTCTGAGGAGAACTTTCTCATGTTTTTCCCCTTTCCTCCCAGAGTAATAAATGGACAGAAAGAACCAAGTTTACTTGAACTCAGTGTTTTCCTATGCACCTGATCCACCCGCAGAATACAGGAGAAGGTCAATTTGGCCAGGTGTCCATGGAAACAACATATAGCATCAAACACAGTACAAATTAATTCCTTCGTTTTCTCCACATATGGAGAAGGATGCCCATAAGCCAAGGCTCATAGTACATCAAGAGTCCTATCCAAAATGAAATGACCCAGGAGGCCCTGAGGATTAATTTCAGAATTGCTGCAATGATAAATGAAGTAAGAAATAAAAATGTGCTACAGAAACAAGCTATTAATATATTCTTTTCCTTAAACTTTTGTTCCATAGGTGGTTTTGTTTCCAGATTAATTGTGATAGGTGGCTTGAAGAAAATAAAATAAAAGGCAGATTTATAATGCTGATGAAAAAAGCCAGTAATCTTTGTGAGAAAAGAGCGTAGGAAAATGGTCCATTGACACATCATGGGTACATAAGCTGTTATGCTATATTGTGTGAATGAGTTTCATTTATATAATTATTGGAAATTAGTCAAAATTTCTCAGTTTCTTTCTTCACATGATTGAATTTCCCGTCCTCCAGTTTGCATGATCTGTATGTTTTGATATAAAAACTGATAACAAGCTTCAAATTCTCTGCAACATATTGTTGGTTTGATTTTTGTCAGCAGAGCTGAGGTAAAACATATCCTCCGCTGACATGAATTCCTGCAAAAATGCATGGACATTAGCATCTATCAAGGAAAAACAGTCCATAATTCTGGCAAACAGATAAAATCTTCTCCTGCATTCTGTAAGCGCTCACTGCAATACAAATGGATTTATGGGGTGTGTGTGTGTGTGTGTGTGTGTGAAAGAAATAGTTAACAAGCTCATCAAAAGTGCATTATTCAGCTGGGAGTTCTTCCTGAGGTGACAGAGCAGTGTCTAGTGGCTACTTAAAACAGAATGGTCATTTCTTGCTTCATTTGCATCACGTTGGATGACAAATACTTTTCTCATGCACAACTTTTTATATAAAATGTATTGTTCTAGTTTGATTTCTACAAGTTTGTATTTTAATATATTGCTTCTTGCGAGCTTATTTTGGCTTTAGTTTATATTTCATGATATACACTGTTAAGATTATCTGTAACAAATAACTTTTGTGGTTTGAAGATGAAGTTAGGCAATTGGAGTTTATGTTGCTGTTGTTGTTAACTGCCCTTGAGTCTCTTCCAACTCATGCTGTACCTTTCCTGGCATTATCGTTTTTTTGTAATGAGTCATGCCTTCTCATACAGAAGAACAAACTATGATGAATCCCAATGATTTTGATATATTCATGTTGTAAATGGCCCCCATTCTGAGACTGTAAATGGTAGTGGAATTCAATTCTTGGTTCTATGTGAGGGCAGGTTCAGGAGCGTCAATGAAGTGGGAAAATGTGAGATGAGATGTCCATGAGAGATAGAGGGAGCAGAGTCATTGATAAAGACACCTTTCTCTGCTGACAACACACACACTCACTGATAGTGAATTATGGGAGGATTTCAGCTTCTTGTATTGGGTCAGAACGTGCCTGGCTATTTCACTGCAGCTGTCTCCTTGGTTGACAAGATTATAAGAGTTCTTGTGCATTTTTAAAATGATTTTTCATATTTTGAGGATTTTTTGGTAAATGTTTTGTAAAGGGAGGTTTTTTTTGGAGAAAAATGTTGACATTTATATAATATACAATACTTGTGCTATTGCCACTACTGATAGAAATGAAATGGTATTTTGGCTCTCATTCAGGGTCAAAGAACCAACTGAATTCAGATCAAAGTGTTTTACAACCAGTTTTGTTCCATGGTCAGCCATCACTAATTCCCCTTTTGATGTCATAAAATAAGGAAATTGCTTCCACTTACCTTTGTTGTACATGTTGGTTGGCACTTGGACATCACTCAGAGTGACATTCACAGGCAAATTATTAAAATGGTCATTTGGTTCCAGAATGAATTCTTTTCCCAGTTCTAAGAAGTTTCCATCTTCATCTCGTTCATTAATAAGGACAGCATTGAAATATTCATACTGAAACAGAAATCCAGCAATGACATTATCTAATCAGCTATCTTTTAATAATTATGAAATATCTGTAAACTTGTTCACTAATATTTTCTGCAATGTACAATATTCATTTAGTCCAGTGTCAGTTTTCCATAGTGGTCAACCAGACCTCTCGAGGAAGCCCACAGACAGCTCATGAAATCAGCAGCCCCCTGATACTGTACTCCCCAGAAACTGGTAGGAATCTCAGGCCTGCTGTCATGAAGCTGTGAAATGATTCATTGAGCTCAACTCATATTGTAATTCCACCCTCAAGATTTCAGTGGCATGCAGCTGAATGAGGGTCTTTCATGGAACCTCATTCAAAGTGTTCAATATTTATATAAAAACACAACTAGCTCTCTTCAGCAATTTAGCTTTATTTAGTATTGAATGGCAGCTCTTGGAGTCTAATGGTTCATTAATCTACTTATTAACCCTACCATTGTTATTATTATCGACATTTATATCTGCTTTATATTTCAATTTATATGTGGTATAATTACCATCCTCTTCACTGAAAGCATATACAAACAACTATATGTTACAACAAGCATATTGTAGAATGGGAAGATATGTAGAAAAGGGACAGAACCAATGTCCCTATGATCCATTTATTCATTTATTAAAATATTTGTAACCTGGTCTATCAGCTTTGAGTACTTAAACCACTCTTGCTTCACTGAGAAAAGTAAAGTGAAACCAACACATCTAATTTATAAATATCTGTTAGAAAATACTTAATTCGATGTTAATAAAGTAAGAATGGAACTGAATGTAGAGTTAGATCATCTTATGCAAGTCAGTCAATGGATAATTGCAAATCTAAAGCGCTATATAAATAATAATAATAATAATAATAATAATAATAATATCTTCAATAGCTAAAAATTTCTTTAGATTTAAAACTTCATTTGGTTGAGCAAAAATAGATGTTTCAGGTATACTGTTCACCATTACAACTATTTAAAAAGAAACTCTCTACTTCAGTTAAATGTTGGCAATGTAGTACTGATAATGCTTTCTTTTGTCAACAAAGCCATGACCCTGAATTTGGAAGACCTGAGCGGGGCAGTTGATAATCTGGGCTCTTAGAAGCCTTTCATTCAAAGGAATGACATAAGTCAAAGGTGATTAGATGGCAAACAACAACAACAATAGTGTCATATGATATGGACATGTTCACTGGTTACTTCTTTTTGTTGGATGCATAACAGTGCGTCAGTTTTATACCAGAAAATATATTTTATGTTTGCAAGCATAGGTTCTTTTAAATGATATCTTTGAAACATGGATCAACATGGTCAACATGGTTGGGTCCTGTGTATTGTTACTATTGTTGAAAGACTTGTACTCCACAACTGGACAGATAAACATTTTTTATCTATTGTACAATGGTCAGGTCTCATTGCTTTTACTCATGCATTTTCTAGATGCTTACTTCGGGAAATGTACCTGTATATATTAGACTACAAATCACCCTCATGTATAAGTCGAAGGCAGATTTTGGGGCCAAAATAATGGATTTTGATATAACCAATGGATAAGTCAAAGGTAAAACTTAGGGGCATCTAATAAAGGATCTAAAGGATGAAGCAAAGCAAAACATTGCCAAAAAGCTTGCAAAATTCCAGCAAGACTGTTTTTTGCTCATCCTAAAGGCTGGTGCTTCCAGGACAGATTACGCTCTTGCCTTTCACCAGGGAATAGTGTGTAAGTGTGTGTGTGTGTGTGTGTGTGTGTGAGAGAGAGAGAGAGAGAGAGAGTTAAAGTGCATCACTTACATTGACCTGTGGATAAGTTGACTCAGGTTTTTCTGGTCCATTTTTTGGCTAAAATTTCTAGACTTTAAATGAGTATATACAGTATTCTTTGGAAATATGATCCATTTATATTAATGTATATCCAAGCCCCTATTCATATACTATATACTCCTCCCCATTTCTTCTTTTTCTTTTCTTTCTTTGTAAACATACTTTTAAAAATCCAGTAAAATGTTTTTTCAATAGGTCATATTCCCAAAAAAAATATAATGGAATCTCAGGGTTTTATGATCACTGGGATAGCCAAATTCCCGAGGAGAAAAGGGAATAATGTCTAGGATGGGGGATTTATGTCCAGAAAAAGGCATCCAATGACAGCCATGTATAGCACTGTGCTTTATGTGGAGAAAGTAGATCTGGAGAAAAAATTGCTCTTTCTTCAACCTGAGGCTAACTGGTTGATAATCTAGAACCAATGAAGTTGAATGGCAGAAGATTCAAGGCAGTTTGAAAGAAGCATTTCTTTGATGCCATATATCTCAAACAATGGAATTTGTGATTGTTAGATATAGCACTGGCCACCAACTGGGATGGTTTTGAAAGGGGATTAGACAAACTGATGGTGGATAAGGCTACCAATAGCTATTAAATCATGATGGTCATGAACTACATCTAAAACTACTGACAACATGCTCTTTTTAGGCTTCCCACTGGGCACACATCTTTTTGGCCACTGTGGGAACAGGATACTGAAGGACAGAGGCCTTTGATCTAATCCAACAGAGGTCTTTCAATGTTCTTGTGGCATTTGAAGGAGAAAGAGAGACAGAATTCTGGATGGGATTTAGCTTTCTTCAGACATTAAATAAAAGATAAGTAAAAGCAATTTAGATAAAACTATTGATTATTTGTGTATGTGACTTAGGTCAAAGAGGAATTCTGTCAAACTTGTATAAAACATCATATGTTGGGCTTTTAAAATCTCTCAGATGTTATTAATACATTTACAATCAGATGTTTTAGAAATAAAAATAGCAGCGACAGCATAATGTCACAAGTTCCATGGTATTATCTTATATTTAAATGTCTTTAGTGAACAGAAAAATCAATCATCAGCTCTAGCAAATATACCTCCAGTACTGTATGATCTTTACCCATATTGCTGTTAGTATTTAATAAATAAATGCATTGTTACTACATTGTATATATAAATTTTATGCTTTAATAAAATCTTAACATGCTTTTAATGCTTTAAAATAATCTGATTCTATGATTTTATAGTTTCCCTAAGCAATTTGATTCATCAGTTCCACTATATATAGGTTTTCTTGTATTCCACCTTCAATTAAGAGGGAGGTGAATCTACATCTTGTAATATTTTACCTGGTATTGTTACAGCATACAACCATCCAAAGATATAAAAAATTTCTTTGTGTAGTAATTTTTTGAGGTACCTCACCCCAAATAAGTTGTCGAAAATGTCAAAGAATATTTTGAATCAATTTTGGTGATGTCAAGATAAGGAGGGTTCTTTTTTTTAAGTTATTGGTCTAAGATTTATATGCTAATTCATAAAATCTTAAAGATAGGTTTTGTAATGTTACCAGAAATGGTTCTGTTTGGGCATTATAAAGAAGTGGGCAGTAAACATGGATTACTTTTGTTACATGACAACTGAAGCAAGAGCATTGTTTGCTCAAACTTAGAAATGGATTGAAGCACTAACAACAAAGGAACGGATTGTTAAAGTTACTAAATGTATTAATAACATCTGAGAGATTTTAAAGCCCTACATGGCTTGGGCCCAGAGTACTAGAGGGAATGCCTTCTTCCCTATTGTCCGTCCCACACACTAAGGTCCTCTGGAGGAAATCTACTACAGCCAAAAAAAAAAAAAAAAAAAAAATCTAGGCTAACATCAGTTTCCCAGAGGGCCTTTTCTATTACTGCTCCAAAACTATGGAACGAACTGCCGGAGGAGATCCATCACATTCCCACTCTGACAGCTTTTAAGAAAGCACTCAAGACGGATCTCTTCCGGCAGGCCTTTCCAACTTAGTTACCCTCCCCAGATGTAGAGATATTTGTCCCCTCATCTATTCTTCCCCACTTACGTTTCTGCCTATTTTTTTTTTTTTTGGTTTAATCTCTTTAATGTGTTTAATGTTTGTAAACTATTACTGTTTAATTATGTTTTAGTACTGGGAATGGTGGGGGATAGGTCTAGAGTTTGAATTTTTTAAAATTCTATTGCAATTTGATGTATTTTATTAGTGTAACCTGTTTAGGGATTCTTCGTGACTGAGTGGGCTAGAAATAAATTATTATTATTATTATTATTATTGTTGTTGTTGTTGTTGTTGTTGTTGTTATTGTTATTGTTGTTGTTGTTGTTGTTGTTACTGAGTTAGCCCAAATTCCCAAACTAACATGGGTTCTAAAGCACAAGATAACTGAAGATTTATTTTTTTTTTTTTTGAATGATTGGAAATTGTTTAAAGACTTTTTAAGCAATCAGAAACCTAATGATGTTATACAGTCTGCCCTTGCCTTGTGCATATTGTGCGGCTGTGTGCATGTGCCACGGGTGTGCACGCCACTCTCCCAGCGGCTTCCACGTAAGCTGGAAGCCACCTATAACAAGCCCAGGTATGGCACGGGCTCATTATAATTTGTGGTAATGGTTATTAGTAATTCTAGTATCATCATTTAATTACCTCTATAATGATACAATAATATATTTCATTTAAATTTATCTTTTCATTACAGTTAGGGTTGGGGGTCAGAGTTCTATTATGTTTTATTTTATTCATTTTCCTTGCTTTGCTTCTTCCTATCTCTGTTTTTTTAATTTTTTTAATATAGCCTTTGAATGTATATTATCCTGGTTTTGACTGAAAAATAGACTGTCATTGTTAAATGAATAAATAAATACTGAGGCTGGAGAAAGCTTATTTTCTGCTGCTCCAGAGAATAGAGGCCTGAGCAGACGGACAGGAAAAAGTGACTACATACTGGTTTATCCCAAACCAGTTGGAAACCCTGGTACCCACATGGCCCGTTTACAAGGTGCCCCGAATGGTCTGCACCATGTGGCATTAAATCATGAGTCATAATTATTTTCTTCGCCACCATCACACGAACACACTACCTGTGACTGCCAATTACCTCCCTTGTCCTGGCCATCTGCTGTCCCATTGGACACCCCATGTAACCGGCAGTGTGAGCACACACATAGCCACATGTGTGATGTATGGCCCATACAGTGCATTGGTGCACCCAGTGACATGTTGGCAAAGCACAATGATGGACGCACTCTCTTACCTTCACCCCGTTTTCCCCCTTAACCCCATGCCTCCCTGTTGGACTGTCTGGTTTGTGTAATTTGTAATTACATCCACTGCATTATTGGTAACCTGCCATGTTTGTCCTATTTTGGCATTTCTGCATTCCCACTTTCTACATTAATGTCATGCTGCTGGTGTGATGATGTGTGTTCTCCCCAGTAAGGCAGAGTATCAGAGCTTCTTTTTGCTCTGGTTTTTAGCCCTGGAGCACAGCTTCAAGGCAAGTTCCACCTGGTGTCATGTTGTACATGATTTGTGCACCTCAGTTTCAGGTTGTTTTATTTTGCCAGTGCAGACAACCCCTAGGACATGGAGCAATGGATTCAAGCTACAGGAAAAGAGATTCCACAAAAACATTAGGAAGAACTTCATGAAGGTCAGAGCTGTTTGAATACGCTGCCTCAGAGAGTGGCGGAAGCTCCTCGTGTTTTCTTCTTACATGCTGGAAGTAGCTCTACTATGGCCAAACAGATTTAGATTGCCACTTCATGTGTCCCAATGTTGTTTTAGTGTTGTAAAATTGGGGGGATTTGGAGAAAGCTAGCATTAGTGCTAAAGATTTCATTAATTACTGATGACAATTATGTTTTTTTTTACAAGGAGATTTGTAGCTGATTGCTCTGTAGGTGTGATGAGTTCTGAAGGGCCCCTTACCCAGCTAAGAATAATCATTCATACAGAAAAGTGGCTTTGAAATCCATTAAATGACAAATAATAATTAATATTGCTGTCTGGAATGAAACATAGTAGACAGGCTGTGGTTTCAAGCAGAACACAGATAAGCAGATGTCAAGCTGAGTTTTGCACTATGCAAATAGGGATGTTATTTTTCATTAAGCTTTTTCTTGAAGGAAGCAAGCAAGGAGGTAATTTTAACAATTTCTCTTCCTACAATGAGAAAGTCTTCAAAAACTATACAGTTTTCAAAATCTATTTACAATCTGGGACTTATTCTGTGCAAAATTCTCACATTGTTCTCTTGCATTTTCTGTGCAGGAAAATGCTATTTTCTGCACAAAACAGCCACATGAGAGAACTTTATCACACAAGTTCCAGGCACAGGATGAGAACGGAACAAAAGGAGCTTGGAAGGGAACGGAACGAGTGGGAGATGCATTTTACTGCACAGAGGAAGTCCCTCACTCATTACGTTCCCTTCCCTTCTGTTCCCAATCTGTCCCCAGAGGAGGAGATTTTTGAGAACTGTTTTGAACAGTTCTCAGAAATCATCCCCTCTGGAATGGATGAGGAACGGAACAGAATGAGTGAGGGACTTTGTGTGCAGTAAAATGTGCCCCCCACTCTTTCCACACTTGTTCCTGGCTCCTTCCGTTCTGTTCTCGTCCCGTGCCAGCAGCCCGTGGTGAAATAAAGTTCAGAATTAGGGGCAAAATAAGTCCCCGATGGCAAAGATCCTTATCACTCCAGGGTTCTTTTCCTCTTCAGAGTTTCTCAGTACTCAAAAAACATTGCAAATATTTGTGAATATTATTCCATCCCTATTCCAAATGTTTTGGAGGTTGAGTCTCTATGGGGACTTGATGTGGGTCAGTGTATTTGGCTGTCATTTCTAGGGTTCAAGCTATGCAATCAATCTGCACAAATTTTGATCTTACAAATTGTTGTAAGCCTCCAGTGATCTCCTGCTAAAAGGAAACCAAACCCATAAAAGTGCTGCTCTCCCAGATGTTTAAAACCAGGAAAGGATACATAACAAGAGTTCTGTTAACAAACCTGGGTAAAGCACCTTAGATACAGCCCATTGGCATAATCATCTGTGAACCCCTGCTCCTTCTGAAGGAGTGCTCGTACCAGCTTAGTTTTAATATTTAATTCACACATACATTTTTATTTGCTTTTACCTTGCAACACTTTCGTATCTGAAACATATTGTGTTATTTAGAGTTCACTTCCAGGAGTGAAGCCTGCATAATATAACTTTCACATAATATGGCAATGAGCCATCAATAATCTTTTTTTCTTGAGTACAGCTTTACTATTCATAGTGTATTTAATTTATTATATCTTATCTTTTAAGATAACAGTTTTCCCCATAGGCCCATATAAACATTAATAAGCAGAGAAGGTACACTCCATCCAACCTTCTCATATAATAGTCTTCTGAGACAGTAGGTATTGACACATGAAGTGTAATTTTTAAGATAGAGGTGGTCAAAACATGGAAGGCTACTTTTCGAATTCGGGAGGCCGCACAAAGCAGTTCCATTGCCACTGCAGATACAATTTCATAGTAACTTGATGCATTGTTTGCTGTTGTTATTCTTTTATTCATTTCTTTTTTAAAATGTACTTCCAAACACATATAGCTGTCTTCTAATGGAAGGAGCAAATACACACTGCCCTGTTATAGCAACTACATAGCACTTTAACTGTTTCAGCCTCTTCCTACAGATTATTGGGATTTGTAGTTTTTGAGGTATTCAGACTCCACTCATCCACACTAGAGCTCGCTGGCATAGAAATCCAGTTACATCACCAAATCCATAAATTTCCATAGGATAGTAGTGTGAGAGTTAAAGTGGTACTGAAGTGCTACAACTGTGTTGTGTGAATACACCACTAGTTTTTAATTCCAACACCGTCTCCCTTTCTCTTTCTCCTCCCCTTACCATCACTGTGAAGGAGAGGCAGATCAAGCAAGTGGAAAAGAAGGCAGTTAATATGCCCAAATCTTAGTGTGTGTTGCTAACCAAGAGGCTCTGCAGATAAGTTGGGGAGTAAGTTTACCCCTGCCATTATTTCTTAGCAAGGGCCAAATTATCAGCCTCAACTGGATAAGAGACTGAGTTCAGCAATACTTATAGGATTATGCTGGAAATATCATATCTCCAGTGGAGAAGGCAAGGAAAGCCCTGCATACAGGCAAAAGCCTTACTGCACAGTGTTTTTTGCTTGTGAACATCTGCAATTGATTTCTAAGAGGAAAATGTGTGTGACAGCTGAAAGGTGGTAGAAACAAAATTAAAAAATAAGAACTGTAATTTTTTTTAAAGTGAAAGCAAATCCATCTGGCACTGTGACACCACAGTTGAGATAATGCCCAAGGGGGAAGTGTTAAAGCTTTATTTGCTGACAACATAGATACTCAAACCGCTAAGCTCTAAGAGAAAATGACTTCAATTTAATCTTGTCAATACAGGTCAACCTCTAATACAACCTTAACAAGGTGATTTCAGAGACAGCACAATAATGCTGTGTCCAAAATATATTAGGCTAATAAACAGCAGATTATTTATATTAGGACAACTCCAGGACTAACTGTGACATGATCAGAAAGTGAGAACATTTTAACATACTAAAAGAGGAGGAGGAGAAAGAGGGAGAAAACTGGCACTGGCCATATAAGTGAAACAACAAAAGTATTCAATAAATTTTTTGTTATCATTCACACTTACATTTCTTCTTTTTAATGTGAAATTTGTTTTAAAAATCTTTAAAAATAAAACATTTTAAAACATTTTACTATATTGTTCTGGTGCCAACAAATTCCTGTGCTTAAGCATCACTTAAGCCTTGCCTGAAAAGAAGAAAAGCCCTCCTTCTAACCACCATCTGGAAGGAAAGAAAGGCAAACCAGCTCCAATAGGCCTCTGAGGGAGAGCAGATCTGCTGGACTTTCTCCCTTCCCTACTGCTATTCCCTTCTCCTTTTGTGTCTTGTCTTTTTTTAGATTGTAAGCCTGAGGGCAGGGAAATGTCTAATTAACAAATTGTAAGCCACTCTGATAGCCCTGGCTGAAGAACGGGGTATAAATAAATAAGTATTATTATTATATTATTATTATTAAGTAGATTTATTTTGCATAATTATTTTTAAAGAACTTATTACTAGTGTAAGAAAACTTAGGCACACCAAAAAGAGGTGACGGGGAGGCGCCTCTCCTTGCTCCGCAGCAATGCCACAGCAACCAAAATGTGTGACGCTGCTGTGCAGCAAGAAAGGAGCACCTGGAAGCGGCTCCTTTTTGCGACGCAGTTGCACCATCGCAAACCACCAAAGACCGTGCAATGGTGTCGCAGCTGTGCAGCGCTGTTTGGACACTGCACTGCTGCGACATTATAGCTGTGCGTGCCATGTGGATGGTGCTGCACAGCTGCGATGTCCTCATCATGTGCTAGGGTTGCAGGGCGTGTGCACATGCCGCCCCGAGGCAACCCTAGCACATTGCCATAATGCCACAAAGGGCCCATCTGTCCAGGGCCTTATTCGCTTTTATTCTGTCAAATTAATAGACATCGACCAATATCCTGCATTAGCTACTGTCAGAGAGCTCTGGTGTCACAACAAACTACAATTCCCAGAATTCCATAACATTGAGCCATGGCAGTTAAAGTGGTGTCAAAATGGATTATTTCTGCAGTGCGAATGCAGCTATAGTAACATCTCCTCTTCACCCTTCTTCAGCCCACCTTAACAGCCAGCAGCTGGATTGGGCAAAGGACATCTGTCCAGCTGGTGATCAGGGTGCAAGGAAGATGAGGTCTGCAACCCCCTCCCACTAGCACACCACTGCACAAACTGCCTGCAGCCTCCACTTATTGCCTCCTTCCTGACCAGATGCCATTCCATTGGACATCTGTCTGTATGAACAGCAACACAGTCCTGTATGTGTTGCACCACCTGTCCACTGCATCAGTGCATTGGCGTGCCCAGTGTGATACATTGGAAAATACAATCATGGATACCCTTACCTTACCTTCACTCACTTCAATCCCCCTTCACCTTATGCTCTCCTCTTGGACTGTCTGGTTTGTGTATATTGTAATTACATCCATTGCATTATTGGCAACCTGCCATGTTTGTCCTACTTTGGCATTTCTGCATTCCCACTTTCCTACATTCATGCCATACTGTTTGTTTTTGCTTTGCCACCATCCCATACTGGCACTGGGCTGTTTATATGCTAGTGCAATGATGTACACTGTCACCTTGAGTCAGAGTATCACAGCTTCTTTTTAGCCCTGGAGCATGGCTTCCTTTCGCTTTCCACCTGATTGCACCTCATGCATCATCTAAACACCTCACCTTCAAAGTCATTAGAAGCCACTTTATTTAGCCAGTCCAGACTAACCCTACGTCTTACAGGCAAACTATCAAGTATTACTGCTAACCTCAAAGGTGCTACAAGGTTGCAACTGATTGAGACTAAAACAGCTGTGTCTCTGATTACAGAGCAGTTATAGATCTGTAACTCTAGGTTACAGATCCATAACAGTAATACTGAATGCCAGGCTATATTTTAAAGCTTTTCTTGCTGTGATGAAGTGTTAGTACTATAGGAGTATATCAAGAACTGGCAAATGTTCATGGTGATAGGTAAAATTTCAAATCTGTGTTCCACTCTATACATATTAAAAATATTTAAAACATTTCTGAACATACTTTGTTAACTAATTTTAAGAACATGTACAGAATTTGTTAACACATCTATTAAATTCAAATACAATAATCAGCAGTAAGGCAGATAGAACACTAGGAAATACTTGGATAAACAAATATATTTTAAAAAGATGCAAGAACATTGACCAGGTCATTCCCTGCCATCTTTCACTGAATTAAATAAGCAATGAAATGTGTCTGTGGTGATTATATGGCATAATGTATATTTTTAAAAAGATATATATATTTCTCAGGCAGATGAAAGACCTAATTGTACTTTAGAGAGAGAGAGAAATCATATAACAGAATTCCAAATATAATTTTTATGAGAAGAGATGTTGCTTTGAAGAAAATGTCTGTCAGTGAAGAAGCAGTACAGATGAGGGAGCAAGTGCTTAATCCTTTTCTTACCAGCTTCCTGACACCACCTCAGTGGCATTTGTCTTCAAAGCTTAACAAATATGCATAGCTGTATGACAGCATCTCTTCTGTATAAAATGCTTCTTTACAGAAGTGATAAATTACTCTTATGCTCAATCAACAGTGATTAAGACTGGGAAATGAGGGAGGAAATGTGATTGTCAAAACAGTGTTTCAAAAACTAGAAGCTTCAAGCTAAAACTGTAAGGGTAGACTTGAAAGGACAAAATGGGCCAACTAGCAGCTGAACAGCCAAGACAGAAAGAGTGTCTCCAGACTAATGAGTCAAGGCACTTTGCCCCAACTGCTATAGTGACCAGGAGAGTCTCCCATGTGATTGCCAGATCCAGCTGCATAGAAAGCAGTGGGAAGTGAGTACGTACTGGTTGCCTGAGCTGAATGGAGGAACACATCTGACATAACACATTTAATATCATTATATGGTTGGAACTTAGTACTGGGACTTGTTAGAGCATATAATAGACTACAGGGCATAATAAACCACATTAATGCTCTTGTTACTATGGCCTGAAACAGATGAGCCAGCCACTTCAGGGGCATGGATTGCAGAGGATGCATGCCATCAAAGCATCCAAAAGCCACTCCAAGGTTGCCAAAGGCAGCCCAAAACCACAGGCAAAAGGAGCAGCAAAAAGAAGAAGAAGCAGCAGCAGCAGCAGCAGCAGCAGCAGCTCCTGCCAGCGGCTTGTTTGGGACCACGGCAGCAGCCCATTCTGAGAGCGGCCCATCTGGTCACTGTGGTCCCAGACCAATCCTGACTGAAGCAGCCGGAGGCTGTTCCTAGCTGCCCATCTACTACACCTCTTTGTTAATTCTTGATCAGACTGGCCTTCTTCACTATGCTTATCATAAAGAACACAAAGCTAACAAAACCATGTCCACGCTGAGGTCAACTAGATGCCCAGAAGCACAATCTAGAAAGAAGGAAAATTGGAGAAACAAGGGCAGGGGGAGTGGCCAACCTGGGTGAGGGGATCTGTCACATCCTCACATACAACATTTGAGGGACATTAAATGAATCCAAGAATATGAATGACAAACTGCTGATTGAAGCGACTGAAAAAGAAGAAAGTATATGACAAAAACAAAAATATGCACCAACAGAAAATCAAAGGGGCAATAAGAAGAAAGAATGTTAGGTTTCAAAGAAAACAAGATCTTTACTAGAAGTAAAAAGCACTGAGGATGGAAAAAAACTTATATCTCATGTAAGCTCAAGGGCATTTCAGTGAAACAAAGCTTCCTGTGAACTTTTGATTCTTTCAGTTTACTGGTGACTGTTTTGCAAAAACAATCCTATAAAGCCCTGGCTAGAAGGATGAGCTACTGAATTCAATGGAATTTACTGCCAGGGTTTGTAGCCTTAGTACTGACTGCTGGAGGGGTGAAAATATATCATGAAACATTTGTTAATACCAAACACTTGAATTCAACAACCAGGTTTTAGCATCAAAGATCCACACTTGTTGATAGGATTAATAGCATAAGTCTAAGAATCTCTTATCAGAAATAAATCTCTCCAAGTTTGGTAGGAGTTAAAAACATCAGAAGCTGCCTTTTACTGCCTCAAACCACTGGACCATCTAGCTCAGTGCTGTTTATTCTGCTTGATAGTAGCTCTATCAGGTTTCAGGTAGCAATTTTCCCTGGTCCTACTTGGGGATCCCTACTATCCCCTGGTAGTTTCTCATCTAAGTACTAACCAGGCCCAACCACCACTTAGCTGCTGACAAGAGCCAAGGTCTCATGTGCTTAGTTGTGTCACAAAACTTGAGAGTTGCATTACCCTTGTGTTCACATTGCACATACTAGGAATTTATGGGAGAAAGTGGGAACACCTGAAACAGCTATATACTGAGTGAGATCCTTGGTTTTATCAACTCTGACTGGCAACAGTTGTCCATCATTTCAGACAGTACTGTTCTCCTGGAAATTCCTGCAGTTCCTTGTTGGTTTAATGAGAGATAACTTGCTTAGCTTCTGAAATCAGATGAACTTTGAGACCCATTTACAGTATACAGCTATACTGCTACATTCCCCTTCAACTGTCACAGCAACATCCCATGGAGTCATAGGAATGGCAGTTTAGAGCATCCAGATTACTCAGCCAGAGAGCAAATCACAATTCTTTAAGATGTAACCTCTGCAGCTAAAGTAGAAAAATCATGCTATGATTGGGTAGTATATGGGTCCCATGTATATTCAGGGTGGATTGAGTCAGTTTCATCCCTCTGATGCATTCAAGTTGGTCATTTCTGTCACTAGGCCCCAGAGTGTAAATGACACCAACTGGTACCCTTCTCCATACTTTTAGCCTTCATCTCCTGGAGGAAAACATAGTCAATTGAAACATAAAATTTGCAAGGAACTTCATCCCCTTTTCTTCTTCATTCAGTTCTAAATGCATGGAAGTGAAAGCCTTAAGTTTAGGCATGCAGTCATACTTTAAAGAAACAATCAATCTGCTAAGTAGGAAATAAGCCCCATTAAATACATTAGGAGTTGCTTCTGCATAATCATGTGTGGCACAGCCCTGTATGTAAACAGCCAAAGGTCACCAAATGAGAATTGAACCCAAGTATCATGATCCACACTCAGCATGCTGATTTGGGTAGATTAGGGTTTTACAAATTGCACATCCATTTCTGTCATCTCAGCACATTCTCAACCTTTGTTAATAATCTCTAACAAAATGAATAAAAGTCAATAACAATATGTCATGGGAACCACTTGCATGATACTTACTGAATCTCAAGTTTTAACTTTCAAAATGAACTTTTAATTTATTTAAAGGTCTAGCTGTGTTAGCCTGGACCAGTATGCAAAGCAATCTTGTAGCACCTTTCAGACTAGCAGAGAGAAAGAAGTTGGTAGCATAATCTTTCACAGACTGTCTACTTCATCAGATGCAAAATATTTAATTTATATACAAAATGATGATAGAGATGAATGAAAAAAAGCAACACTTTTGAATAAGTTTGCAAGTAAAGTAAAATATAAAGCTGCACCAACATGTAATTCTCCTCAGATGATTCATGACTATATCATGCGATGAAGCAATCTACATACATATCATTATATCATTAAGAACTAATGTTAGGATTGCCCACACCATCATATTTCCCATTTCTATATAAGGTTGTGAGAGCTGGACAGTGAAGAAAGCTGATAGGAAGAAAATCAAGTCATTTGAACCATGGTGTTAGAGAAGAGTTCTGAGAATAACGTGGACCACTAAAAAGACCAATGGATGGGTCTGATAGCAGATCAGGATCTACGAGTCCTAGTAGACCACAACTTGAACGCGAGTCAACAATTTATGAGCCACCTTCTTTATTTCAGTTAGTCTTAGTTATTACACCACAACCTTAGAAAGAACTTCCTGACAGTAAGAGCTGTTCAACAGTGGAACATAATCCCTTGGAGTGTGGTGGAGTCTCCTTTTTTGGAGCTCTTTAAACAGAAGCTGGATGGCCATCCATCGGGGGTGCTTTGCTTGTGAATTCCTGCATGGCAGGGGTTTGGACTAGATGGTTCTAATGGTCTATTCCAATTCTATAATCACCATGGGTTGAAGAAGACAGGAAGGCTTCTTTCAGCTAATAAAAGGAAAAGGGTCAATGTCACAGAATGGTGCTAATATCTGGGCATTATGGAGAAAACAAAATGATGGAGAGGTCATGAAAGATCTCTGCATCAACAGCAAAGAAAAAAAGATTTCAAAACAGAAATAAGCTACTGCTACTAAAGTTATTCTTTTGGAACCAATTACAGAATCTGCCTATTCACCAAATCAATGAAATGCCTTCCCTATTGGAACAGACTTGAATTTTACCTGTTGCCAAAATTGAGATAGAAATTTTAGCTCATCTGCAGAAAAATACAGATAATAAAAAAGCCATCAGTATCAATAAATAGGTCAAATACACACACACACACACACACACACACACACAGAGAGAGAGAGAGAGAGAGAGATCTAGCAGTTCACAATTGTAAAGACTGTGCTACTAAATTAATCTGAAATATCTATGAAACAAGATAATAGTATCATAGCTACAAGTCACTCTAACCTGCATACATTCACAATTGTAATTGAACTGTCAGTACTTAAAATTGTATCTAATCAGCAACATTCTAATTTAAGATCTTCCAAACCAATAAAGAACATTCATTGACTAGTATCTAACTGTATGACATGTTCAGAAATTTTAAATCAAAACAAGATAATGATTCCGATCTAGATTAAAAACAGTGCAAGCAAAGAATTAAATCCGTTTTGTTTATTGCCTGTGCAAAACCAAGCTCAATTCTGATAAGAACTGCACATTTGAGGAAGAAAGTTTAGAAACACAAAGATTTGTAAGCATAGAAAAAACAGCATGCTTTGAAGCAAATACTTTTGTACATCACCATCCTCACCACCACCATGGCCATATTAGATCTATGCATTATCATAAATAAGAAAAGGAATCACACAAACAGAAGGTAAGGATTGGCATAGTTTTGCACACCTGTTTTAATTTATATGTATAGTTGCAAATTTAGAAATACAGTCAGCCTCCACTGATCCTGCATCCATGGATTCAACCATCCACAGCTTGAAAATATATATATTTTTTTAAAAAAAAAACCAAAATTATATAAAGGACACCATTTTACTACGGTATTATATATAATGGGATTTGAGCATTCATGGATTTTTGTATCCATGGGGGGTGGGGATGGGGGGTGGGATCAAATCCCAGTGGATGCCAAGAGTACAGTGTAATGATTGCAAATTAAACAACTATGATATAGTTTGATTTGGATTGCAAGCCAATGGGATAATGCTAACTTTCCACTAATGAAAACTGAGGTCCGATACAGACAGGCCAAAATAAAGCTGCTTTGGGTCACTTTGGAGGTATGCTGTTTAAATGATGCATGCGTCCTAAGAGGCCGGAAGCTGCACCAAAGCCACGCTCTAGTCCTAAGGACTGGAATGCAGCTTTGATGCAGCTTCTGGCCTCTTAAGACGCATGCATCATTTAAACAGCATACCTCCAAAGTGACCCAAAGCAGCTTTATTTTGGCCTGTCTGTATGGGCCCTGAGTTTCACCCAACTAAGAATCCATCGTCTTGGCGAATTCTGGATGCTACAGACGTGCATGCATGCACACCCAAAACAGTGGTGGCCAGTGGTTTCAATGTCAGTGGAACAGTAGATATTTTCCAGATTTTATTCCAGACTTGTAAGGAACTATCCAAAAAGCTGAACTCTATCCCCAAAATAGGTTCAGTGTCTTGGAAAGTTCCTTATAGCTACCTCCTATCCCTGCACACACCTTTAGAATGGAGACTACAATCATTAACACATTTAATGGGGTGTTAATTCCATTGAAAACAATGCAAGCTATCATATCAACCTAGCTAAGTGCCTTCCTAGTAAAGAACAAACCTTCCAGAAACCCAGACAGCCTTCCCTGAAGCAATCGGGGAATTTACAAATGTAAAAAAAAAGGTTTTAAAAAACTCTATTAATGATAGAGGAATGAATGTGCTTTTCAAAACTGATAATATCCTTGAGATGATCCAATTTTAATAATTTTTAATTCATGAAAAACCTAAAAAAAGAAAATTCAATGAATGTCTTCATTGTAATCATAACTGTTACTAATTCCCTGCTAGCCTGCATACTAAGAAAATCCTCCTTCACTGATAACTATTTTTATTGACTCCAGAGTGATGATGATCCTTGTTAAAGCAAAACAAAAAACTTGCAGCAGTTTACAGACTAACAGGATTGTGCTTTGCCACTGGGCACACCTCTGCTCCAATGCCCAGTACCAGTGAAGGATCACAGGTATGACTGTGTGGCCGTTCAAAGGGGCAGCCATCCAATGGGATGGCATTTAGGCAGCCACCGGCGGTATGGTTCTGTGATGGTACATGTGGATAGTGGCGGGGGGGAGCGTTACAAAAAAAATTACACAGCAGAGTGGTTTGATGTTGTGCCATGTGGTCGTGCTGTGGGTGGTGGGAGTGGGTGGTGCAGTTAATGGGGTCTTGACCCACTATCGGAAAAAATAGCTTCAAGTCAGTTTATCCTGTCTATCTGCTTCACCTGTAAATTTGTAGGCCTACAGCTACATGTCAAAAAGACAGAATGGGATTTGATGGACAGCATTTATTTCAGTGTTCTCTTATCCTATCTCTGTGTTGATGCAAAAAAAAAAAAATAGGCCAGTTAGACAATAAAGATGACTTGAACATAAATCAGGATCCCAATAAAGAAATGAAAGAGGAAATTTATTTTTAAAAAATTAAAATGCAAACAGCAAAACAATATCTTTTCCAACTTCTTTTAAAACTTTTCCAACAAAGTGGGAGAAAGACATAGCAATCTCAATGTAACTACATGAATTTGGCAATGGATTCACAATGCTTTTAGCATTAAATTCAGAAGAAAATTTATGCCATCAGTGGTATTTGATACTATGTCTATGAGTATATACACTATTGAACATGGTTTACAGAATAAATAAGAATTGCTGCTAATTTTCTCAGTATTTACAGAAGATTTATTTTTTGAAGGGAGGCATGCCATGAAATGATAAAATGGTTATGAAGAATTGTTTTGCTTTATATGAATGAAGAATATAACATTTCTTAAAATGCATTTTATGTAATATTAAAAGTATCTCAACATAGTTATAAAATGATTTGGCATGGAAGTGGTAATGATTTTATTTTGACAGTTCCAAAAATAATAATTGTTTTCCAATGCAAGAAACATTAACTTCTCCTGTGTCAGAGCAGCTGCATACTATTTGAAACCTCTAAAAGACTGCTCTAACAAATGTATATATTTGCTATATTTTTATCACTTCCTGTGGGTTGCACATATAATGATGTATATGGACCTTCTACCTTTCGCCATGACAAGACATGGGAAGGTATATTAAGCTGAGAGATGATAGCTGTTAAAGTCAACTAATGAGTTGCACAGTAAGTGGAAATTTGAAATGCAACTTTCTAAGTCCTAACATGGTAATCCTCAATGTTTACTCATACACACACACCCAAACTTATTTTTAAAATAGTTATTTATTAACATGCTATGTTTACAAAATTCAACCAAAATCTTTGCCAGTAAACTAATGGATTTTTCCACTGTAAACACCCATGTTTATGGTTAAATGTATATTCTAATCACACTTCTAAAATAATTCAGGAATGGTTGGTGTATCTCCTCCTTCACACATGCATGTATTTCCTTTTCTTTCTCTTCAACATATTGTTAATGCTGCTTCAAGGTTTATAGGACTCTGCTTTTGATGCTCTAATCTGTATGCAATCAAACAATGTTACAACTTAATTTTATTCCCATAATTTTATCACTGCCAAATGATTCTTGATTGGGGCTTTGTTACAGTAGACATATATGAGATATTTCATTGTGCCCCCACGTCTAATAATACCACAATCAGTATTTAAACAATATTCAAATAATGGTCTGTCCTTCTAAATGTATTCACTTTTCACTCTTTTAAAACTTGAGTTGCGAAGTGTGTGTGTGTGTGTGTGTGTGTCTTTTTTTAAAGCAAACATTTAGGTCAGGCAAATCATGATACATGAAAACATTTATTTTTTTGGGTAGCTGCAAACTAGTGTACACACTGCTAAATTCTGAACTCAGACAGATTAGGCAGGGTGGGCATGCTCTTGTGTTCACACTCTTCCATTTTTAGCAATCCTGAAGGCACAGAGAGTTGCACCATATCATAGCAACCAGTATTTTGAATGGCCAGACATGATGGTGTGTTGCTTCTGATTACCTTTCAGTCCATTCAAAGAAGCTGCTTTAGGATAGTGGGCTCCCTTAAAAAGCATTTTACAGCCCTATTTTTGCACATTTTTTTAGCTGAAAAGGTTAGGGGAATGCTGGGATTCTAAAGTACCACATCACACCACTCAAGAGAGAGCTGCATATGGCCTAAGGGCCACTTTACTCTCACACTTGGTATAAGGGTATTTGAGGGAGGGGTACCAGAAGGAATTCATAGAATGATCTTTGGTCTGAAACACATCTGCCAAAAATGTCTTTATTTTTATTTGTAAATTGTGGGAGGATATGCAACAGGATAATTTGAGAAAGATCAGACATGCTTTAGCCACTGCAATGTGGGACAGAATTTACCATGCAGGTAGCTTTTTTCTGTCATGTGGGTTGGTGGGCTGGGAGAAACTACATTTTTTCAGCAGTTCCTAGCTGTTAGGTTGTGGTCACAGCCCAAGGATGGCATTGGTGATTCTGGGTGCCAATTAATATTGCACAACAGGAAAATAGACTACAGCCAGCAGCATGGCCTGGCATAACTGATGATAACAGCATTGGTTCTTGGTTACTCTGCAGTACTACTTGGGGGTTTATCACATGCACTTTTTGGTCCATTCAGGACATGGGTTGGGGACGTGTGTGAGTGAGGGAAAACATATTTTTTCACATGCTAAACTGTTGGCAAGCCATCACCATACCATCGCCCAACCATCACCCATCCCCAAGCTGGGCTCAACCGCCTGATTTTTCTCTGTTGGAAAGCTTCCAGTGGAGGAAAATCAGGGGGCTCAGCCCAGCTCAGGGATGGGTTATGGTTTGGCGATGGCATGGCAATGGCTGGGCAACAGTTTAGCATGCGATAAAATCCATTTTATCTTGCTCATGCACATCCCCAACCCATACCCAGAATGCATCAAAAAGTACATGTGATAAAGCCTTTGAACAAATTACTTTTTTTGGCCTATGGTGTCCAGAAACTCCCAGCCTTCAAGGCCACTCGTTATGGTAGCTTGGGATTCTGTAGTCCAAAAAGCAACTTTTTCACCTTCAGTACAGCACCATAAAGCATTACTCACCCTTCTTCATCACCCCATGAACCATCAAGAAAGTATTACCGTAGTCACCAATCAGGAGTGAGACTGACTGTGTCCCTTTAAAACAGTGGCATATTCATCTGCTGTTTACAGCTCAATATTTTGCTCATCCTTTCATGAGATACAGAAGCAGTTAGAAAAAAAGTGGCAAACTATATTACAGTGTTACCCCGGGATACGAATGCGCCGCCTTACGAAATTTCCAGGTTACAAAAAAAATCCATTTTAAAAAACTGTTCCGGGTTACGAAGGTTTTTTCGGGTTACGAAAAAAAATTTGGTGCTTTTCGGCGCTATTTCACACGAAATCGCGGCTTTTCCCCATTAGCGCCTATGGCTTTTTCGGCTTACGAAGTATTCCGGGTTACGAAAGCGGCGGCGGAACGAATTAATTTCGTAACCCGGGGTACCACTGTACATGGGAATGTAGCTTACTGAATCTAAGAGAGCAACTAGACCAAGTACCCTTATAAAAGAAATCATCTATTTTGAATGAAAAGAAAGTTATAAAATCAGCTATCTGGAATGGATGGAGAGTAAGAAAGGACGGATTTGACTTCCCTTCTTTTCCTTCTTAACAACAATTGGTTAAAACCCAGCTTTTAAAAATATATTGGCTCTGGTACATCTGGCTTGGACACACCACAGCTAATACACTGCACTGACCTTAGGTATATTTTTGCCATATGAATGGAGAATATATAATTTCCTACTTAAATGAGGGGCATGTCTGTGGAAGCCTGCTTTCATCCAGCTGGACTGGGACATTGGGGTATATGCCTTATCTTACAGAAAGTATTAAAATAATGAACAGCCTGTGAGGCTGACTCAATGGCCATTAATTCAAGCTTTCTAGAATGAAGCTGCTGCAATGATGATTTGCTGTATGTAAATTCCAAGGGCAAGGCTGCCTTAATCTGCCAAGATAAAGACTGAAAGAGGTCCTCTTACCTAAATACAGTACCATAATAACAGTTTATTAAGCAACCATATATCATTTGTTATTGTGGTTGCGATAATATATGGAGTGACCAGACCACACAGACATCATAACATTAATGCATACAGCACGTCATGAAAAACCCAACACACAATATATATCTTTACCACTTACTGATTTGTACTGTAAACCAAAACAAAGATTTAAACCAGATTTTCCCTTTTAGGGACAAAAATGCAAGGTTATGTTCTGTTCACACTGGTAATACATTCTCAATATGGAAGTAACAATGAAATATTTTAGCCCACATGGAAGTATATAGAATATGAACTTGGAATGTATGTAGATGTTCCTATATTTCATGCTAACATTAACTCTTATGAAAATCATGTTAGAAAACTGGTTGCAGAAAAGACATCAATCATACCAAACATCAATCAAACCAGACTTTATTTTTAACAAAACCCTTAGAGTATAAGATGATTATTTATGTTTCAAAACAACAACTGAGAAATCATTGTCTGTTTTCATCCATTTAAAAACTGCAGCAAGGCTGGAACATTTGAGGAAATGAACCAGTCACTTGATGTAAAATTTGTGCTACCAAAGGTTCTGCTACCAACAGTATATCAGCTTTCCCTGATTTACTGATTAGTGCCTGAATTTTGAATCCTAAACTATAAATTTTTACCAAAACAGCTCTATAGAAGTATCTTCCAGTAACTTATGCATGTGATCAGAGTGCACCCACCCTGTGGGTTTGTCAACTGTTCAAAAGGAACACAGAGGTCTCAGTCAATTCCACCACACTCTGGACTGTTACCATCCAAGGACTAGACCTTGGATAAATTACTGTTATAGACTACCATCACCAGAATGCCAATGGTTTCCAATGGGCAAGGGGGTCAAGCAAAGCTGTATTTTATCATCCTATCTATTCAGTTTGTATGTTGAACATATGATACATAAAGCAGAATTAGATTCAGAGGGACTGTGGACTGTTCAAAGAGCAAATCAAGCCTAGAAGTAGGAAAAGAGGAAGACTGCCTTCCAGTTGGATAAATTCAATCAAGGAAGCCACTACTCTGAGTCTGCAAAACCTGAGCAAGATTGTTGCACACACACAACATAGTCATATCTTATGGGAACTATGAAATACATGCACACATAATACATCAAATACATTTTAGATTCAACTTATACCAACATGTTTTGAAGACAATGACATGGAGAGAAATTGTGCAAGTGCAAATGAAGATTATCACACATGGACTCACCATGAGTGAATTGCTGGGGAAATGTTAGGCATGTGTGTGCATGTGTAACCCTGAAAAGCTTCCCCAGCATTATGCAATCGTGAGCTCCTTCTAGCATCCTGGAATCATTCAGGGAGAGTGACTTTTCTATTAATGGAAAATTAGCATTAATAGGAAAGTCACTGTCCCTGAACGATTCCAGGATGCTAGAGAGAGCGCATGATTGCATAACGCTGGGGAAGCATTTCAGGGTTACACACACATGCGGATGCCTAATGTTTCCCTGGTGATTCACTCACAGCAAGTCCTCATGTGATAATCCTGAGTGAACTGGCCCTTCATATAGGAGCCTTTCAGTAGAAAGTTTTAAAGAACTGTGCTTAGAAAACTAGTTAGCAACAATACTATCTAGAATGGATTTTGGAGTCATATCGTGAATTTACAGCACAGAGAATATTGAAGGCATCTTTTTCATGAACATTCACAAGTATCCATATATGTACAACTTATATTTTCTAAAGAGTTAGATGGCAAGTGACAAAAACAGTGCTTCTAAACAGGGCAATACTGTAATATCAGTTCTTTCAGATCTGCAACCTATCACTGTGAGGGACAGGCTGGGAATCATGCAGTCTGGGAATTGGTTTCCTTATCCAAATGTGCTGTCCAAATGCTATTAAAATGTGTTTGAGTTTGTGTGGCAGCATGCCTTGGAAAATGGCTTCCAGATATACCTTGCTCTGGTGGTTTATAACTGTTCCCAGGATAGTCCAAAGAAAAAGAGAGGGGGTAATGATTACATATATTTTAACAAGAGATAGAAATATGTGCACAAAATTGCACACACGCCAAAACACTTCCATCCATCTTTATTGAGAGCCAAAGGGTCTTTAAGAGAAGCCCCCAGTGCAAAGCTACATTGTTTCTTAGTCAAAACCCATCATCTCAATATACAAGGTTACATCTCTCTACCATAAAACAAGTCAGTATATAAAAAGTAAAATGCCCTCTTATCTATTCCTGCCAACTCAGTACCATTTTCACAAACACCAAAAAGATGAGTTCACTAACTGCTCTTTACTCATTATTCTTGGTTTCCAGATGATGTGAAGTATTTTTTGGGGGTGGGGGAGATTGCATTTGCTTTGTTTAATTCAGAAGACACAATTACTTTCATTACTGGCCTCAGACGTAAATTGATTTCCTCTTTATAGCTCCTCGTAACAAACCCCATATGGAAGATTCTTCCTGTCTGTATTCTATATTTGTTTCCCATCTCCTCACCTCACCCCATCCCAGTTAATATAACATCTTGAAGTGTAATCCAAAAAAAAAAGTTGTTTGTTTAAACCACACACTGATTTCATTTCTCATTAATTCCAAGTTGTACATGCTGCAGACATAATGTGAGAAGAATCATTATAAAGTATACAGAATAGCAGGAAGTTGCTCCATCTAGCTCAGCCTTGTATTGTATACAGTGACTGGGAGAGGATCTTCAGAATTTCAGATAGAGTATACCAGGGACTGAAAGTAGGAACTATGGCATACAAATGACCTATAGTAATGGTTCTCAAACTGTGGGGCAGGAACACCTGGGGGGGTGTACAAGTTGCTCAAGAGAAGCACAACACTTGGAGGTACTGATCCTGATCCTCCTCCTCCTCCTCCTCCTCCTCCTCCTCCTCCTCCTCCTCCTCCTCCTCCTCTTCTGTCTCTGCTTCCTAAACCATTTTTGTCCTGGAGGGGAAGCAAAAGGCATAAGGCCATTGGGAGCTCCTGCTTGAGAAAGGAGGAGAACGTGAGCTACTTCCTTATTAAGTGTTAAAATATGAATAGACATCAATGTCTGAACAAAAATACACACACCAAACCAACAAAATATTTTTATCCATATGTCGAGGAGGGGGTTGTGATGTCTGCATGTAGATGTCAAGGGAGTCACAGGGTAAAATGTTTGAGAACCACTGACTTATAGCTTTTTTCCTGTAGCTTACATAGCTATCAGTGCAATCCTTTGCATGTTTACTCAGAAGTAAGACCAACGAGTTCAAAGAGCCTTACTCCAAAGTAAATGTGTATACAACTCCATCAGTACAAAGTTTGCAAAACAGCTGTGGGCAACCAGTGGCCTGTCAGGAATTCCTGTGGAATCCAACTTGCATTGCCCTTGACCATTAGCCATGAGGCTGAAAAATTCTGGTCAAGTGACATCTATGGGGATATAATCCTATCCCGAAAATATTTTGAGCACAGGGTACAATAACTTGGATAGTGCCTTTAAAATTCATACTAAAATCTAGAGTGGGAGGACCTCTCCTCTTGCATCAGAGCCACATGCCCTCAGGGATCCCATGCCCTTAAAATGCAGGTTATCTTTCTGGGGAAAGTAAAGGAGGAAGATTCAATGTAGGCCAACACTGTTAAATGAAAAGGAAACCTGTGCTGAAGAAAAACAAGTTTAATACCATCCTTCTTTCTCTATTATGAATATGATAAGACTAGGATGTATCTACACTGTCGAAATAATGCAGTTTCACACTACTTTAAGTGTTGTAGCTCCATCCTATGGAATTCTGGGATATGTAATGTTACAAGGTCTTTAGTGTTCTCTGCAAAAGAGAGCTGGTGCCTTAAAAAATACAAATCCCAGGATTGAGTAGGATGGAGTTAATGTGGTGTCAAACTTCATTATTTCTACAGTGTAGATGCACTCTAGAAATACTAAACCAATAGCTAACTCCTTTAAAATGCCACAGAATGACAGAACCAGCATATGAGGCGGCACTGGTGCTCCCCATGCCACTTCTCTCAGGAGTCCTGGATGGAACGCACACGGGATTGATCTGTAAAATTCCTCATTCCTCTTGATGCAACTCCATTCAATCTAAAAATGTAGTTGTTAAACATTACTCAACCCCTCTTAACGAGGAGTGGCCTTCCTTTTGTTTTCAGTTTTACTTCCTCTTAACTGAGTTTTTCATTTCTTCTGTGTCTTGATTCAAAAGATATGTTCAGCAAATCTTCTTGAAGGAAACATTCTGATTTTTTAAAATATTTTATACTTATGTCTCATAAAAGAAACTACTTACACACCCATTCTGCCTTTAAAGACAACACAGAAAAAACTGGGAGATTTACAAAGTGACAGTAGCCTATGTGATGCCTGTAGTTTAATAGCAATGCCTTGAGCATCAAGTCTACAGGGACATTAAAGTAAAATTAATTCTCATTTTATCTTGTGCTTTCAGTTTTTGCTGCTGGCCAGTAAATGCCAGAATGACTGGTGTGTTCACTACTGAGAAATCGTTTGCATCAGTTTGTTACATGGCGGTTAATAAATCCCTTAGAGACAAAAATGCTTACCATGTTACTTTGTTCTTAGCCCCTTTTGTTTATTTTCCATCAATAGCTCTAGGGGTCTAACAGAAATTGAATGCCTTGTAGAAACTAAATGCCAACCACCCTCTGTGCTAGAGGTTGTGTATGTTGGTTTGTTCCAAGGAAGTGTGGATTTCATTACCTATGGCTGGGTTGGGAAGAGGGTATGTTAATGAGGCTGCTTTGGGTGAGAAAGGTTGCTTGTGGCTCATGGCCATATGAAGGAAGAGTGGTCTTTTCCTACATGATCATTGCCTTGTGCAGAGTAGGGCTTTACCCTATCCCTTTCTCCACACACTTCCCCAGCTTTTGTACTTCCATGACTAACAGGATACAAAATATAAACAGGACAGGATGTTATAGGACCAACAAGACGCACATGTCACACTTGATGTGTTATACGGAAAGCACAAAGCATTTGCACTCTCATGATTGTTGCTTGTTTCTAATGTTTATGGGTGCATTGAGCTCTCCAGGATTCTAGGAATGGGAATGGAAATCTCTAAGAACTAATATATCAGAGATTGAAAGGCTGTTCTGTAGTGGAAAAATAAGGATATCCTTCATGGCGCTGGGACCTATTCAACAATAAGGTAGCTGGGTCACCACCCTGACTCTTGTGATTCATTCTTAGCATCACAAAGTGGAATCAATGCAATTATTTTTCTTCTTCTGAACAATAACAACAACAACAAATCCCTCCACTGTTAGCGACAGCAGTGACAGTGGCAGTTTCCATATCAGTATGTGTGCATGTGAATCAGCTCCAAGTTTTAACCATTGCAAGTCGATATAATAATAGTTGCTGTTGTTGCTGCTGCTGCTGCTGTTACTGTGTTATTCTAAATTTTAAAAGAGCAATCCAGGATACTGTATCCTAGCTTCAAATCAAATAGGTTCAACACACTACATAGCTCCTTTTCAGTTTGAACTTACTCAGAGTGGATTTCCCATCCCACTGGCATGGAGCTCAACAGCGCAGCAAAGTTACCTTCTTGGAGTACAACTCAGAATACCCCAGCCAACATGGCAAGCTAGCACAGCCCTCCTGGCTGGCATAGTTGGGGTATCTGCTTCCCATCTTATCTCTTTAACCCTACATCACTCTCATGGCCTCAAATTTGGAAGGGACAGATTGAGATTAACCCATGCTCTTCTCCTCTATCCTGACTATCAGTATTGAAAAACAAATATAAAGTGCTTGCTTGCTTATTTATTTATTTATTTATTTATTTATTTGTGGCAGGGGGTGGGGCTAGATAGTCCTTGTTTTCTCCTCTAACTCTGATTCTATGATTTTATTTGTGCACTTCCCACTTCTGTCACCTACCCTGTTGCCAAGAACACAGTCTTATGGCAAAGTGGAAAATCTGTATCTCTCACAAAACATCCTGTCCCTAGCCAGGCAGTGCCAGATTCCTGGTGTTGGGTCAATGAGCTCATGGCCTATGGCTTTGTTTAGTAGCTTTTCACAGCGTCTCCCTTTGAAAATTCAACAGGTACAATCAATGTATAGGATCATGATGTGTTTATCTGCCGCACCGTTGGTAAACTTCTCAGAAAAATAAATGACAGCCATTATTCAGCAGGAGTATGGTTGAATTTACAATGATTCAAAGACAGTTTTAAAGCAGTTTCTGTTTTTCCCACATTCATTTTTTTAAAAATAAAAACAGCCATGAACTTTGATAAATCCTTACCAAAATAAACAGAAACAAAATATTTAGCTTTCTCTAGTTTACAGGATCAGGCTACATTACAGTCTGAAAATAGCTTGACCTGTTCAGCAGGGTCCCAAATATCCCTAAATGATAGAGTCTGAAGCCTGCAACAATTTAAAATATGTCTCACTCTTTCATTTGTTAGTTATCATTTGTTATGGTTACAACCAAGTTGATATCTTAGGGGCTGTGCAGGCCCCAATATGCTCCTTTTTGCACCCTGGAAAAGGCACTGTAGCTGCTGTGCCAGAGCTTTACATCACTTTTTTGGCACTGCATCATCTAAACACAGTAGAAGAGGGGCACTGTGACACCATGTGCCATGTGGTGCAGCACGCAGTGGCACGCCACCATGGGGGCTGAGTTGGGGCATGCATCATGTGGACACCACACCCTGGCTCTGCCCCCAGGCTGGCCTTAATGGCCAGTCTGCACAGACTGTTAGTCTGTACTGGAGGTGAGCTTACACGTATATTCTTTGACAATCATGAATATTGTATATATTTGAATCATTGAAACAAACTGTCATAGTTTTGTTCAACTATTTTCCTGGAAGTGTAAATTACCAGCAAAACACACCAGAAATCTGCAAAGAATAATTACGTTTGACAATGACACATGGCAAACAATTACTGACTCACATACACAGGCTCATTGTCAAAGTTGCTCCAGGCTTGGAAATGTCTTTACATTTTTCCACAGTTTATAGAGGAATTTGGTATGTATAAAGTATATAATTAGTATTATTAAATGTGATTAATTCCTAGTGTGGGAAAATGTAGAAAGAACTGAAAGATAGCTTGGTAGATTCCCTCCCCTCTTCACATTGAAAGTGCAATCAAGCATGTGCATATTTGTCTCCATGAAAATCCAAACAAAGCCAGAACACAATTATGGAACCTGGCTTTTTTCTCCCCTAGCTGAAGTAATGTATGCCCCATTTTTCAATGTCAGTATTTGTACTGCAAGTCCTTTATTTGAGCCATATCATTTCACAACACCATTATTGGGGTCAGCTGGCTCACCCTGATATCACTCTCTATGCTCCTGCGTGTCTTTCTTCTCATTCCTCTCTCCGGTTTTTATTTGTCTGCAGATGTCAGTTCAGCAGAGAACACCACATTCACTGTTTTTAAAATAACTTTCTCACTTTCTCTCTTTAACAGAAGCTGTGAGAAATTCAGCAATCTGGGTTCACTTTGCATGGTTTTATGGGAACTAATGTTTGAGTTCCATATTTAAAACTCTATATTTTAGTGTTAGACACAAGTTCTGTTGAGGTACAGTGAGTTGAGGGATGTTTGGCAGTAGCTCAGTGATTCGGTGGATTTCACTCCTTAAAGTGGGAGAATTCAAAGCTATAGCCATGTTAATCTGGATAGCAATATTCAAAGCATCTGAAGAAGTAGGCTCAAGTCTATGAAAGTTCATACTACTAACTTCTTCTTTTCAGTTAGTCTCAAAGGTGCTACAAGATCCATTTGTATACTCAAGTCACACAAGTCATTTGGTTCAGTCCTAGTAGAACTCTTGGGCAACTGTTATAGTCTCAAACACCCTCGGTGCTTCCTGAGCCCCTCATCTATAATTCACAATTACTAAGATATAGTTGTGTTCATTTGTAGAATCAGTACGTAGAGAGATCTTGAAGCACCTTTGAGACTAACCAAAGAAAGAAGTTGACAGCATGAGCTTTCATAGACTTGTTTACTTCCTCAGATGCATTTTGCATCTGAAGAAGCAGACTTAAGTCTACGAATGTTCATGCTGCCAATTTCCTTCTTTAGTTAGTCTCAAAGGTGCTACAAGATCTCTCTACATACTCACAAATACTAAGTAGTTGGAATTTGTTTATGTTATGCGGCCCAAACATGTATAAAATTTAATGGTCCTCATTGTATAAAATTAGAAGTATGAAAAACTCAAAGATGAAGATGCACTTTTAGGGCTCCTTAACCATTTTTGCCATTTGCAACCACTGCTTACCACTGAGGAAGATAACTGAGTTGCCAGAGTGGGCAACTGTGCCTTTAATGACTGTGTAGATGAGGGAATTTCATCAAGTGTTGCTTGTTACCTGGTTGTACAACAAGCAATACCTGCTGAAATTCCCTCTTTTATGCAACAACTAAAGCTACAGGAGCCCTCTCCAGTTTTCTAAATAATAATAAAAAAAACATTATGTAAAAATCCCAGCAATCAGTGCTGTCGAGGATAAGTGGAAGTTACAACAATGTTGTGAAATCTGTCTTCTCTCCTATAGTGCATCAGTTAATTTGACAGAAGGACATTTCCATTTGTTCAAAATGGCATGGGCGGGATACACACCGCCATATAGTACGTACTGTATACGTACTAGGGTTAGGAAGGGGCGGTGCTTCCGCACCCCCCTAACCCTAGTACGTATACAGTACGTACAAGATGGCGGTGCCCCTTCCACATGGGTGCCGCCATCTTTACGTACTGGACGCATAGCATCCAGACGTGTCGCGGCGCCTATGACGTCGCAAATGCGCCTGCGGCGCCTCGCAACATCATATAGGCGCTGCAGAAAGAAGCTCCGAAATGGAGCTTCTTTTTTGCTCCGCGTGGGAGTCGCGCGGTTTGGCTGCTGCGGCTCCCGCGCGGAGCAAATGGCGGCGGCAGGGGAGCGCCGCAAAGCGGCGGTTTGTACCCCACCACGGTTAGGTTGCCAAATGGAGCTGAGTATCTGAACTACATCACCCACTGGTGCTGAAACAGCTGCACTGGCTCCCTATCTGTTTCTGGAATGCTTATGCCATTTAAACTGTTGGTTCCAGGGTATCTGAAGGACTGACTCCCCTTGCTTCCCATATGAGCCAACTTCATGCTATGATCAGTTAAGCTGTCCGTTTTATGATTCCCAAAGTGAATTTGTTTGGAAAAAAGTATAATACAGTCGGCCCTTCTTATACATGGACTTTTTTATACATGGATTCAAGTATACATGGTTTGAAAATGTTCAAAAAAAGAATAAATTTCAAATATCAAACCTTGATTTTCCACTTTTTATAAGGGACACCATTTTGCTATGTTATTATATTTAATGGGACTTGAGAATACACGGATTTTGTTATACACAGTGGATCATGGAACCAAACCCCAGCGTATAACAAGGGTCCACTGTAGTTTTTTCTGTTATCTCAACCAGAATTAATAATTCTAAGGTAGGAAGATCCAGTCTGTCCCCTTCTTCCTATTCTGCTGCTGCATATGAACACCTAATAGGTAGAAGCCATAGGTCTGTTAGTCCCTACCTCACAGAAAATGTCCATCAGCAGAAGAAATAACACCTTTCATTTGAGGAAGGTTGGGGCTTTTAGAGCTGGTACTGCACTACTGGGCACTATAAGGATTATATTTACGCATGTTCCCCATTTTGGAAGGGGACATTCCAATTAATCTTCTGTCACCCAACTTTTACAGTTGCATTTAAAATGTTCCCATTTATCTTTCCTCCTCTCCCTTCCCCTTTTTGTTATCAGCTTACTCCAATTGCTGCAAACCGATTTCAAACTGCAAAAGCAATTTGCCCTTAAGTAACTCAACAGGAGGGAGAGGAGAGTAGACACAAAATCTTACCTTCTTCCCAGCAGACTTAAGCAAAAACAAACTGGAGTAGCCTCTCCTAGCTTATCTGTTCTTCCCTTCTGGTATCTTTTGTCATCTTCACCATACTCTGATGTTGCTTGGCCACATGTGTCCAAGTTTTGATCTGTGAAATCTTATTATTATTATTATTATTATTATTATTATTATTATTATTATTATCCTTTATTTATAAAGCGCTGTAAATTTACACAGCGCTGTACATACAATCTTGGAGTATATGTTTACACTGTGAGTGTTTTTGTTTTGATTTTTTAATTTTTTTGGCTTACTGTATTTGTTATTTTTCTTACATTATTTTTCTTCTATTTTTTGCTGGTATTTACTTCTTCTCTGTCATCTGCCTTGAGCTGAACAAAGAAAACTGAGCTATGCCTTTTAAATAATGAGAAATAATAATTTCCCTGAAAACTGCAATTAATTTTTAATCTTCAGTTTTATATTTGTTCAGCCACACACAAAGCAGTTTAGCCACACACAAAAAGCAAACTGTGCAGTAATTATGCTAATGTCATTTTATTTCACTTAAACATTCACAATAGAATCATAAACAGCTTCAGGGCTCAAAACTCCATATATCAGCTAGTTGTGAAACAGAAGTCATTTTCATGACTGTGATGTAAGGTACCTTTAAGACACAGCCCTTAGTGATATCAGCTGCAGTGTGTGTGTGCGCACACTCACTCACTCACTCACTCACTCTATTAAGATGGTTGGAGAGGAATTGATAGCTCTCCTCTTCCTTATTTCACTCTCCTGGGACTGGCTGTGCTCAATAGATCATGGATGAATAAATTTACTACTTTTACATGAATATTGAACTCTAGATTCTTACAACGTTGGATTCCAGCAGCAGATACCACAATGACTGTTTCACTCTTCATATATACATCTGTATTGCCTTCAAATCACCTCTTGACTAACGGCAACCCCATGAATTTCACAGGGTATTCTTAGGCAAGAACTCAGAGGTAGCTTTGCCAGTTCCTTCCCCTGAAATATAGCCTCCAGCACCTGGTATTCATTGGCAGTCTCACATCCAAGTACTAACTAGGGCTAATCCTGCTTAGCTTACAGTGGGATCTGGTGCCTGTATGATATTTAGGTCCACCACATACATGATCTGGATTTCACAAAAACTAGTCATGCCAAACCAATCTTACGTCTTTTTAAAATTGAGTTAACAGGCTTCATGGGTCCAGGGTATGCTGTGTACATAGTCTAGCAGGATCAACAGCTGGCATTTACAAATTAGTACAAATGAGATGCATTTACATTTACCTGTGCTTGGTATGTCAAAGCCTAGGCAAGTATGCCTGCAGATCTTCAAAACCAAGACTTTTTCCAAGAATAATTCAAAATAATTTCTTCAAACAGCCTTTTTACTCAACAAGTACTACTTATTATTAAGCACTAATTGTTTCTACCTCTTTAAAAAAAGTTAAACTGAGCTACTTTTTCTGGGCTTTGTACTCCTTTAATCACCAATCCAGAAGCCATAGAAAGGAATTCAAGCCCACCCTCAACAAAAATGAGGAGGATGCATTTTTGTACCAGAATCTTCTACATGGTAATCAGCAGACTCATATGTAATTCAATCATGCAGGATAATATAACAAGGATTTTCCTAGGATCCTTTTCCTATCACTATTTCAGTAAGCCAACTCAGGTTGGGTTTAGTAATTAGATTTACCCCTTGATTCTTGGGCCCTTTGTAGACACCCTAGTACATACTCTGTACATAATAGGGTTGCCCAGGGGTGTCTCTTTCAGACACCCCCAGCACTAGTATGTACAGAGTACGTACAAAATGGCGGTGCCCATTCTACATGGGCGTTGCCATTAGGATGTCATGGCCGTGCCGCCTCCAAACGGAGCGGCGCAGATGTGATGTCCTGGCACCACAGAAGGGCGCCTGTGGCGCCCTTTCCATGGCGCCGGAAGGAGCTCCATTTTGGAGCTCCTTTTGGGTTTTGTGTCACTGGCGCAGCCTTTACATGGCTGCATCAGCGACACAAAGGAGACCCCTTTCTCCCTTTCCCCACCACTGTTGGGGTGTCCTTGGGGCTTCAAGCCCCAATGACACCCCTTTCCATGCCATGGGGAAGCAGCCTTTTGCCACTTCCCCACGGCCTGGAAAATTGGCGGATTGGGGCCTTAGGGCTGCCATTGTGGCAGCTGAGGCCCCGATCCATCAGGGAAAGTGGCGGGTACAGGCCGCCCCAAAGGGGCGGTCTGTAAACTGCCTTTAACTCATATCTCTAAACCAGGCAAAACCACTGTGTTTGACATACAAGTTGCCAGAGATGGGGGTTAGAGGTAAAAAGATGCAGATCAGTGCCACAATTAAACTGATACATTGATAGATATCTTGCTTATCGGAGCAAAACAAACAAACAAAAACCAGATTGTGGCACCTGGGGAAAAATGAAGTCAATTACAGTGATTTATGCCATGTTATAGGATTTCTTTTAAAATGAATAACTCCATGTTCAACTTTTCAAATAACTTAATGCTTAAAAAAACTAATGAAAGTATAAACAGAATGAGGTTTGTATGCTCCCTGAACTGTTGAAAAATTAGCAGCAGCAACTTGTCGTCTTTCTTTCTTTTCTTTTTAAAATAAGCTTTTGATTCTCTGTCTTGCTGCAAGAAAAGGCCAACAACTACCATATCAGGAAGAATGATAATATTTTAGTAGGAATATTATCTCCTCTTGGTGTATTGCCAATATGATGCTAAACTACAGAGGACACTGCTATGGGGAGAAGACTGAAAGAATTCACATCCACTTTCAGTTAACTATAGTTTCTATATGTATCAATCCAGAATGAAGCTTAATCATAAATCACATTTGGAATCTGGTTTCTTGCCCTAAAGTTTAAGGAAACAAGCCAAATTCAAAAATGATTTATAGCCTTTAGGCCCTGAATCATGGCTGTGATGAATCACAGTTTGAGTTTAGCCACGATAACTGAGGCCCTGTACAAACTGGCCTAAAAGGCTGGCCTGGAGGCAGAGTTGGGGCGTCACGTCCAGATGATGCCCCCAGGGGGGCCATGACACTGCGTGCCATTCCACATGGCATGTGGTGTCATGGCACTCCTCTGGCGCTGCATTCATACAATCCAGCACCAAATGAGCACTGTATAGCCGCACCGCTGTGGCTAGAGCAACCTTTCATGGTCGCAAAAAGGAGCCACTTTTTGTGGCACCTTTTCACACCCTTGAAAGGCCAGATTGGGGCCACAGCATGTGGTTGCCACATCCCCAATCTGGCATGAAAAGGGGTGGCCTGTAGAGCCCCTCAAACTAGCTGGATAAAAACAAATTGATGGGGGTAAAATCAATGTCTGTTTTACAGCTGACACTAAAAGAGGAGAGTGAAGTATGCATGGGTAAGTCTTGCCCACACAATGCTACATTGTATGTACAGTGCAATTGTCTGTAACTATCCAGATCTGTAATATTTTAATTATCCCTTCTTGTGTGTTGTTAGCATACCTGACACCCTCCCACACTGTTATATGGGGGGTTGTATTTTCATATTTTTATATCTAAAGCCAGATATGTTTTAAGATGTCACGATGACCATTGGGACACTAGGATGTTTTACATGGGAAAGGCCTATTAATCCAGGGACATGTAGAGAATCTAGATAATACCATAATAAACACAGAACAGATTGCTAATCACTCCATCCTCCCCACCTCCCCATATCCTCTTACACAGGAGACAAAAGTGGCCTCATTGCACTAAGGTAAGTAAGACCGTATCTCCTATACCACCCCCACCATGTTCCCAGCCAACTTCCCTATCTTATCTTGGGATTGTCCCATATCCTATCACTGTTTTGCTGATCCAGAGTTAAGATCATCTACCAAAATTGCCCTTTGTCAGTTTCATGGTAAAGCAATCAAATGCTTTGCATTTCGTGTTGGCACGTTCAAGGGTATGAAACAGGATATAAATGTCCAGCCTCCAGAGCCACTCTGCACAAACAGCTGCCATGTACCAGAGCTCTGTCCAACCATCCAGAGCTTTGTCTCACCATATCACCCACAGACCCAATCTGAGCCACATTCCACTTTATGTGGATTCCACTTCAGGTCTAGTAAATATCACTCTCTCTAAACCCTCGGCCTTCACTGTCCAATTTTCCAAACCTCTACTTTGGTTACCCATGCATGATGTTTCAGATTGAACTTTTAATGTATGTTTGGTTGCACTCTTGCATATTTCTAAATAAAACTTTCTTTATTCACCAAATTTGGAGTCCTCCTGCAGTTGGTATCGGCGTACATGGGTGAAATGATCCCCCTCAGCTGGCCACCTCTCACAGGCCTCCTTTGAGCTAAGCAATTCCCCAACATTTAAGGAAATGCTGACACACTTGGTGGGGACCCCAAGCCTCCCCCTCACCTTTTGGATAAGAGTGTGTAAAGGAGAAACACAACTGGCATCATATATATGCATTTGGTGAAGTGGGGGAGAAAATTTCATGTAAAAGGGGAAAAAATACAGAAAGCATTACAAAACCATAACATTACAAGACCATAACCTAATGTTCAGTTTAGGACACTTATCAGAGTTCATGAACTTTCAAGCTTACTGCATCTAATATTCAATAATAAACATTAATGTATGTATAGGAACGCATAGGACATGTACAGGAAAGGGGTACAAGAGTATTTTTATGTCTTGTTGCAGCATCAGTGAGATAGCACACAATTAAAAGGTAACATTTCCTGATGTCAACAAAACATTCTTACTAGCCAAGCAGAAGATCATTCTCCAAAGAAAAAGTGAGTCATGTATTTTGAGTAGTTGTTATGAATGTTATTGTATGTCACATGTCAGAAAACAAAGCCTGTCTAATTAGAAAAAGAACCCTTACATACCTAAAAGTTGCACAATTATTGTTTAGTCTCACGCAGTTTGATCTTTTACTGGCTTCTCTCTATCTTTTCTATGACAAAATGTGTGTTATGTCTCTTTAGTTCAATCAAAATGGTAAGCTTCACACTGGAAACCATTTTAAAGGACCAGTAACGTGCTTCATAAGTAAAGCATTCTAGGAAGAGCTTTCACCTATTTCTAGAAGTCTTAGGGCCAGTGGAAAATATACATGTGCACCTTTATGAAACAGTGCATTCACCCATTCAGCTATAAAGGTGGAGTATGGGTCTGCATCTTCTACTAAAAGAAGAATGCAGAGAAGGAGAGAAAAACCCATCTCCACCTTAGTCTCTCTCCCCATGCTCTGCTGGTTTGATATATTTCTCCTCCAGCCCAGCTCTAATATCACAATGATCCGGCAGGGATAAAGCATCTTAAAGCAGATGAGTGCAGAGAGTAAAAGAATGGAGGGAGAGATAAGAAACCCTTCCTGCTTTATGACAAACTGGTTGCATATGTTTAATAAACACAAATGCATCTTGTTTGGTCTCATGGCAACAGGCATGTTGTACTATAAGCTTACATAGATCCATTCTATAATATTCATCAGCACAGATGTTTGTGGTCCTAAAACCCCTGCCTCCACTCAACCCAGTTTTCTGCACCTGGCGTATGATATAATTCTGTGTTCTAGACACTTCACTGAAGTCTTAACAATAAGTCTGAAAGTGTGGTTCTTCTATACCAGATTGTCAGAATTCTGTGCATTCTCAGTGAATATTCCGCTTCTCCCAAATAAGAATATAGATACAAGATCTGTATACATGACTATACATGACATGGAGAGTATGGCAATATACTTGTGAATGAAATACTAGCAAACTGCAATTTTCAAACAAGTGTGATCTAAAGCATACATAGTACAAAGTAAAACAGCATAAACAACAAAAGAGGCACAAATATTCCAGATACTCATGTATGCTTTAAATACTTATTTTTAAAACAATCATAAAAATTCACCCTGCTGCACTGGTATAAAACAACAGTGTCATCTAGTGGCTAGTAATGTTACAGTACATACGAATTAAGTTTTACTTGTTTTCTGTAATGATTTATTACATTTCTATATTATGTTTGGAAACCTTGCCCCTGCCATGTTTATGAAAGTATCAATAAAAATGTTCTGAGGATATTATACTACATTTCCCTATCTATTGGCATTTTAAATGATCAAATAAATTAATAGATGAGGATGTTGACTCACTAAAACTCAAATGTCCACTCCATTTATCCACACATACAAAGAAAGAGAAAGGGAGTGGGGGCATACAGCGTGGGTAAAAGAGAAGTGAGCTCTTGTACCAGTTAAATATTTCTCTTGCTTCTTCCATTGTGGTGCTAAACTAAATGACCAGATCCAAATTCAAGACAATTAATATCCTGTATGTTCTTATATTCTTTTCCTAGATAGCTGGGCATAAATCTCTAATCCCTTCAAATTCTCCTAGGTTATGAAAGCTGTTCAAAAATTAGGCACAGGAACAGTTCAAAATGTGTGAGTGTTAAATCAAATCCAAACTCTCTCTCCTCCCCACCATTTCAACTTGTGAAAACATACCAAATAATATCACTGCTAGAGCTATGTATTCACTAAAGTTTATTAACTTGCTTTTTTTAAACATGAAAGAAAACACACCCTCCATATACCTTTATTATTTCCTGCTCACTATTCAGAATTAAATGAATCAAATCTTGCTTTTCAGTACCATTTAATGGAGGTGAACCTGTATGGTGATTATCACACAGAGGCTTACCGTCGCTAAAATGTTGCTAAATTGTCTCTAAAGTACAACGGTGTGATCAACAGTTACACTTGTCCCCCATGATTAAATTGTCAGGGAGGCGTCTGTCTCCTCTCCTGTCATCAAAGTGTTCATGCAGCAGCCATTTCCCCAATAACAAGAACACTGTCACACTTTAAGGATGCTTTAGGGAGAATGTAACAATATTTTGGCAATGGAAAGCCTTCGGGTGATAATCTCCGATGAGAGAAAAGAGATGAATCAAGAACCAAACAGGCATACTATAGAGCTGTAAAGGAAGACGTTTTAAAAAAATGTGTGCACATATGTATATGCTAGAGTAATTACTAATAATTTTATCAATTTAACACACACACCTTTCTGTAGTGGTGGGAGCCCTGGTGGCGCAGTGGTTAAATGTCTGTACTGCAGTCACTCAATCACAAACCATAAGGTTGTGAGTTCAATACCAGCGAAAGGGCTCAAGCTTGAATCAGGCATTGCATCCTTCTGAGGTCTCAAAAATGAGTACCCAGCTTGTTGGGAGCAATTAGCTTACACTTTGTAAACCTCTTAGGGAGTGCTTAAGTGCACTGATAAGCGATATAGACAAGTATTTTCTATTGCTATTGCATGCTCCTGTGAGGCAAGAGGCGATGCTGATGGCAGTGCTGCTGGTAGGGTCTCCCACATCAGATAGGCTTTTGCTGAACAGCCAGACTCTGGGGTACAAAAATGTCCTATTGGCTAAGATGAGGGTTAAATGGTAAAGTAAAGATAACTAATATGAAGCTGACAGTCTATATATGGGAAGGAATAGGTATGATGATATCACTACAGTCAGCTCCTTCTCTTCCTGCAGCAGATCTTGTACCTCACCAGGCTAGAGCTAATAACCTATAATATTTCCTCCTAGAGCAGTTGATTGCTTTAATTGCCCTCTTCTGCATCTTTTCCATCACTATAAAAATCCTTTTTAAAGAATATATCAGGAAATTCTGTAGCACCTTTGAGATTTAGGGATGAAGCAGACAGCCTGGAAGGAGTGGCCAAAGGCCATTCTAACCACAGTTGGGCCAAGACAAAATGACCTCATGGCCCAATCCCGAAACAGGCTGCTGTCACTCCATTCCTTTGAACTGGAGCATGGCATCAAATCAACTTCCAGCCATGGGGGGGGAGGGGGGTGGTAATCATCTGAAAACCAATTCTCATAGTGGTCAGAAGCCACTTTATTTGCCCCATGTGTCCTGGGCCTTATTGAGAAAATGATGTCTCCAGCACAAGCTCTCAAGGACTCCAGTCTACTTCATTATATGCAGCCTGAGTTCTAAAAAAGGTTTATGGTAGAAACTTTGTCCAATTCTATTAGAGAGAAAGAATATTCATGGACTCAAATTGGTGATAAAATACACAAACTAAATATTTTTGCAGACTACATATTGATTTTTGTGGAACAACCCAAACAATCCTTCTCTACACTTCAGCAATGTTGAACTCATTTGATGTATATGCGGTTTTCAGGATAAACTAACAGAAATCAAAACTAATGTGTTTTAATATCCCCCATGAGGATCAAACGTACATCCAAAAAAGATTGATTAATCTTCAATTACATCCTTCAGGTTTCACCTATTTAGGCATCACCCTTACAAAAGATTTCAATCAGCTAATCCCCAGCAACTATAACAAAACTACCAAATGGATGATTTCCCAGATAGGGAAATGGAAAAACTTAAAATTATCAATACTAGACAAGAGGTGTATGTTATGTTTATTTAAGTCATTTCCAATCTACGGCGACCCTAAGGCAAATCTACCATGGTGTTTTCCTGGCAAGATTTGTACAGAAAGGGTTTGCCATTGCCATCCTCTGAGGCTAAGAGAGTATGACTTTCCTAAGGTCACCCAGTGGGTTTCCATGGCCGAGCTGGCATTTGAATCCTGATCTCCCAGTGTCCAAGTCCAATGCCCAAACCACTATGTCATGCTGGCTATCTACTAGGCAAGATAGCCTTTATAAAAATGCTACTAATCCCTACATTATTTTTTGTTTGTTTCAAACCATCCCCCTTTCTCCACCACAAACCTGTCTTCAATCAAAAGAAACCTAGATTCAGGAAAAACAATTGGACATCTCTAGTCCACAAAAGGAGGTTCAGCACTACCAGACATATCAATGTACTTCGCTGCTCTTCGACTTCGTCAAACAGTTCATCTCATTAAGCAGGACAGGGACATAACTTGGGTAGCAATGGAATTGGATAACTCTCCTCAATCTAATTTCCACTGCTTTTCTTTACGAAGCTTATCATACAAAGAATCAAAGAAATAAAAAACCAATGGTTGCAAACTTCTGTTCTAATTTGGTAAAAATAGAAACATATACTAATGGCAGATCCCTCACTCATTTGCCCCTTCTTAGCTAATAGGCTTTTCGGTTCACCAGAAAAAGTAGGCCAATTTATCAGTTGGAAGGAACAGAGCATCTACCTTATCCATGATCTTTTTTCAAAGAGGCAAACCTTAGACAATAGGCTGCAGAAGTAACATCATTAAAAATAAACTGGTTCCAGCACTGACAGGTAACAGCCTTTTCCTGTACATTAGTGTCACTGGAAGAATGTCAGAGATCCATAACAGTCTTTGAAAAAAGATGTGATCCTACTTCTCAAAACAATGAAGAACTAAAATCCTTGATCTATACCTGTTTAAATAAACACTTTTATGGGGGGGGGGGGGGGGCCCCAAAGCCTTAAGGCAACTTGAGAAACAGATTTAAATATTGTGATCCCTGAACACAATTGGACCAAAATATGGTCCTTACCTCCTTTTAAATCTTGCTCAGCATTAACCAGGGAAACTAATCTAAAAATAATTCATAAATGGTACATGACTCCTGTAAAACTAGCCAAAATAGTGAGAAATGTCTCCCCCAAGTGCTGGTGAGGTTGTGATGTTACAAGAACATTTCTGCATATGTGGCTTGATTTTCCCAACCTACATTCATTCTGGCACTCACTTCTACAGCCAATTTCTTTAATCGCTCCCAGGCTCTGGAATGACCTGCTGGGCGAGATCTGCTATATTACCACCTTGGAAGTCTTTGAAAAGGCTATTAAGACGGATCTCTTCTGGCAGGCATTCCCAGACTAGGTTAGATACATTAGATCCATCAGACTTGCCTCCTCCTTCTATTGATACCGACACCAAAATTGATTAATAACATTACCCCTGTCCCCCCCTCCTCTAGAGGAAGATTCATTTCTTACGCTAATCTGTCCCAAATTTTTAATATATTCCTATTGGATAGTTTTAAATTTTTTGATGTTTAATCTTTTTTATAGGTTGATCATAGAATCATAGAATCGTAGAGTTGGAAGAGACCACAAGGGCCATCCAGTCCAACCCTTAGCCATTGGATAAGTGCGGTAGGAGTCCAGGCTGCAGATGGGTTGTACTCACCTGGCTCCAGCTGAGTGCAATAACACCCACTTTTAAATTTAAATTAGACTTTATCCTATCGGTGATAAGTTGGTTTAAAAGGAGTCCAATAATCTCCACAGTTATGACTTTAAATGTAGAATCATTTTTTAAAGATATAGAAACAAAGCTGTATACAGTATTCAGGTGTGTTCACACCATATATCTGTACATATGGTCAATTTTATTTTCAGTGTTTTTAAAATCATACCCCAGATAAAATCTGCCTTGTTTGGTTTTAGAGCACCTGTGCCCTGGATCAGCATTTCTTATATAGGACAACCCTGAAATCGCTTATTGGTCAGTTATTGTAATAACTTACTGGTCAGTTATTGTAAGCTTTGACAGTAACGTATCCCACCTAAACATGTACAACACACACCTCTTGCCACTAAATCAGTATTAGATGACAGCAGCATTGAATGACCTACTCAAGGCAATTGAGTATTGTTGTCAGACTCTCTGTTTACAACTCACATTTACATTACAAAGCTGTTCTTTTCCACTGATGGTAATGATATTTCAACTATCTCCACTATATTAAATATCTATCATCTTGGGCAACATGTTAATTAGCATCAGTATTTATTATTATATAATGAGATTGACAAGTCAGTGAACACTGAAGGCACTATTATTAATATCAGTAGTTAAGACAAATATGAAAAGAAATTGTGAATTAACGTTGTCATTTGCAAACTTAATTACTTTTAAGGAATATTAATTACAACTGAAATATGGAAACTTTTGATTACAATATTTATTTTTAACAAAGCCACCAAGAGCATTGGCTTCATCTAAAGGCAACAATCTAAAGACTAAAATTGAAACACTCTCTAGGGGACATTGGGGACATTTTAGGTCTTCCTGAAAAGAGAAAAAAACACTTATAAAGCAGAGAATTTCATTCCATTTGCTGTACAAAAAGAAACAATTTCAAACCATTTTGGTTTCTTTTCGTTCAGCAAACAAAATGAGATTCTCTGCTTCAGGAATGCCTGTAATTAGATTTCAAATCACCCCTGAAGAAGGCAGTAAAAATATATGCAGGCTGAAATACGCTGGGCTTTCTCTATAATAAAGCAGCCATTTATGAGCACTTGAGACATGTTTTCCTGGTGTCTATTGTCGTTTGGCCACTAGTGCTACTTTAAAATAATAGGGAACTCTTTCTCATATTGTAACTTTGTGTGTGCTTTAGATATCTTATTGAGCTTTGGAAGTGAGTGCTCATGACAAAAGTCCCCATATCTCAAGGCCTCGACTCTCTTCTCCAGTTTTGAGAGAAAGGAATCTCAAGGCAAGCGCACTGCCTTGAAAAGTGTAGGGATGTATATTTTCCTCATTATGAAAACTTTGTCAGGGAGGCATTAAAATGAATGGGTGTATTCTGTGTAACTCTGGTTGGTGCTCAGCATCACTTTCAGTGGGACCACTGAACATCCTTGTATCACCACCAGGATCTGTCTCTTATGATGTCACAATGGGCCATTTCAAGGTTTCAAGTTCTGACATTGAAATCTCATAAGCTGGGACAGTCTTCACCCAGCAACTCTACTCATCCCTTATATGTAGTTTTTTATTTATCTAGTTACTCAGTTAGAATTACAAAGGCCCTGTACAGCAGCGTCCTGATGCTAGATGCCCTAATTCCACCCCCAGGGCATCATGATGCCATGCACCATTCCCAACAGCATGCATCATCATGGCATGACTCCAACGCTGCATCCAGATGATGCAGCACCAAAGGGGTGCCATACAGCCGTGCTGCCAAAGCTATGGTGCCCTTTGGAGGGCGTGAAAAAAGCTGCTTTTTGCAGCTCCTTTTGTGCCCATCAGAGGCCAGATGAGGGCCATGGTGCTGCAGCCCCAATCCGGTCAGGAAAGGAGCGACCTCCCACTGCCCCTTAGGGGCAATCTGTATAGCTCCTTACTCAGGCTAAGTGAATTCAGTAGCACCTTTACAAATCTCTCTCTTATCCTAATCACAGCCACCTTAGATACATTTTGGGAGAAAGGCACTGGATCCCTTTCACATTACACAATTTTACCACTATGGTTTCACTTTAATTGCCCTGGCCCTATCCCATAGACTCCTGGTATTTGGAGTTCAGTGAGACACTGGTGCTCTTTTGCTGACAACTGTAAAACCTCATCATGATCTGCAAACACATGTGTTAATTCCATGCACAGATATTATATTTCTCAAAATCAACCATTTTAAGCCAGGCATGGGAATCATACAGTTATTCAAATGTCATTGGATGGCAACTGCCAGCATTTCTCTCTATTGCTCTGTTAGCTAGTGGGCTACTAGGAGTTGTAGTCCAACAACATCTGGAAGGCTGCATGATTCCTACCCTTGTTTTAATCCTTGCCATTAAGGTGTGTGCATACACATACATCCAGAGGGTTCTCAAACTGAAATAAACCATAGTTGCAGCCAGTGTGGCCATGTGTTTTACCTTACAAAATACAGTTGCCCCTCCAAGTTTGTGGACTTGAAATCCATGGATTTGAAAATCCGCAGAGGGGTGACTGTCATTAACCTCAATGGGGTGTGGGGCCTCGTGCACATACCCCATTCAAACCTATGGGGCTTCAATATGCACAGGTTTTGGAACTTGCAAGGGAGGGGAGGTCCGGAACTGTACAATTCTCCATTTTGTCTGCCTGAAGGCTTCCTCTGTTAGAATGTGTATCCAGTCCAGTCCAGGTTGCTGACACCACTTTAACTGCCATGGCTCAGTCCTACAAAATCCTGGGATTTCTAGTCTGTTTTGGTATCAGTAGTTTCTCACAGAGAAGGTTAAATATTTCACAAAACTACAAAATTCCAGAATTCCATAACATTGAGGCATGGCATTTAAAGAGGTGATGAACTGCATTAATTCTGCAGTGTAAAGGCAGCCCAATCTGAGTTTAAAGTGAAAAAGCCATTAAGAAAACACAGCAGGAGGTATGAAAGAGTTGTCCATCAACAGTACCTCATTGACAGAGTAAGCAGGCAGGTCACCTGGTCAGACTTCTCCCAAAGTCTGTGAGGTGTATTTGTATTCTGTTTCTATTTAAATTATAGTTATTATTTATATATTTACATCTACATGCAAATCATATAGCACATAATGTATGTGCTTCAAAATGTTCTACCAACGTCATTCTCTGTCTTAAACATGCCTTTCTTTCTTTTTCTTTTTCTTTTTCTTTTCTTTTTTGCCACAGCCCCCACTTGCAGGCCTTGGTCTAAATAAGCCTTTTCTTGTGTGCTAAGAGTTCTCCTCCCTTTTTATCTGCTCTTATATTAAGAACTATAAACTTATTCATTTATTTGGGCTTCTGTTATTCTGTTCTTCCAAAAATGGACTCAAGGCAGCTCACAGTAAAGAGTAATAAAGATAATATCCATAAAAATTAACACACTATTCAAATAGTATAATTTATTTTAATTAGAAACATAGTACTCAGTTAAAATGCCCCTTTCTCGCTATATGGTCAAATGTCCAAACCCTGCTTTGAATAAAATAATATTTATCTGATATACATATATACATATAGAAAGGGGGGGGGGAGAGAAGCTCAGCATCCTGCTTGGCTCTCAGGAGGTTTCCTGCCCAGTGTTCTCAGGGGTGTGTGGGGGGGAAGCCCCTTTGAAGATATTCCAGTCAGCCAGCCATGATGTATTAAAAGAAGCTCCTGCTCCTCACTTGCTGGATCTCTCTCACACACAAACACACTTCCACAGTTTCATTCCTAGGCCGTTACCATTATGGGCCCATAGAACACAGTAGTCTTCACTGTTTTGCCAACCTCTTTTCTCCTCCTATTGTTTTTCCCCCCTAAAGATTTTTTTGCAGATCTCCAAACTTTTAATTTCCAACAAATCCTGCTGACAAATTCCCTCTTGCACTTGATTCCTCCTTGAGCAGTAAATAGAAAGCTTTTTTTAAAAAAATTATCCATAAGCCACTCTGTTTTCTTTTCTTTTCTGGTCTCATTTGCACGTTTTCACAAGGTTATTGTGTATTTTTGTTGAATATGCAGTTGGGTTAACAGTTTCTTTTTGCATGAACTAAAATAGTAGCATTGTATGAGTTGTTTATGTCTTTGCAGTCCATCATGTTTTCCTTGATGACTGTGTGCTTAGCCTCACAATGGGAAAGGACCCTAGTGATGTTTCCACACAGTAGCATTATAGCAGTTTGACACCAGTTTAAATATCATGGCTCCATCTTGTGGAATCTGATTCATAATTCAGAGAGTTATTCAGCTTGTTCTCTCATGGGAGCTCTGGTGCTTTACTAAACTTCAAATCCCAGGATCCTGTAGGATAGAGCCATGGCAGTTAAAGTGGTGTTAAACAGCTATAATTCTGCAGTGGGTTCTCTCTGGGAGATAAGAGCTCTCAAGAGACTTGCCAAATGCTTGTAGCACAGATTTCCCGTGCTGAGATGAGCAGATCTGTATAAAATCTTCAGAGCTGCATGTTTTCTTTGCATCTCCATATAAGTACACACACACTGAGATAATGTTCAGTTTTTGATATATAGGGTATTAGGAAGAGTTTTTTTTTGTTTTGTTTTTTTTTTTTACTATCGGGTTTGCAAACAGCAAAATAAAAACTCAGGTTTTGAAAGTACAAAAGTGCATAGATATTGCTTGGTTACAAATTATTTCATAATCAGGACTTGAAGTATTTAGAGTTAATAAGCCATACATCAAGAAAATGGCATCTCCCTCTTCAGAGGCTAATACAGTACCCCATAATCTGCTGATAAACTGTTTCAAAATTGCAGATACATCTCAGTGTAAGTTCTGTCACTGAATTACAAGACTTACTTTCATGTAAGCATGCTCAGGGATCAGAATGAGCATTAGGCTTCTAAGGATAAAAGAACAAATTACTGCAGGCAAATTTAATTACTGAAGAATTTAGCCTCTTACATTTCACAGGTAAAGAAAGCCCTTTATTTTTGTAATCTAATCGCTTAGCAAAATAACATTCTGCATATACCATATTTCAGAATATAAATATATTAACAACTATCTTACTCCAAATCAGCTATGCTTTTAAATATATTGACTATGCAAGACACTGGACTGAGTAGACAGGCTGGAGTAAAGAGTATTTCCTTCTAATAAAAGTACGTTCTGCACATGTTTCTGAAAGGATGGCTACAAAAGGAAACAATGAAATTTAGAGTTCTGTATTGTAACCATCTGAACATCCCCTAATGTATTTATTAATCTAGCTATAGTTTGATACAACAGTAGGCATCAGCATGAGTGGTCATGGTTGTGATGGCATACATAGCACTGGAATAGGTATTGTCATGTGGAATAGGTAGTGTAATGAGTCATGTGGAAATGCATGAGATGGAGGAGCTTGCTGGAAGAGTGCCACCACACACACACGTTTAACTTTATTGCATGGGCCCTGGAACGGGCCCATTGCGTTCTAAAAAGGGGTCATTCTGGGGAGCCTTGAGATATGGGGACTTTTGTCACCTCCCTCCCCCAACATGTATAGTGAATGTCACCCTCAGGCCTCAGTCTTAGTTCTTTGTCCATTTTCATCTGCCTCCCAAAACCTACATTTTCAGGCCTTATAATTTATAATTCCTGGCTTTCTGTGTACCATTCTTCAAGATAAGAGCCCATTATCTCATCCAGCCCTAAACCTTGCAATCCTCCTTTCACTTTTCTATTTCAGTTAACTCTATATGCTGGTTGTTTGAATGGGTTATGTTCATTTATATTTCTTCTAATAAAAGTTCGTGCAGTTTCCAATGTCTAGAGTCTTTTTTCAGTTATTACTGGTAAAGCTGGTGCTTCATTCCTGCATACATTACCCCCTCTTGCAAAACCAGGCTAAAATATTTCCCAAATTAATAAAGATAGATTTCTGTTGTCAGTGGAGGCTCTGCAAGCCCCATGCATTTAGGATAACACTATCCCCATGCCTTGACACAGTTACAGGGAACGTATAACATCTGTACTGAAACAGCTTCACTGGCTACCGGTTCCTTTCCAAGCACAATTCACAGTGCTGGTCATGATCTATAGAGCCCTACACAGCTTAGATCCATACTATCTGTGAGACCGTATCTCTGCATACGAACCACCAAGAGCCCTAAGATCCTCGGGAGAAGGCTTTCTCTCGGTCCCACCACCATCCCAGGTTCGCCTGGTGAGAACACGAGAGAGAGCCTTCTCAGTGGCTGCTCCCACCCTGTGGAACTCCCTTACACAGGAGACTAAGCTGGCCCCCTCACTGCTGGCCTTTTGCTGGCAAGCAAAGACATTTTTGTTTAAAAAGGCCTTTTGAAATCTGGCAGGCTCGACTTTATTGGGGGATGAAGGGGTTGATTTTAGATTATTATTTATAACTTTCTATGTTTTAAATTTTATATTTGTAATTTTTTATATTTTTATATTCTAATTGTATGGTTTTAATTGTTGTTTTAAAGTGTTTTATATATGTTGTTAGCCACCTTGGGTCCCACTTTGGGAGAAAGGAGTGATAAAAATAAATAAATAAATAAATACACAAAATGCTCCTGGGGCACTAAAAGTACAATTTTCAGAACCTCAATATATAATTAGATATTATCCCTTTCAATTGGCAATGCGGAACAGTGGATCCATAAATATTCATGCAATGTATGAATCAGTTAGAAGGATACCTTTAAAGGTATATGCTATGGAATGCTGATCACTTAATACTGGTAGCATAACATGCTTGACTACGGAGGTAAAGGAATTCATAGGAGTTCGGTCTAATTATAGGGAGAGGAGGTCCTGAAAAAATCTTGCTATATTTCGAAGGTCATCATGGATAAAGACAAATCAGGCTGCATCTGCACTGCAGAAATAATCCAGTTTGACACCATTTTAAGTGTCATGGCTCAATGCTATGGAATTCTGGGAATTGTAGTTTTGTGAGACATTTAGTCTTCTGTCAGAAAGCTCTGATGCCACAACAAGCTACAATTCCAAGAATTCCATAGTACTGAGCCATGGCAGTTGACTGGTGTCAAACCACTTGTAGTGGAGATGCAACCTCAGTGATACTTTTAAAAGTCATAACCAAGACATAGACAAAGTCCCACTGAATTCCATGAAACTAGTCTAACCATACGTATGGAACTATTATTTTCTTGAGAGGGCAGGGGGTGGGCAGGGGAGAAAGAAAGGAACAAGTTCTGGTGTTCCGTTTATAGAAAAAAACACCCCATTTTTTTTTTTTTTAAAAACATTTATTAATGGATTGAGCAGGGGTCGGCGCAACCCGGCCCACGGGCCTGATCCGGCCCCGGGCCCCGTAGAGAAGCGGCCCCAGGCCGGCCTGCACCAATTACGCCAGCGCACGCTCCTTCCCCACCCCTCTGGGACGGGCCTCTGCCCTCCCAGAGGGGCAGGGGAAAGCGCTGGGCTGGCGGCGCGCTCCTTCCCGCTCTGGGACAGCCCTCTGCCCAGAGGGGTGGGGGAAAGCGCTGGGACGGGAGGCGTGCTCCTTCCACCCTCTGGATGGCCTCTGCCTCCCCGAGGGGGGGGGGAAAGTGCTGGGGCGGCGGTTGCACTCTTCCCCCCGCCTGTGGGGAAGCCTTGCTCCCACAGGGCGGGAAGAGGCAGTGGGGCCGTGGGCCTGGAGAGAAGGAGGCAAGGGTCCCCTTGTTCTTCTCCCCAAGCTTGTGGTTGTCCCACAGCCGCAGGGGCGAGGAGGAGGCGGGGGTCCCCCTCGTCCCTCTCCCCAAGCCCGCGGTTGCTCCACAGCTGCGGGCCTGGGGAGAAGGAGCGGGGTCCGCGAGGAGGAGAGAGAGGAGGAGGAGGAGGAGGGGAGGGAGGATGAGGAGGGGGAGGAGGAGGAGGAGAAGGAGGAAGGAAGGAGGAGGAGGAAGAGGAGGAGTAGGAAGAAGAAGACAGGCACTCTTCTGCAGTGAGTGAGACAGTGTGACTTTCCAAAGTGCATTTCTGTGTATTTTCAGTGCTTTTAATGCTAAAAGGTCTGCTTAACAATGAGAGTAGTTTCGGCCGTCCCCTTCGGCCGAAAGGGCCCCTTGGAGCCCATCTGCCGAAGGAAGGGTCCAAAGAAGAAGAGGGCAGGCACCCACCTCCTCCTCCCCACGGGCTTTGGACGCTTTGGAGGACACCTCAGGCTGGCAAAGCCTGCGGACAGGAGCAGGGGCCGCGCGCCTTGTGCTCCCTGCCCCTACGGGGCCTTATTGGTTCTCTGAGAGGGAGCTGGGGGCCAACGAAGGGCAGGGGAGCGGAGCAGCCGCGCCTGTCACCCCCTCTCCCAATCCCCCTCCCCATTCTAGCTGTCTTCAGACAGCTGGAGGTCGGGAAAGGGAGCCGAGAAAAGCCCCTCCCCAGAGGGTGGAGCTCCACCCCCAGCTGCGTCCGCCCCAGAGGGTGGAGCTCCACCCCTGGCATGCGGCCCCGCCCCCAGAGGGTGGAAGCTCCCCTCCCGGTTCAGCCCCCAGTTGTTTGAGGGACAGCAACCCAGCCCCCGGCTGAAAAAGGTGTGCCTACCCCTGGATTGAGTTTAAGATCATATAAGAAAGATTATCATTATCTCTGCGATATAGCTTTGCATGGAAAACCAATATTTTTGTGTAAAAATGTGCAAAACCCATTTTCTCTCAAATAATCTCTTTGTGGAAATATGCCAGGTTTTTGTGCTTTTTAAAAAATCTGAATGCAAAATGCAATACTGGATGAAAACTATGCAGGCTAGTCCATTCTCCCTGCTATGGGCTACTTCCACACTGCAAATCATGCAGTTTGACACTGCTTAATGTCCTGGCTCCATGCTATGAATCCTGGGAATAATTCCACATGTGGATGCAACCTAGGACTTCTGATGTTGGAAAAACATGTTTTTCATTCAGAAAACAAATGACTTCATACTAATATCCCTGTGTATGACACCATGCAGTTAAATGGAAATTGCATGATGCTATTAGTAAATATTGTGTTAAAAAAATCCTACATTACTGAAAACATTTTGGTGGTCAATTATATTTAAAATCCCATAGGTATTGCAATGGGACAAGGTTCTTTATATGAAGTCCGTCAAGGGCACTTGGGACTATGCAATGTTGTACAGTTGATAGGAATCTGTTGGGTGGGATGAATGTGAAGAGATAATCCCTTAAACCACTATGAGAATACTGTGGATGAGGCCTTTTTAAACTGCTTAAGTAAGAAGATCTCTCAGTCACTTACAGAATAGTATAAGATCAATGCAGGGTGGCACTTGCCTATACCAAAGATATCTGTATTTTTCTGATAAATATACTCTAACATATCGTTTTGCACTGATATATTGCTTTAACTGATCTAGCTAGGAGGGAGCGCAAATCTTTGTTTCTTTTTCAAGCCTAAAATAGAGTGGGCAACGTGTTTGGTGTCTTTGACCTCCTCTGAGGCTTGAGAGAATGCGACTTGCCAAGGACATCGTTGTGCCATGCCCGCCGCCATCCAACCACAGTTCTTAGAGATAGACCATGATCAATAAAACCACACACACACTGGTCATATAAATACCCATGCATATAGTCCACCATATATATGTATATTCTCCTGAAATGAGATCTACACTAGCATGGTCTGGCCCTGTAGAAAAATATTGCTTCAAAGAAACAAGATATGACCTTAAAAATTAACAAATGCTTAGAAATCCATTAATTCAGCATATTACAGAAAGTAGTTGTAAGAAGGCTGTCAAGCCAAACAAAGTGGGGTAAAGGCTTTAAACTCAAATAGCCTTGGAAGTAGTTCTCTCATTAATCAGCATACCTATGAATTCCAGTAAGATAGTCAGTCCTTCCTCTTTTTGATTATTTCTTTCAAATAGGCGGCTGTTTTATTTATAAGCCTCACTGTATATACTGTTTATTTCTGTGGTTAGTTCAAATGGTCAAGGCCACAGCACTCAAGTAAGAATTTCTATTGAATGGAGTTTTCTAAAGAAAAGCCAATTGAAAAAATAAATATTTGATTCTGGTGAACTAGATGGATCAGAAACTGGAAAAGAATGATAGAGTTTCTAGTGATTTATTGAGAACCTGCCAGTCACTGCACTAATTTGGTATTTCTCACAAACAAACAATAAATTATATGACCAAACACATACCACACACACATATAAAGCACATTAAAGTACAACTAAAATATGTAAAATTAATCTATGCTATTAAATATATATATAAGAATATACCGACAGATATCTACATCTATACCGAGATATATAGGCCTGTTACAGACTGCCAAAATAAAGCTGCTTCGGGTCTTTGGAGGTATGCTGTTTAAATAGCCTGCATCTCGAATCCGGAAGCTGACCAAAGCTGCACTCCAGTGCTTAGGAAGAGGGTGTGGCTTTGGCGCGACCTCCGGACTCTTAGGACCCATGCATCATTTAACAGCATACCTCCAAAGAGACCGAGCGTTTATTTTGGCCAGTCTGTAACAGGCCATAGAATCATAGATTTGGAAGGGACTGGTAAAGGCTATCACACACCAACTCTCAGCCATAGGAAGAAATGTACTTACTGAAGAGCAGTACTCTCTGCAAGTACACTGTCCAATATTGTTCCACTGTGGTAGAACAATTTTTGTGAGCTACTTTCGTTTTAAGAAGATAATGAAAGAAAATTTGCTTAGAAATCTTTCAGGGAGGCTGGTGTTCTCCCTGTCATATTTGAGTGTGACTACTTTGAATTGAGCTCTCACTGCACTGATGGAAGTCTTGTTTCACGACTAATGAGAACTATTGGCTAAGGATAAATACCAACCATGTGAACCTGTGTGGAAAAAAGAAGTGGACAAAGAGATAGAACTCGGTGTCAAGCGCGAGGAAGGATTAGCAATAAAACCTATCTGGAATGCATAATCAATCCACATTCCAAAGGGAACTAGAGACAAACCACTGTAATTTCAAATATGGTTCTAAAAACTGGTCATAGGTTCACGAGTATGAGGAGAGAGCAGTATGAGTTTTTAACAGGGTTATTTCAACTCTAAAAGTTGCAGAGGGTGGTCACTGAATGAGATTAAAAATTTGAAGTGTTTAATGGTGATAATAAACAAGAAAAGTCTTGTCAGAGATTAGACTGATTGTAATTTGTCAAGGCAAACGGCTTTTAACCTTAAAGTGTTCTTTCATCAGTATTTCTAAACCTAAGGATTAAAAAAGAAGAGTGCCCCTCTTTTTCTTGAATAATAGTTTTTATGAAGGGTTGCGTGTCGGTTTCTTTGGATTATAATTTGCTTTTTTGGCATATGATATGGAGCCCGCGGTGGTGTAGTGGTTTAAGCACTGGACTAGACTCGTGGGGGCCGGGTCAAATCCTGCTCATCCATGAAAATTGGATTAATTAGTCAAGCCACTCTCTCGATGCAGAAGAGAAAATGGCAATGGCACACCCTCTGAACAAGTTTGCAAGAAACCTTAAGTTACCATAAATCAGGAAATGCCTTGGTACACACAAAGCAAAGTCATACGAATTAGAAAGGAAATGTGTCATTGATATTAGTAATGATTTAAAAACTGATACACAAAAGAATGAAAGGACTTGCCAATGAATTTTATAAAATTAAAATATATAGAAAAGAGAGGAAGGACATGAAAGGGAGGGGGTATGTGGGTTGTCCCCCT
>NC_056523.1:60067003-60184346 GCF_019175285.1 Sceloporus undulatus
AGGCAAACGGCTTTTAACCTTAAAGTGCTTCTTTCATCAGTATTTCTAAAACCTAAGGAATTACAAAAGAAGAGTGCCTTCTTTATTCTTGAATAATAGGTTCTATGAAGGTGTGTCTGGTTTCTTTGGATTATAAATTTAGCTTTTTCTGGCATATGATTATGAGAGCCAGCCTGGTGTAGTGGTTTAAGCACTGGACTATGACTCTGGGGGCCAGGGTTCAAATCCCTGCTCATCCATGAAAATTGGATTAACTTAGTCAAGCCACTCTCTCTCAGATGCAGAAAATGGCAATGGCACACCCCCTCTGAACAAGTCTTGCCAAGAAAACCTTAAGGTTACCATAAATCAGAAATGCCTTGGTACACAAAAGCAAAGTCATACGAATTAGAAAAGGAAATGTGATCAGTGATCTTAAGTAACTGATTTCTAACACTGATCACACAAAAGAATTTGAAAAGGCCTTTGCTCTAGCATTTGATTCCAATTCAAATTATATCCAGACTCCGAGTAGGCAGGGACATAGCCAAGGGAGGGGGGTCTGTGGGGTCTGGCCCCCCCCCCCCCCGTCCATTAGATACAATGAATGATGTGTGCTGCTGCACCACCATGCCCAAGCACTGTGACTTTACTTATAATGATAGCACTTAGTCTGGACCCCCCCCCCTTTCCTAAAATCCTGGCTACGTCCTTGGAGTGGGATCCATGGGTCCTTCAAATCTGTTCTCATCTTAAACTTTGGTGTTCTCTGTCATATCGCTTTTAGTCAGAACTATACCATTTTGAAATAAATCCATTCCATATTAATATAATCATAGGAAAGTGCAAACTAGCAATTAGGAGGAGTAGCTAATGCCCCAGGGGACAGGATCAAAATTCAAAATGACCTGAATAAACTAGAAAGTTGATCCAAAGCTAACAAAATGAAATTCAACATGGAGAAATGTAAGGTACTGGACTTAGGGTGGAAACATGAAATGCATAGATTACAGGATGGGGGACATCTGCCTTAATGAGACTACATGTGAAAGGGATCTAGGAGTCCAAGTAGACCACAAGTTGAATATGACTCAACAGACAGATGCAGCAGCTAAAAAGGCCTATGTGGTTTTAGGCTACATAATGGAAGTATAGTATGTAGATCAAGGGAAGTAATAGTTTCATTGGTGGGGTTAGGCCCCACCTGAAATATTGTGTCCAGTTCTGGGCACCACAATTCAAAAAGGATGTTGAGAAACTAGATTGTGTCCAAAGAAGGGAGACTAAAATGGTGAAGGGTCTGGAAACCATACCCTATAAGGAGAGACTTAGGGAGCTAGGTATATGCCATGGACTGCCCTGGGCCTGACTTAGAAGCACAGTCAGATTCGGATTCTGTAGTTGTGGAGGAGTCTGGGACAGAAGCAGATCTGGGGCTGCCTGAATCTGCAATTCCAGAGAAGGCTGAGGAAGTTGCAACTCAAGAAGCTGCAGAGGGAGGAACATCTATAGACTCTAGGCTGCAGGTGCTAGGACCTGTGGGGAGAAGACAAGCCAAGGAGTATTTGAAGCTATCATCCAGGCAAGAAGCCAAGATGAGAGCTAATAGATTTCAGCTGAGAGATGTGGAGGCCTTTTAAAAGACTCCAGCTGCAAAGATTCTTTACAGCCAACAATCTGTTTTGCAGTTTTGTTGTCCCTGTGTTCCTTGCTATTATCTCTGGTTATCTGACCTCTGGACTTGCCTTGTGACTATGCTCCTGCCTCTGCCCTTTGCTGTGACTGACTGTTATCGTGTGACCTTGGGACCGGACTCTGGACTACTGTCTGTTTTGTGTATGCTTTACTTATCTCCTTGAGAGGTGTCACAGTTTCTGTATGTATTCCTGAGATGGTGTATTTATATGCACAATTAGAGTTAGAGTTAGGAAAGAGGACCCCTTTAGAGCAGCTCTTGTGTTGTGGCATTTAGATGTGTTGTGTTGTGGCAGTTGAAGGTCGTACTTTCTGGGAAGAAGAAAAATCCAGCTCCTTTTGAGTCCAGCATTTCTCGCTGTAGCATGGCTTGGGAGCAGTTTCTGGCCAGCTTCAAGCCTTATCATCTAAATGCCTTGCCTGAAAGCCAGCCAGAAACCTGCTTATTTTCAGCATCTATTTCACCCCAGTGTGGAGCCAGCCTGGATTTGTCAAGACCAAAGAGCTGCCATTGTTGTCATTTTCCTGTCCACACATTCAAAAAGCTCAAAAGTGGAGCCACGGTGGAGAAAGTAGGTGATATTGGTGCTTCTATTAGGTGCTCCCAGGGTGGACTAAGCTCTCATCTTCCAACATTGTACTCAGATAAGGGGATGGTTCCTTTTTCAATAAGAGTTTAAGTGCAATATTTACACTGAACCATGGATAAGCTGATCCAGATTGGGGGGAGAGTTTATTAAAATTTCTAGACTTATGAATATTACAGTGAGTCAACACTTACGTAAATCCCATTAGCAACTACACATCATTTGTAGTGTTTCAACAAAGCTGAAAATGTCAGTAGAATTGGTGAAAAGATAAAACATCAACTATAGGTAATAGATCTCATCACAATCCATGATGTACTGCATGATAGCTGCAAAATGACTAAATGACATCAGTTTTCCTTTCTGTAGAAGTTAGGCTATTAAGGCCTTCTATAAATAAAACACATAGGCCCGGTACATATCTTCTTGAAGGTCTGGACTGACAGCGGCAGTTTTTCCACTGGCGGGAAGCTGCAGCCGCCAAATTGTGGGGCTTCCCACTGGCGGAAAAAGAACCCACAAAAGCAGGTTATTTTTACGCCACAGCGGCGGCGTGACAAATACACCACTGGCGCAATAATTACATAAGTGCTGCATGGCACCGTGTGGATGCCGGGTGGAGCTTATATAACAATGTTGGTGGCCATGTCAGGGTGCCATGATGTATTAAGGTTAGGGAGCATGTACATGGTGCTCACTCCCTAAGCCTAATGCTGGCGTCGGAACGCCGCTTGTTGGCGGTTTGTACTGCACCTTAGATAACAACTGGATCCAGAAGTTCCATTGGAGGAATAGAGGGAGTTTCAGTTCAAGAAAGAAACCTTCTGTAAGAAAGAAGCATTTTCTAAATGAAATTCGTCTTTCATGGGTGGCGTAGTGGTTTGAGCGTTGTACTATGACTCTGGAGACCAGCATTTGAATCCAAGTTCAGCCATGGAAACTCACTGGACAAGTCACACTTTCTCAGCCTCAGGGGAATGGCAATGGCAAACCTCTTCTGAAGAAGAAAACCCCATAATAGTGTTGCCTTAGGGTCGCCATAAGTCAGGAATGACTTGATGGCACACAAAAACAACAACTGTTGATATACATGGAACAAATTTTTGGGTCCAGTCCTTTCATCTTAAAATGACAAGGTCTGCCTACCTGTAAATCAGCATCAAATTCATGTTTCAAGTGAGCCTCTTCTGCAGCTTCAACAAGGCGCTAAACAAAGAAAAAGAAATAAGGCATTACTGTTAAGAAATCCTAATTCCATCCACACACAAAACCCATATTGATTAACCAAAATGATGCAGTCTGCTCTTCTCTTGTGGATGCTAACTTTAATAAATCTAATTTCTACTTTCATAAGATATATTTGAAATGAAGCATTTAAGATTTACATTAGCCTTTTATCATAGGTCCAAAATAAGACTGCAGAAATAATCCAGTTTGAGATCACTTTAATGGCCCTGGCTCAGTGCTAGGGAATTCTGGGAATTGTAGTTTATTTTGGCACCAGAGATGACTAAATGTCTCAGAAAACTACAGTTCCCAGAATTCCCTAGCATTGAGCCAGGGCAGTTAAAGCAACCTCAGACTGGATTATTTCTGCAAGGTGTTTTGGACCAAAGTCTCAATGTTCTCAGTGTAATGACAATTGATCATTTCACTTCTTTGCAATTACTTCTGTATTGCTAGGAGAACTTAAAAGGATCATCACTTTAAATGTAAAAATACACATTTTATGGATTTAAACTGTTAACGGTAGGTCAGCTCTAAGTGAAATGAGAATCGGATTCTGAACAAAAACATTCATTTCTGAACAACAGGATATCCATATTTTTTGCTGAGTTCCAAAAACTGGCCAACCAAAATGCACAAAATGCATCATGCAAGCTATGAAAGCTCCACTGGCTTCTTCAATCCTGTCTGCATGAGCCAAAAAAATCACCAACAACAAAAGCCCAACAAAAAACAACCTTCCCACTATGATGCAGGCCCTGCCTGATCTCATGACACACTGCAACTTTCAATGAAATACCATGGTTCTTCCCCATTAATCTGACTTTGCACAGTCACAGGAAGCCCCGTGTTTCCCCAAAACCCAGGGGGAGGAGGGGACTGTTGCATACCAACAGCTGGATCAGGCCAAATTGAACTGGCTGGTTGTTCACATGCCAGGCGCTACACCATCCCCCTTCCTCACACTGAGTAGAAAATAGAAAGAGGATGGCCTGTTCTTAGAGCCATGGCCACTGCCACATACCAATAGGAGCTCAGTGGACAGACCTCCCAGCACGTCTAAGAGGCCAATCCAGCAGGGTCCCTGGGGGAGAGAAAGGGAAGAGGAGTCACCTCAGTGCCCCTGTCACCCAGAAGACACCCAGGAGACACCACATCTAAGAGTGGGGTCCCCTGTGCGACCAAGAAGAGAGAATAGAGGGACCCCCAATCACATGGCTGGGTCCCTCTACCCTGTCTTCTCATTGGCTGCACAAATGAGTCCATTCTTAGGAGAAGCCTATTCCTGGAACTCCTGCAGGTACAATAGCAGCAAGTCTGGGGACAGGAGATGAGATAGCAGTACTGATACAGTGTGACACCAAGTTTGGCCCAGTATGTGTGGCTGCCATCATGGCCGATCTGGAGCCAATTAGAGACCACAATGCTCTGGGAGTGGCCCCAGAATTATGTCAGGTGCAGAAAGGATCTTCATCAGGCAAAACATGTTTAAAAATCACACAGAAGAAAAAGAAAAGTTTGGAGGGGGGGGTGATGGCATAAAAATCACCTGCCTACACATCTTGTTTAGGATGCCTCTATGGCAGCTAAAAAGACTTATTTTCTTCTTTTTCTCTAATATTTTTAGACCTCTTTTGCCTGATGAAGAAACCAGTTGAGTTTCAAAAGTCTATATGATGTATTTTGTGCATTTTGATTAGCCCATAAATGTATTGCTCTTTTGTGGATTTTGGATTTTTGTTTTATTTTGCTTAACGGCTACACCTGAATATGTTTCCTAGAAGAAAAGATGACATAACTGAAGCTGTTGTATTTTGGACATATAGTGAGATGACATCAGTCATTGTAAAATACAATAATGCTTGGCAAAGTGGAAGGCAGTAAGAAAAGAAAGAGTCTGCACCACAGGTGAATTGATTCAATCAAGGAAGGCATGGGCCTGAATTTGCAAAACCTGATCAGGGCAGGCAATAACCAGGGCTCATTCATAAGTTTGCCATTAAACAAAATCAACTTGACAGCAAACACCAACCTCCACATTAAAGCAGCCTCTGTCCACTCCTCCATTTCCAATCATCCAACAACAACAATGACCTCAGGTGGTCAGAGGTATATTGCCTGGTTCTACCTACTTGCCAAACCTAAGTATTTCTTCTGCTTATGACCAGTATCCAGGGAAGCTTGCATTTATTTTCATGATTTAAAAAAATACTATCAACACTAACCTTTGAAACAAATCTATAACAACAACACAGAATTATGATTTTGGTAGTCTCTGCAAAATGGAGTTGGAAAGAAGTCAGAGGACACCTTTTTCCTAGCTGACCCTTCCACAGAAGGGTGCCATAGATATAAACTGTTTCTCTCACACCAAAGCATTTATTAACTCAGTCAGGCATAAATGCTTCCACTGCATCACAAGCATTCAATCCCTTGTTGTAAAAGCTATAAATCACAGATTTCCAGAATTTGCACTGAACCCAGTGTATCTCAGTAACTTTACTTTTGCTCCCAATGAAATAAATGAAAACCACAAGTTATCACAACAGGAAGAAAATTATTTAAAACCTATAGTGGTGTTACAACATTTTCAAAAAGCTTATAAAAAGACGAAAGAACAAAGAATGTTAAAATTACAATCATACACAGCCTTTGAACTCCATGGAGGTGTCATTTGTGTAAAAATGTACACAATTCTATTAGCTTTTTGTCTTGTTTTTTAAATTAAAGGTGTCTGCAATTCTTTCTTTGATTCTTTTAAAAAAATGTGGAGCAGATTATCTCTATCGCTATCTTGCTGGTAACACTTTTTGGCTTCAATTTAAAAAGATTTTAGTAAACTTATGTATGGTTTTTTTTATGCACTGCCTAAATACAAGTGACATCTAGAAATATTCACTTGTTTCAGCACTCAAACATTTTCATGGGATGTGAAATATCATAATATAGTGAAACACCTTACATCAGTACATAGCTGTTGATCAGCCAGTCCCCATAACATGTCTTCTATTCAAATTTATTCATTTATTTAAATATATTTTCCTGAATATCCTACTGCAAAGTGCGGTGGAAAACCTTTGTTTATAAAAAATGTCTGAAGTTACTTAGAGAAGGAACCATTGGCAAGAAGTCCCAATGCCCAAGGGATCAGAAAGAAGACTCTACACTGATTACCTACCAGCTGTACTGTAATTCCAGTAGCTGTGGGACATGTGGCTGGCCATCTACCAAAAACTGTGGGCAGGACCATATCAATCTTTTGTTCATGCCAGCCAGCTTTTTCCATTGATGTGGAAAGAAATCTTACTGCCATCTTACATTCAACATACTGTACTCACATATGTTTCTCTGCACCAGACAGACTGCTGGCCAAGAGTAAATGGGCGCAGTCCAGGTCATCACACATGACCAGCTGCTCTTGAAACCCAGAGTACAGTAGTTTAAGCTTTAAAACCCAGCTAGTCTACAATGACTTGGTTTACAAGTCCTGAGGGTAATTTAATGTTTACCCCTTCATTCCCTTCCTTCCTCTTTTCCCCATATAATTTGCTAATATACATCACAAGTGAGAATAGTGTGACTACTAAATTGCAACTCCCAGCTGCTTTAAGTGGCATAGTTAATGGTGGAGAATGGTAAGGGTTGCAGCTCAGCAACCTCTGCACTGGGCATTTGGTTTTATGGGTATAAAAGGCATCTGGAATTTCTCACTCAAACCATGTGCTTGGAGCAAATGCTTATTCAGCTACCCCTTTGTATGCTAAGGATAGCTTTCAAGTTTGTGCAAGATTTGAATTCTATGGAAATATAAAACCTAAAGTTCTCCCTCACCCCACTCCTGAGATAGAGCAAAGGAAGGGGCTTTTGTTGACAGGATTCAAGGTGTCCCCAAAGCTTACTGCATGTTAACCCTAATTGGTGGTAACCTACAGTCATTTTTTTTCTGGAAATCATTATGCAACAAGTGAGATCCATCAGAAATACAGCTATTCCCACCCAGAAATTAACAACAGTTCTAGGCTGCCTCATCTTTGTGCCTTAATTAAAAGAAATTCTTTGGAGTGAAGACAAAACCTTAGGACTGGAGCATGGCTTTGGTGCGGCTTCTGGACTCTTGGGATGCATGTATCATTTAAACAGCATACCTGCAAAATGACTCAAAGCAGCTTTATTTTGGCCTGTCTGCATCAGGCCTATGGCGGGTTACAAACCGCCATAAAGTACGCACTCCGCGCGTACTAGGGTTAGGAAGGGCCGTATTAGGGTTAGGAAGGTTCTTACCTTCCTGACAGCCCTTCCTCCCAGTACGCACAGAGCGCGTACATTTTTGCGGTGCCCATCCACATGGGCACCGCCATGTTGACGTATTGGAAGCTGTGCGTCCAGACGTGTCGCGGCGGAAGTGACATCGCGAGGACGCACTCCACCCCTCGCGGCGCCACTTCCGTGTTCCAAAAAGGAGCGGCATTTCGCCGCTCCTTTTTTGCTGCGCGGGGAAACCTTGCGGTCTGGCAGCTGGGGCTTCCCTATGCAGCGAATGGCGGCGGCGGGAAAACGGACCCTTGAGGGCCGTTTGTAACCCGCCTATGTTTCCAAAAAAAGAACAGTACTTCCCCAGCACTGCTAGTAATGGGAAACAAATATCCAACTGATAGAAAGTATCCGTGGATGTTCAACTGTAATATGATTTGTTAAAAAGTTAATGAAAATATCTCAGAATCAGTATGTAAAGAAGTAAATGTGAAGACAGATGTAGAAATATATGTTATTACACCTCAATGATAATTTATTACTAGGTCACTGATTATATCAAATTTTGAGTGGGGAGAGACATATGGAAAAATATATCATTGCGATCATCGAAGTTCCCACAGAGTTGGAGTATTACGGAAGAAATTCCTTACAGCACTAGAGCCAAGAACATAAAAAGCACCTGAAACTTATTGATTTAAGGCAACTTCACAATAAAATCTGCAGCACTCATAGAACAAATGTTTCTGCATTATGTATCTGACATTGTCAAACTGCCAAGTTTTTGGCACATGCACTGTTAATGTACTTACCAGATATACTCAGGTCAGTGCTCAGATAAAACTAAGAACCACTGCAGAACAAGAGATGAGTAGTAACAACTGTACTATGGCTTTGTAGCTTTAATGTCTTTGCATTGTAAAGATATCTATTTGAAAAGCAAATGCATCATGGAGCTGTCACCGCATGGCACAGCCCAAAGTTGTTCTAATAACATGTACACGAAGGAACTATATATGGTCAGGATCAATGCCACTGTAGAGCATATTATGAAGGCTGTCAGGATCCAAAAGCACTTTTGATTAGTGTCCTGGCCACCATGTTTTAAATCATAATTCTACAAAATTGTTTTTGCATGTTTTGTTGTTTCTTTGTGATATGAACTCAAATGGCTTATGGCTGCCACTTTTATTTGCCTCCCCTAATGTTCCAGAGATCAAGTAATATTAAGCACTCTTGTACATTGTAGAAGGATGGGATATTAACAATATAAGATACATGGACGACACCATATTACTAGTCACAGACTTGGAATAATTACTAAGAAAAGTCAAAGACACGCTTAATGCTGATCATAAAGAAAACAAAAATAATGATCACAGAAGAATAAATGAATTCAGCTTAGACAATGAGGAAATCAAAATAGTTAAAGGGTTCCCATACATAGGATCAAACAGTGTTCAGAACAGTGAGTACAGTCAAGAAATAAGAAGAAGACTAGGAATGGGGAGGGGAGCTATGAAGGAATTAGATAAGATTCTAAAGAGTAAAGACATAAAACTGAACACTAAAGTCAGAATCGTCCAAGCTATAGTATTCCCCATCATCATGTACTGATGTGACAGCTGGACAGTGGGGGGAAAAATGTAGATAAGAAGAAAGTCAACTCATTTGAGATGTGGTTCTGGAGATGATTGTTGGGGATATCGTAGACAGCCAAAAAGACAAACAAGTGGGTCCTAGAACGAATCAAACCTGAACTCTCCCTGGAAGCCAAGATGATGAAGCTGAGGCTGTCATACTTCGGCCACGTCATGAAAAGGCACAACTCATTAGAAAAAACAATAATGCTAGGAAAGGTGGAGGGAAGTCGAAAGAGCAGAAGGCTGCATGCCAGATGGATGGATTCCATTAAAGAGGTCACAAATATGACTTTGCAGGAACTAAGCAGAGCAGTGGAGGAGAGGGAGTCTTGGAGATGTTTCATTCATAGGGTTGCCCTGAGTCAAAGCTGACTCAAGGGCAGTTGTATTTTAGATCAGAATATTTTAAAATATAATTGTGAAAACATTACATGAAAAGGAAACTCTGGGATGCCTGGAGTGTGTGAATAGTCTGTATGCTGAAACTACATTCCTATGCATAATTACTGGAAGGGACTGAATAAAATAGATTTGATTCCAAATAAGAACATGCATAGTTTTCAGATCTACTGAGCCTTCTTTGCACATCAAAATGTAAAGCCACATATCACTCAACTAGGACCTAAAAGTAGGGCATGAAAATTAATCTAATTAAAATGAATGCCTTTGCAATTAAACACTGCTCAGATGCTAAGAGTGAGAAATCCACTTAATTAGACAGATTACACAAAGTTGTCTTGGCTTGGGAGGCTCTGAAAAGACATTCAGTATACCAGCAGCACAGCATAAACATCTTTATGAGTTGTTATCACATTATCTAGGATTAGGCTCACTTTATCAATAAGTCCAATAAGGCTCTGCAAATACTTAAATGAGAAAGCAACAACAATGCACATTTTTCTTCCTTGTCTCCTGCACAAATTCTTTCTATTCTTTCCCCCTGCCATGCTTTATACATTATTTGGCACAATGCACAAGAAATAAATAAGAGGGGAGGGGAAAAAGCGAGCAAGAGAGAGTTTGACAGACACTAGGGGGCAATAATTCCTGTTGGAATATTTAATACAAAATCTAATTCCCTAGTATTATTATTATTACGCTGGAGTCAAACAACTGGATTTTGCCACATGAGACCAGATTTGGATGGAAGAAAAGTGTCATTGTTCTGCAAAAGAGAAGGAATGACACCACAACACCAGTGTATCATTGTAGTATTCTTTTCTTACATTTTTAAAATGTTCAGTTTGTGTAGCTGCTGCCAATTGATTTAACAATATGATGAGAGTCCATTCACTCAATGTAACTCTCTGTTTTCTTTAGGAGCACTGGTATTTAGAAGCAGGGAAAGAAAGTCATTTGCCTTTTTGGCAAATTATCTCTTTCCTGTCTGTTTCCTGACAGGTCAGACCTCCATCTTCTTTTTAACTTTGTTGTTACACAACTTCAAATCAATTCCAACTTGCAGTTACACTAGCATAGGATTTTCATGGCACGTTTTTTCAGAGTTGGTTTACCTTTGTCTTCCTCTAAGGCTGAGAGTAAGTAACTTGCCCAAGCTCACGCAGTGGGTTTCTATGGCTAAGCAAGGATTTGAACTTTGGTCTCCCAGAGCCCTAGCCCAACACACAAACGACTACACCACACTGGCTCTCTTTATTCAACTAAGTGGAAATGAGAATAGCCCTTGCTGCAACACTTAGTGAAGAGCTGGAGATCCTTTCAAGATGCTTCCACTACTTGGTGAGGTTTCCCGACTCCAGCACAGATGAATATTAGCATTTAGTATACAACTGAATTCAATGGAGATTGCTGAAGTATACATTAACAGGATTAGCCATTTGTTTTTTTGCTTTCTAAGGTATCTGTCCCAAGTAGATCTGTCTACTTTTTGACAGGGGGTTCTTGGATTTTGGGGGGTTATCGCTTGGGTGTTCTTTTTTAAAAGGCATACCACTTTCTCTGTAGCATTATTGGCTTCTATGATCCCTCCTGGGTCTAAATATTAACATCTGCATATTACTAGGGGTTTTCAAGGGGGAAATTCAGTACAATGGATAAACTGCTTAGGGTTTTATTGCAAAAATAATGACTTTAAATCTAAAGGGAGTCAAGCTGATGAAAAAGTCTTACACTCTGTGTGTCTACTGAAGCACTTTATTTCCAGCTTTTAATTACTTTTATAATCCTAAATATATTGAGCATATAATGTCTCTCTGTGTGTGTATGTGTGTGCGCACACGCACACACACACATACCCCTCTACCATTTAATATATGTCTGACCAAAAATTGCAAGCCAGAATACCTTCTGAAATGAAACAATCATAATAAATTACATCATGGTTTAATGCCACTGATAGCTGTGTTTTATACCTGAACTTCCTACACATACAGCCTTCCCCATTCACATTTCATAAGAGTCATGAGAAACTCGCTGTAGGCATTTCTAGGAATGTACAAAATTATTTATCCAGCAAGGATCCAAAATTACCCCATTCAATTTAGCAAAGTTATTTTTCATTTCCCTCAGAATGAAATAGGAATGCTAGTGAGTAGTGCTAGTGAGTAGTGAGGGTGGGTTGAATTCAGAGCCTGGAACACAACTATTGGTTGTTGGTTCCAGGTGAATTTCCAGAAAAGACAGAAACAGTTGTAACAAATGAGCACAGTCCCTGGCATATGGGGGGGGGGGGGGGGGGAGTGCCAGCCTCACATATAAGATAGCTTGAGAATGATGAAAGGTCTAGAAACCATGCCCTATGAGAAGCAGTTTCAGGAGCTGGGTATGTTTAGCCTGGGCAAGAAAAGGTTAACAGGTGACATAACTACAGTCAGCCCTTCTTATACACGGATTTCTTATACATGGATTCAAGCATGGTTTAAAAATGTTCAAAAAAAGTATATATTTTACATATCAAACCTTGATTTTCCATTTTTTATAAACTACACGATTTTGCTATGTCATTATATTTAATGGGACTTGAGTATCCACAGATTTTATTATCCACAGGGGATCTGGAACCAAACCCCAATGTATAACAAGGGTCCACTGTATGTTCAATTATTTGAAGCGATGTCATATTGTGGATGGAGCAAGTTTGTTATCTGCCATTCCAGAGACTACAACACAGAGCAATGGATGCAAAATACAATAAAAGAGATTCCACCTAAACATTAGGAAGAACTTCCAGACAGTAAGTTGGAGTACAGTGGAGCCTCCTTCTTTGGAGATTTTTAAGCAGAGGCTAGATAGCCATCTGTCAGGAGTGCTTTGACTGTGTATTCCTGAATGACAGAATGGACATGGATTAGCCCTTGTGGTTTCTTTCAACTATATGATTCTATGATTTTATGTATTGGTTTATACAACACTTTTCTTGATACCTTTGCACTTTCTAGTCCTCACTACCTTGTCAACCTTACACAGGGAACGGGTGCTTTCTTTAGGTTATGCAACACTTGCAGATTTGCCAAGGAAGAACTCTGAATCCAGCTTGGAAATTGGAGCACAAGAATATAAAAAGATTGAAAGGAAACCTTGTCTGCATGCTGAAATTCCCTGTCACCACTAACCTTACTGTGGTACTTCTCTTCCTCACCTTTTTTCCCCCTGAACATCTGCTAAAATTAAAAAAAAACAAAACATTGAGCCTGTTTCACTTGTTTCTTGTCAGTTCAGCAAATGCAATGAGATTTTCAGCTCCACAAATTTCATATTGGCTTTAAGCAGTACAGAAAAGTTAAAATGTATTATAATGTTTTATGTTGTCTTTTGATTTTCAATTTGTAGTCATATTGGTATTTGTTTTATGTATTTATGCAGCCTCATTGAAATATACATGTAGATTGAAACACGCTGGGCTTTTTCCAAAATAGAAAAATAAAAACAACCTGAGCACTGGGAGATGAATTTCCCTTTCCCCCTGCAGATACCATTTGGTGCTCTCCAGTATTTGCTTCTTCTGTTTTTCTTCCCCTTGCCACTCTCTAGCCAACCTTACCTGCTTGCTTTCTTGATGGAAACAGCAACTCTTCTCCAGGGCTGTGGTCTTGACAGCCTGCTGCCAATTTCCAAATTATAGGAAGTGGGAGGAGGGATCTGTTATGTAACCACACTGCATAACCTTTTCTGTATCTCCTCATTAACTAACTTGTAAAAGATGTGGAAGTAGTTCGCTGCTTAGGATGGTGACAAAATCTGTGAACCTGACACTTGGGACTGCATGAATAGATTTTAAAGTGCATTTTGCACTTTAAAATTCAAGTGGCAACTTTGTTAAGATAGCCCAGGAAGTCAGAACTGATTGAGTTCCTTCTGGGCAGTGGGAGGAGAGAGAGGAAAAAAGGTAGACATGGGCAGGTTACAGACCGCCCGTTTGGGGCGATCTGCACCCGCCCCTTTCCCCGGTGTATTGGGGCCTCAGCGGCTAGACCGGCAGCTGCTGAGGCCCCGATCTGCCACTTTCCGGGCTGCGGGGAAGCAGCAAAAGGCTGCTTCCCCGCAGCCTGGAAAGGGGTGTCCTTGGGGCTTCAAGCCCCAAGGACACCCCGCGGCGGCGGGGAGGAGGAGAAAGGGGCTGCTTGGCCCCTTTCTCCCTTGTGTTGCTGGGCGGAGCCGTGTGAAGGCTGCGCCCAGCGGCGCAAACCAGGAAGTAGCTCCGAAATGGAGCTCCTTCCTGCTCTGCGCTAAGGGCGCATTAAGTGCCCTGGTGCAGAGCGACGACATCACGTCCGCATCGCCCCGTATAGAGGCGGCACAGTCATGACGTCGTCATGGCGGCGGCCATGTGGAATGGCTGCCACCATTTTGTGCGTGCGGAGCGTGCACTAGGGTTAGGGGGGTGCGGAAGCCCGTCTGTAACGGGCCAAGATGTTTCATATGGTGGGACAGGCAGCTGGACCACAGAAACCTAGATTTGGGCCCTATTGAGCAACACCTCTATTACTTTGTGTGCTGTGTATGCATTATTTATTCTAACTTTTTCTTTCCTACTGTGTGAAGTAAATGACCTTTTCCATGCCTCCATCTGGAAGCAAACACAGATAGCATACTCACTGAAACTATAGTGTTAGGGTCCAAGGAAGATCTCAAGGCCAGCAAGCTCTATATTTCAAATTCTCACATTCCACTCTTTGAAATAGGACCAAAGCATATGAATAAATACAGTCAGGAAACACAGAATCACAGAAGGCAGGGGGGCATAGAAGCTATATTAAGTCAATGTACAACATTTATACTGAATATGATATCAATGAATATTTATATTGATACTAAATTCAATATCAGCTTCACATTAATATGAGTAATAGTAACAGGGTTGCTGTCAGCAGAAGCAGTGGAGTCACTCAGCATCAGCATTGGGGAGCCAAGTATGTTGGTTTGGTGGTTAGGGATATAAATCCTTGCTTCTCTCGTTCTAGTGCAGTGAAGGGAAAAGTGTCCCCCTGGTGCTCCATACTGCTCCTAAAGATGTTTTTGTAGCTCTTGATACCCCCAGAATCTCCAAGCTGGCCTTTTCCTGGCCAAAATAGAGACAGTGAGTTGCTGCTCCAAACTTGCCACAGTTGCCCACCTCATTCTAGCAGGGAAGAACAAGAAAATACATGGTCCTCCTCTCCTGAGAACTGTACAGTATCTTCTGTTGGGCTTAAGAGAATTTTTGCATTTACAAAATTGATCTTTGCACAAATTGTTAAATTGCTAAACTACATTAGCTGCTACATAGAATTTTAAAAATCGGAAGCATGGATGGAAGCAAATTTTTAAATTCAGTCTGTCCAGCCTTTTGTGCTTCCTGTGTGTATGTGCAAATTGAAAAGAAACTAATATCATGCACTGGCATGATGCACAAATTACAGATATCTTGCTCTTAAAGAAAGGTAGGGTGGGGTTGTTGTTGTTTTTTTGTGCTATTGATGGGAAGACTTGCAGGAGATAAGGAAATATCAACAAACAATCTCATCAAGGATAATCTGGTGAGATTTCTTCACATTCATATGACAGTTATTCTTCTCACACATCTTTCCAGTGAAAGCACTTTTGAGTGTTGCACAAAAACAGGACAAAGAAGCCTCAAAATGTATGTTTTGCACACATGGGTCCAAAAGCAGAAATCTTCCAGTTTGAGACCGCATTATCTGTCCCAGATGAGGGATAGGAAGTCCTGGGAATTGTAGTTTATTGTGGCACCAGAGCTCTCTGACAGAGAAGGCTAAATGTCTCATGAAACTACAGAACTCAGAATTTCCTAGTATTGAGCCAGGGCAGTTAAAGTGGTCTCAAACTGGATTATATGTGCAGTGTGTTTTGGTCCATGGTTTCATACAGAATCTCCAAAGTCTGCACGCTTAGAGGAACTTTAATTTCTTCTCCAAGTGATATTTCCCCCACAATAATCAAGTGTATGGCTTTACATCCTATACTTTTCATGTCTGGTTGGCTTTTCAATGTTGGCACACATTATTGCATGCAGCCAAGCAAGTCTCAAGCCATTATTCATTATTCATTATCTTGTATGCTTGTATTTTCTTTCTGACACCAACAGATTTTCTTCACCAGGATAAACAGACATACTTGAAGCATGTTTTTAAATTGCAAAATGTTGCTTCTCTCAACCACTGTTTAAATGAATCTGATGACTTATTGATTTCGCTCAGCATTTTCTTTTTGCTGCTACTTTAGCATCTACATGCCATTTCAGATGTGATGTTTAATAGAAATAGTCACAAAAATATTATTTATGTTTATGACAATCTCAGTGATGTTATGATTCTTACTTTGACACTATTTCAGATAATGAACGAAAGGCCTGAGCAGTTCCTCATAAAGAGGAAGTCTGCTGCTGAGGTCGATGAGTCAGTGGTAAGAAACCCACATGCACAGAGAAAAGGGGAAGATGTAGCAGGAAAATAGATTGCACAAATTCCTGTTATTATTTATTGTATTTATTCAGAAAACAATAAACTAAAATCAAACAAGCTTCAGTCTTGACAGTGTAAAATAAGTCATTCATTCCACATTTATTCCATTTTGTTCAGGATGCAAGGTTTCCCACATGACATTATCAGCTCAACAACCATATGAGATTGGTTAGTTGAGAACTAAGATGGATCCATAATTGGTTGGAAAATAATGTTCAAAAAGTCATCATCAATGGCTGCACTTCAAACTGAAGAGAAGTCTCTAGTGGAGTGCCACACAGTTGTGTCCTGGGGCTTTAACTCCTCAATGTTTATCAGTGCCTTAGATGATGGGTTACAAGGAATCTTTATCATTTACAGATGACACAAAACTGGGAGGAGTAGATAACAAATTGGAAGATAGGAACAGAATTCAAAAGGACTTTGATAAACTAGAAAATTGGGCTGAAGCTAACAGAATGAAATTCAACACAGACAAATGCAAAATTCTACATTTAGGCCAAAAAAAAAAAAAAAAAACCCAAACCCCAGAATTGCACTTATGGGAAGGGGATATTTGGCTCAACAGTACTACATGTGAAAAGACCTTGGAATGTTGGTAAAAATGTCCCTTTAAGAGAGTATAAAATAGTCTGTTCAGGTGTAAAGAAGAAGTAACACCAGGTTTCAGCCCTTAGTCATATAAGTTTATATAAGTGCTCTAAAACCCAGGGCAGGTGTGGGCTGAAGAGAAGTTGTTGTGTTGTTTGCAGAGAGCAAATTTACTGTATAACAGACACTGAATCTTAGAGAGAATTACAGGAGTATTTGTATATAATTTGTATATGTTGAAATAAGTGATACAAGCCTCCAAGGACATTTGGACAAATCCAATTGTGTCTGTGCATCATTCAAGCTCAGTCAGTGCAATATTGGCAAATACTACTAAGTGAGTTTGTGGTTCCACACTCTGCTGTGTAGACAGCTACCACTGAGGTCAAGTATCTCAGACAGTGCTGATAGTTGGCTTCTCTAGTGGGTCTAGATTTTGTTTTTGTCACTGTACATCTCCAGGAGATAGAGCCAACATGGGATACTCTGTGAATCCCAGTTGTGTGATGCTCCAGCAAGGAAATAATATTTTAACCTGCATTAATAGAACTGTCTGACCTTGGAAGCTAAGCAGAGGAAGCCCTGGTTAGTACGTTAATAAGAGACCATCAAGGAATAACAAGTGCTGTAGGCTACATTTCAGAGGAAGGAACTACCATATATACTCAACTATAAGTCGAAAAATTTATGCTCCAAAATGAACTCCAAAATCCTGGGTAGACTTATGGAAGGGTCAATGAGTTAATGCTAATAAAGTTTGTGAAAGAAGAAGTGCCCACCTTCCTCTGTAGCCTTGTAACGGCTCCCTGTTTGAAGCCCCGGCACCGGCTCTCCTCTCCTCCTCTGTGTGTGTGTGTATGTGTGTCTGTTTCCCAGGCTCTCAGCCTTCGTGCGGAGCCAGACCTAACAAGCTGCTGCTGAGAGAAGGAACACAAAGAAAGTATGCCCAGGCTTGTACCCCATTTTGCCTGGAAGTCCTGGGGGTGAGAAGGAGAGAGAGAGAAAGCCCTGTCCTCTATTTCTGAAAGCCATGAGTCTTGGGGGTGAGAAGGAGAGAGCGAGAAAGCGCTGTCCTCTATTTCTGAAAGCTATGAGTCTTGGGGGTGAGAAGGACAGAGAGAGAAAGCCCTGTCCTCTATTTCTGAAAGCTATGAGCCTTGGGAGTTCTGGGGGTGAGAAGCACACAGAGAGAAAGGTCTGTCCTCCATTTCTGCAAGCTATGAGCCTTGGGAGTCCTGGGGGTGACAAGCAGAGAGACAGTGGGGTCTGTCCTCCTTTTCACAAGCCATGTGCCTTGGAGATGCTTTTGCTAAGGGGAAGAGTTTGTGTGTGTGTGTGTGTGTGTGTGTGTGTGTGTGTGTGTAGGTTTGTTTCCCCTTTTCCATGCTGAGACTGATGCTTGGGAGAGGTCCAGAGAGTGAGATACAGGGAGGGAAGTGGTGCTTTGTCCCCCCCCCCTTTAGATCTTTTGTAACATCCTCCAGTGTTTGCCCCTCGACGTATCCATGGGTCATATCAAAATCCATGATTTGGATCCAAAAACTGCCCTCGACTTATACATGAGGTCGACTAATACATGAGTATATACGGTAGCAAAATCACTGAGTATTCCTTGCCTAAGAAAACCCTATGAAATTAATGGGGTGACCATAAATCAACAAGCAACTTGAAGGCACATACAAACTTACAGATTCCAAGAAAAGGAAAATAATATGATTATATTCTATGCTAGTCAGACCTCTTCTGGAGTACTGCATTCAGTTCTGAACACCTCATTTTAAGAAAGATATGGACTACAGTATCTGGTATGAATACAGAGAAGGACCACAAGAATGATAAGAGTTATGGAGTACAAAACATATGAAGTAATGTTGATGGAGTTCGGCATGTTCAGACCAGTGAAAAAAAGACTGAGGGGTGACATGATTACACTCCTTAAATATCTAAAGAGTGTCACAGAGACAAGGTTTATGAAGCTGTCTTGCTTCAAAAAAATCACAGTTAAAATACATCACAGTTTAGCGTATGGTCACCATGTTAAACAATGATTAATCTACATGAGAAACTTATTTGTGAGGGAGGGAGAACATATAAGCCTATGGGAGGCCAGGTTTGTTCTACTGACATTATTCTCAAAAGATGTTTTCAGCATGTAAAAACACTGGTCATGTAAAATCACTAATTTGATCCACTTTTATTTGAGTAGAATAAAGTCATTAGATTTTTTAAAATTATTTGTACAGAATATATAGTCCTAATAATCTTTCCACTTTAGTTCCATGATGGATAGTTAAAAGGATACTTAAAAGGAAGGATTTCTTGACAAGAGACATGGGGCATGACTGAATGGACCATTTGCTGCAGGTTCCCCCTGCCCTCACGTCACCCTGTTCTGACATCGCAAGGCCCGATTTGACTGAGGACTGCCTACAGCAAGTCTGGACTATCCCTCCCTTAACCTGCTTTTAAATCACTCACCATTTGCTCCAGATCTTCCCAGAAGAGCCAGAGTACTCTGCAATCACAACAGGTGACTGTCTACACAGAGTCCTGCTGTGCTGCTCATTACTGGAGCAGCTGGTGCAAGTTGCTCCTCTGAGGTCACAATGAGGCACCCAGGCATATGGTAGATGCTGGCCACTTCATTTTTGGCCTCAGAAGGAGGGACTCACACAGGTGATGGCAGCAGATGGCACAGCATGACACTATACAGATAACCACCCAGTGTTACTTGGTAGTGCAGGTAATGTGGTGGTGGTGGTGGTGGTAGTGGGAAGTTGAGGCAGTTTCAGGGCCAGAATACTCCAGGGGCAGCCTCAAATATTCTGGCTAGTGTAGACCCACCCATTATCAAACTAGAATTCATTGCTGCAAGTAGTAATGAGGGCTGACATCTTGGGCAATTTAAAAGTGTGACCAGACAAAGTCATAGAAGGTGGGGCTATCAGTTACTACCGGATATATTAGGTATATGTTTCTGAGATTATAAGCCCGTACATATTACCTACTGCAGAACGTCTGCTGTTAACACTTGTTTGTAAGGTTCAGATGGTAACTGGTGGAATGCTATGCAAACAGAATGCCAGAATAAAGGTTTTTTTTTGGTCTGATACATCCTGACTCTTCTTATGGAAACACAGTGTTTGTATACACAGTTATGTAGATTTCTCAACACCAACAAACAATGGATCAGGAATAACAAACAGAAACTGTTTTCTTGTTCCCCAAAAATCAAAACAAAGGCAAAGCCCCTGCAGAGAGACTAGAGAGAAAAAATGATTACAATTTTTCCCCAGTACAGTAGTAGTGGTAGAAATTCTAATAGCTTTTTAGAATTTAGGAGATAATTCTGATGTGCTAAAAGGCAAAAATGAACCCATCCATTTTATATCTTAATTCTGGCTAACTCATTTATATTCAGGTTAGAGGTTTTAACAACTCATTTGACTTAGAGAAAACTGAAAAGAAATTGAACAAGCTTATTTGATAAGCTTTGCTTAAAGTCAATTCTTTGAAATTCAAATATATTTTGCTCCAGTGCTGATACAAATATTTGCACATGTGTTACAGGCAGTTAAAATTACTTTTTAAATGGACTAGACCACAGCTAACTGAGACATAATTGGGTTTCCATCAATGATCAAAAGAAGCCAGTTAACCCTGGGATAAATAATTAGCTCCTGTTTAATTAAGATAATTCTCCATTTTAAACCCAAGGGATTAAATTCAAACCACACAAAATTCCATTGCTTTTAAGGAACTTCAAAGCCATCATCATGTTTTTACCTGTGGGGACCATGAAGAAAGATAAAGGTGCTGAACCGTGGCAGCTGTCCCTTCTATCCATCTGGCATCTGAGTCCTTGATATTTACAGAATAAGATAGTGCCAGGAAAGCTGGCAGATCAACTGTTTAGTGAACTTTTAGGAAGCTTTCAATACCAGAGTATTGTTTCGAGTGCAAAAGAAAATGCACAGTGAGCAGTTTCCAAGGGCTGTCATTTACCCACAAATCACAAATCTATCCCTTTGTTTCTGATATTGCTGTTTTTCTTGCTGCCAGTAGCAGCAGTGAAACAGCAATTGCACTGGAGATTACTGGGGATGGGGCAGCACTGAGGTGTGGATGTTTGTGTGTATGTGTGTACATGCACACACACATGCATGATCACAGAGATATACTGGTATGTATGTGCATCTGTATTTGCATGCAGGAAATCCCTCTCCCCATTTGACAATAAATGGTTCTTAGGAACAAAAAGTTAAATCAAAAATAAACTGTACCCTTGACCATCTACTACCACCACTAAATCATGCCAATTATCTTATTTGGTAATTGTTATGTTTTTTGCTGATATCTCTGTGGAGCTTTAACACTGAATTCACATTCTCAGTGCTGAGGACTTTTTCTTCCTCCAATTTGAACACATCTACATATCACGAAATGTGACTCAAAACACCAGGGAAAAGGTACAGGCACAGTAAGTAAATCAGAATCCCACAGTACAGTATGTGTATGGTGCAACAATTTTTTCCTTTAAAACACCCTTATGCACCATAAGTCTTTGCCTGACATAATCATATCCTATCCTTGTCTGCAGTCTTCTAAAAGCCAGGCTATATTTATAGTTCCTCCAAATGGCTTGTTTGAGAGAATGCTTTACCCCTTTTCATGTGTGATATGAGATATTAGAAGATAGGCAAAAAAATATTATCTTTTGTTATTTCCCTTTTCTTTTTTTTCTCTTTTGATACTCTTTCTGCCTTGCAGGATCTGTCCTCTTCAGACGTCTACCTAATGTATTGAACCAACACTTAAAGGCAAGGACAATTCTGCTGACTAGCCCCTCTCAAATATCATGTGAACCAACTAGGTCCCTTCCCTACCACCCATGCATACGGCACGAACATCTGTGAAAAAAGAGCCTTAATATGGGGAAACCTTCCATAGAACCTAGAACTCTGATTGTGGAGGTTTCCAGGCTGAGAGACCATTTTCACTCCTATAGTTGTATATACAAAGACAGAACCCTCAAGATGTTTGCAGTGTAAATGCAACATAAGATGCTGGGTCTAGAAGGTCCAGACTTGTTCTTCCAATCCCAAAGATACAGGGTCCAACATATGGGAGAGATATGTGTTGACAGATACTTTGATGCTGTGTGCTATTAAGTCATTTCTAACTTATGGTGACCCTAAGATGAACCTATCATGGGTTTCCTTGGTAAAATTTGTTCAGAGGAGATTTGCCATTGACTTCCTCCGAGAAGGAAAGAATGTGACTTTGCTAAGGTCCACCTACTAGGTTTCCACAGTTCATCAGGGATTTGAACCCTGGTATTCTGGAATAATAGTCCAACACTCAAGCCACCACACCCCTCTGGCTCTCTGGACAACTAGTGTTTTTGTTGTTTGTTGTTGTTACTGTCTTCAAATTGCATCTGATTTTTGACAATCCTAAGTGGGACCTATCACAAGGTTTTCTTGACATGATGCATTAATTTTTAGAGAGCTAATAGGAATTCTTGGTAAATTCAGTGTTAGTATTTTATTGTTGTATTGATTGTAAATTGTACTAAGTGTCTTTTAAGGTTGTAATCCCTCCTCAATCCATGGGAGAGGCAGGAGGTATAAATAAACTATATTATATTATCAGTAGTAGTAGTAGTAGTATCTTTGCTTTCTTCTGAGGTGGAAAGTCTGTGACTTGCCGAATGGCTTTCCATGGCTAAGTGGGCATTTGAAACATGATGTCCAAAGTCAGGGTACAATAGTTTTTTGTGGGTTTTTCGGGCTATGTGGCCATATTCTAGAAGTGTTTATTCCTGACGTTTCACCAGCATCTGTGGCTGGCATCTTCAAAGAACATTCTCTGAAGATGCCAGTCACAGATGCTGGTGAAACATCAGGAATAAACTTTTCTAGAATATGGCCACATAGCCTGAAACCCCCCAAAAAAACTATGGATGCCGGCCATGAAAGCCTTTGACTTCACGGTACAATGTTTAAACCAGTTCACTATGTTGGCTCATATCACATCAAAAATGAAAGCTACCAACTCTCTTTTTAAGGTAATCTTTAGAAGGTTTTTATTTTGGAAACTAACAAAGCCACAGACTCTACCTATTGTAACTGGGTCACAGGAGACTGCTTATCAGAAGTGCCATATGAATTCCTCCCAAACTGCATTATTTGTTTGTAGTTTGTTGTTTGCAATTTCATTTGCAATTTCCCCTACTGTAATGAAGGTGTTTCTCTCTTTGGTCTCCGTGTCAAAGAAAATGATTACCATTGCAACATTTAAAATGTTAAATATAATTTTTTAAAATTCACACATTCCCACTGATCAGCTACAGTAAAAGATATATACATGTGCTCCGAATGTAGCAGAAGAACTCACTACACTTCTCTCTGCTCCTTTCTCTCCCTCTGCAGTTCTGAGAGCCCCATGATATTAAGTAAGCTCCTTTATTTTTCCCATTTCAGTAATTGCAGCCTGAAGGAATTGAACTATTTTTGCACAGGAAAACAACCCCAACAAGATGAGACCCTGCGGGCTCTGTTTCATTCCAATCTGTTTTCAGACCACTTAGATATTAAGTCCTTAATAGGAAGTCAAACTGTTTTGTATTTCCAGAGGAACATATTGGCACCCATAGGCTGCTAATGTGCCTCCAGTAACACTGTGTATGCAGATGGGGCTATTGTTATTATTGTATTATTTTACATATTCCAGATGAAGATACAAATAGGGCTTCTCGCCTTCAGTGCCATCATAGCACAGAAATGTTATTCATGTCCTTTGGCCTGGCTGCTTTGAATCAAAATACGACATGGTCTGGTCAGTCAGACTATGCTATGATGTGTTATGTAATCTGCTTGATTAATTAACACATAAACATACTTGTTTACTTTTTCATTAAACTATTCTACATTTCATTTTCTATTGATCTAGCAACTTTGGTTGAGATAATTATTTAAAAGTCATTTTAAAACTCCGAGAAAAACATACCATTTATTGTAGTTTTTAAAAAGCAATAAATACATAGAATCGTAGAATACGAATGCCTCCAATACTATCATCCAAGTCATTAATAAAGATATTGAATAGCACTGGGCCCAGGACAGAGCCCTGTGGGACCCCACTGGTCACTTCTCTCCAAAATGAAAAGGAGCCATTGTTGAGCACCCTTTGGGTTCGGCCAGTCAACCAATTACAAATCCATGTAACAGTTACCTTGTCTAGCCCACATTTTACAAGCTTGTTTGCAAGAATGCATGGGGAACCTTGTCAAAGGCCTTACTGAAATCAAAATATACTACATCCACAGCATTCCCTTCATCTACCAAGCTGGTAATTTTATCAAAAAAAAAAAAAAGAGAGAGAGAGAGAGAGAGAGAGAGAGATCAGAGTACTCTCTAATATTAACACTGTCCAATTGAGTTTTTACTTCGAATCCAGACGGAGTTCATCCAAAACACAAAATTTTCATGTTTTTTCTCACACTCAGCCTGTTTCTAGTTTAAGGTGTTGTTGTTGTTGTTGTTGTTGTTGTTGTTGTTGTGTGACTTCAAGTTATGTCTGACTTATAATTACCCTAAATCACTGGTTCTGAAATGGAGCTTCTTCTGGCGGCGCGCTGGTTCTGAAATGGTGGGGAGGGACCACCAAAGTGTGGAGGGATATGAGAGTTGCTTGGTAGAAACAGAAGACTCAGAGGCTCTGATCTCTCCTGCTTCTCCTCCTCCTTTTCTCAAACTTTTTTATGTGTAAAATTTACACATAAGTTGAGTTAAATATTACTTAAATAAAATTGTTTTAATTTGAAGAATGTTATTTTCTTATAAAATTTTAAAATATTAAAATGCATTAATGTGTGCATGAAAATACGCACACTAAATAAACAAAGTATTTTAATTTATTCCTATCTGAGTGTGGTGTGAGGTACACATGAAGATGTAAAAGGGGGGAGGGGGTCCCAAGGGTAAAAATGTTAAGTACCACTGCCCTAAGGCAAACCCATCATGCGGTTTTCTTGGCAAGATTTGTTCAGTTTGGGAGAGGGCTTTGCCTTTGTCTTCCTCTGATGCTAAGAGAGTATGACTTGTCCAAGGTCACCCAATGGTTGATCAGATGTTTGAACTCTAGTCTCCAGAGTCAAAATCCAATGCTCAAACCACTAAACCAAGATGGTTCTCTGGTTCATGTTAAATACTGAGCTATTGTAATTTCTTTTTCCACTGACTTTTCTGAAATTACTGCACAGACAGGGCATCCAGTTAATGAGTAAGTAACTGGTTATTTTAGGCGTATGGCCAGAGCCAATTTGACAATGACAGCTGAAAAGTATTTTTTTTTATTTTGTGGTTTGAGATTCAAGCTGAATAATTGGGGGGGGGAGATTGAGAGAGAGAGAGAGAGAGAGAGAAGATAAAAAAGCAGTTTGAGGTTTTGAAACTCTGCAACTGCTTACATGCCAGTGTTATCTGCCAGGACACTTGGTTCTGTACCTTTGCTCAGCCTGCCATTTAATAAAAAATAGTTTATGACTAAGACTCCATATTTCCAGTGCTCTTTCTTCCAAAAGGGAGGCTACCTGGTTATTCTATCCTGGTTATTCATCTGCTGCAGGAATACAGAATACTTGACGGTTCTAAATAAGTCTCATATATTTCAGGTTTTTGTTACAGACCTTTTTTTTTGGGGGGGGGGGGGGTAACTATTTTATGCCCTCACTGCTGAATTGTTAATATTTTTTCTTGTCTTAATCTCACTTGTTTATTAGTTTTTACTTTGCAGTTGGATTTTTTGCTGCTTCAGTTACTTTACTGGGCAATTTTTTTAACATTTATTATTATTTGTAACTCCCTTGCAATGATTCACAAATAGGCAGGATATAAAGAATTATCATAAATAATAATTCATCCATTTTCATGCCATTTTTCTCCACAGAACAGTCATTAAAATATTATAACATTAGTACAGTGTTTGCAATATTCCCTCATCATTTTTGGCTGTCACATGGAAGCATCCAATGAGTCAGTTTCTATATTGTGTTTTAATTCTAAATACAAATGGAAAATGTTTGTTGACAAGTGCCAACAAGATCCTGCCATGTCAGATCCACTATTTTATTAGCTGGTCTCAAAGACCTATCACTTTACTTAAAAAGTCAACTTTGGATCTGTACTATGACATAAGTGGTTATCTCCAGTTTATCAAAACAGCTATAATAGTGAGCTACAGACATTTCCCTAGCTTTATGGAAGTTCACTTGCAAACAGATCCTTTCATGAACCGTATGATGAACCAATGACTCCCATTCTGGTTAAAGTCCTGAAATCTGATTTGGAGAGGCGAGCCAGAGCAGCAGCAATTGAGTCAGGAGTGCTCACTAAGCGCACACGCGCACACACACACCGTCTCATATGATCTCAAATCTTGGAAGCTGTGAAGTCTGAATAGGGATCACTTTTACTCCCCAAAAGAACCATCCCTTCTATACTCCAACTCCATCCCAGCAGAATAGGTAGCAAGTCTGGAGATAATTACTTAATAGGAGGAAAGGTGTTGTAATCCCAAACATTAACTAGCCCTGTTATTATTATTATTATTGTTTGTTTGCTTGTTTACATCCCACCCTTCTCCCAAGAATGGGACTCAAGGCGGCTACTGGGACTCAAAGTGGCCTTTTCAGGCCATCAGCACATTTGGAGGAAGGGGTGGTGAGGTGCTGGAGGAGTAGAACCTAATAGAAGTCAATCCCGCAGTTTGTTAGAACAAATTGCTCACGTGGAGCTCTCCAAGGTGCTGTTAACTACAAGCCTGCCTTTCCCTACAAAAATGCAAAATGTAGCACCTTTGAGACTACCTGTGCAAAAGACATTAAAGCATAAGCTTTTGTAGACTCCATCTACTTCCAAGATCCCTTTGCATACTGATGTTCCAGACTAACACAGCTATGTCTCTGAATTCTTTCCCTGTGAAAGTCCTGGAGACCACCAACTAATTACTATTATGTGTAAAATGCACACAGGATAATGCAAATGCTTATTAAGCAATTATTATTTTTATCTTTTTCTTACCACATATGAAAAGCATGATCCAACCAACCATGCTTCCCCCTCCTTATGCTCCCTTCAAAAATTGTCCTTTTTCAGACAGAGAAGGTGTTTTGGGTGCTGATCCTTCTCCCTCTGTGTAGGCATGATCACTATTCTTTGAGCAGATAATTTTACTCAGGGGACATAAGCATGCTAGGAACTGACTAAAGGCCCATCTGGATCAGGCCCTTAGTGTTTTACATTTCTCATACACAGATGGCTAATTGCATAAGATCAAGTCAAACTCCCAAGGTCACTGCACGTCTCATGTACATTTTGAGCTAAAAATATCCAACATTAGGAAATGCAATACTACCTATCGCACACACTGCATCTGTCTTACGCACAGAGTTTAAAACTAAGTTTGAACACAGATGTTCTTCCTCTGACAAAATCCTCATCCTACAAGGAAAGGTCATGCCAAAAAAGGAAATAACAGTACTATTATAGTAAGAAAAAAACCCCAGCATAAATATTTATCTATTCCTATGTATGAATGTTCCCTGATTCAGAAATAGGGCAAATAACCTACCCTAGTTGAGGTATATTTGGGGTATAGGACTACTCTTGGTCCAGTTCTGTCACAGGTGGCAGTGGGTGATGTGGTTCAGAGTTGCAGCTTTGACTGGTCCTCCTGCTACAGCCTTTCCTACATAGGAATAACTTGTCCATAACAGCAGCAATTTCCTGATAGTGTCCTCTATGCAGCACTGACCTGGAAAGGCTCAAAGACTCAAATTAGTGCAACAACTAGATGGCTAAAAAAAAAAAAACTTATGGAAACCACATGAGATAGATTTCAAAGTCATTGCATTGATTAGCAATCTGCTTCTAGTCTGAATTCAAGCTAGCAGTGATGACATTTACAGCTCTAAACAGCCTACAACCTGAATACTTGAAGAAGAACTTCTCTATACAGTCATTCTTCTGTTCTTGTGGACTTGCGATCCGCACCACTTGATTATATGTGGGGGCAGAATGGAGGGAGGTAAAATGGGGCATGCCCCAACATGCCCCCATGGGGGCACACCACTATTCAAGCCAATAGGGCTTGAATATGCATGGTTTTCCATTTTCACGGGAGGTCCAGAATGGATCCCCATGAAAATGGAGGGGGACTGTATATATACTACCTGAGCTTTAAGATCTCTTTGAAGGGCCATCTTCTGTGTCTCACCCATGAAAGCAGTATAGTATGTGGAGTCATGGGAGAGGACATGAAATGCTGTTTGAAGGCCCAGCTGTCACATTTGTTCCACACAAAGCTAAAACATGGCTCTTAAACTAAAAGCTGAAGCAGACGGTCCAGAAGGCGCGGCCTCTAGGTGCTCCGGCACCGATTGCACCAGGACCACAGCAACCAGACAGTCCTCTCCTGAAGCAAAGGCTTCAGAAGCATGATCCCAAATTGGGCCACCAGTAGGAGTGGATTTAATCAACTCCTGAAAAATCCTGCCACCTCGGAGCAGTTTCCAGCCACTTTGGGAGAGTGCATCATCTGGACGTTATGTCCCTGAAATGGCTGAAGCTTTTTCTTTTTTCTTTTTTTCTTTTTTTGCCTCTCTGCTTCGGGCCAAAGTCTTCATGCTCTGTTAAACTGTTTTAAATAATTTTGCATGTTAAAGGCAGGTAGATTTTTATATTGCTGTTACTGTTTTTAAATTGGTGTCCATTATTTTTGTCTGCAGCTTACAGCTTATAAAACTGAGCAGAATACAAATGTTTACATAAATCAGTCAATCCAGAAATCAAATATGCAGGTGACAAAGATTGCACCTGAATTCTTTAGTGGATACAGGTAATTAAACTCTGTGAAGTAAGCTTGACAGTAAATATACACTGGAATTAAACTTTATAATATCTAAAACAAAGGGGAAAGTGTTCAGTCAAACCAAGCACTTTTAAGTTCCATCGATTTTACTGGAAGGAAGTATACATCTACTGAAGCGTTTTCCAGTTAAATCAATTGGGATTAAAAGTGATTAATTTTGATTGGATCATGCCCAGCCATATGCTTTGACAGTAAATTCTATCACCCTTCAATGGGTTCAAACAACAAGTAAATCCAGAAGATAGCTGTGAGCAAGAAATTTTAATAGCAAAATAGGTTACTTTCTGCTTTGTGGTATGAATTCTGAAGAGAAATCAACCATGCTATATATTGAATATGTTATTTGAATGATATCATAAGATGTACCTAATTAATTATGTTCTCTACTCCTACTTTATCCTGCTGTTTTGCTTTGAGATGCAGTGTTTTATGAGTTGAAAGTGGTTTCAATGACAGTTTTGATATGAAAACATATTTTGCCTTGACTGATGCTTGCTTTTCTTTTCTTTTCTAGTCACCTTTGCCTTCTTATACAACAAAGGTGAGATCCCATTCATTTAATCAATTACAATAAAAATCATTTAAAACTTGGTTGTAACCTGATGGGAGTTTGATATTAGGAGCAACTATAAAGGGAGACAATCTGGAAGAAGACAATGAAGAGAGAGCATGAAAGGCAGGTGAGGAACAAAAATAAATAAAAGTCTCTAGGAACACCATGTCATGTTGCATTGGAAGACAACAAATCTTATCTTAGTGCAATCAACTACAAGCAAGCACACACACATGTGATAACACCCATAGGTTAGGAAAATAAATTGTTGAATCCATATAGAATTCTCCTCTATCGGAACTTCATATCACTTTTCTACAATCGTAGTGTACAAAGTGTGAGCTGGTGAAAGGAACAAACTTCCAAAAAAAAAAAAAACCCAAAACCTGAACGAAGTCATATGGACCAGCTGAAAATTATGAGAAATGGAGAAACATGGAACTGATTTGTGCATCTGTAATTCAGTAACTGAGACAGTTAAATAAATTCAGTAGGTCTATTTTGGGAGCCAGAGTGGTGTAATGGTTTGAGCTTTGGACTACATTTCTGGAGACTAGGATTCAAATTCCCACTTAGCCATGGAAGCGCACTAGGTGACCTTGGGCAAATCATACTCTCTCAGCCTAAGGCAAACTCCCTCTGAACAAATCTTGCAAAAAAAATAATGATAGATTCGCCTTAGAGTCGCCATAAGTCGGAAGCTACTTGAAGGCAAACAGCAACAAGATCTCCATTAAGTGTGAGGAGGTCTTTATCCAAACCAGTTCATTTAATAGGACCTGGTATTTTTAAATGCAGTGCTTAGTTAATGGATCATTTACCTAACTTGCTATAAAAACCTCTGCATTTTCTTGTCTTTCCTGTGGAGTTTAGAGTGCTGTGCTGGCCAGTGAGAGCAAGAAAATGCTGCATACTGCATGTCATAATGTTTTTGACCAAATTAGTTTTGGGCTCTTCATTTAATGGCATTCTGTGTCACTATTTCTGGATACCAGCTTAGAATGCCACTGCAGTTATCACAAGCTTGTTAACATAATATAGAAAAATTAGATGGGCATAGCAGGTTTTTATGAGACTTATTTTTCAACAAGATAATCATTGTGCTTTAAGTAATCTTTGCCTGATATTTTAAAGTGAAGTTTCAATTGCTACTTGCAAATTGTAAAGAAAACAGACTTAATAGCAGCATACAAAACTAAAACTTGCTATCCCCTTGATGTCATTTTAGAACATTGCATTTTATTTCCAAGTTTACTGTGTCACTAATAATAATAATAATAATAATAATAATAATAATAATATTTGAATTGCTTAAGTAATATCCTCTGATAATAAAAATAGGACTAATCCAATTAAAATATTGCTTGTATCTAGCTGGGGATCTAAATTGGCTGATTGTACTAAGCAATCAGAATGCCATCCTAATCAATCCATTACATCTCCAGTTCACTCTCTGGAGGGTTAAAATGGATTGGAAGGGTCCTTCACTCACTGGAGCGGAGCTCTGCCAGAAGCATGGTATCACCTAAGCAGCAACAAACTCTCTGGATATAGAACTATTACTACTACTACTGCTGCTGCTGCTGCTGTTGGTATTTCTGTCTGCAGTTTGGGGATGCTCCTTGACTCGTCTCTTCAACTGACAGCTCGGGTGGATGCGACGGTCAGGAGCACTTGCTATCAGCTTCGGCTGATACGCCAGCTGCGCCCCTTCCTGGAGCAGGGAAACCTTGAAAAAGTAGTACATGCACTGGTAACCTCTCGGCTCAACTTCTGTAACGCGCTCTACATGGTGCTACCTTCATGCCAAGTTCGGAAACTTCAATTGGTACAAAATATGGCAGCCAGGCTGGTCACACGCACACCCAGAACTGCCCATATTACACTGGTTCTAAAATCTCTCCACTGGCTGCCTATCAGTTTCCGGGCAACGTACAAGGTGTTGGTCCTAACCTTTACAGCCCTACATGGCTTGGGTCCTGAGTACCTTTGGGAGCGCCTTCTTCCATACAATCCTTCCCACACATTTCAGACCTCTGGGAAGAATCTGCTACAACCTAATAAGACCAGACTTTCAGCAGTGACCCAGGGGACCTTCTCATCAGCTGCTCCCAGGCTCTGGAATGACCTGCCAAATGAGATCCACCATATTACCACCTTGGAAGCCTTTAAAAAGGCTATTAAGATGGCTCTCTTCCGGCAGGCCTTTCCAGACTAGGTTAGATCATCACTAGCTCAATTTCAGTAGCCTGTTTACTGGTTTCTTGACTAGTAAAGGTATAGCTAATGGGAGTGGGATGGCAAAATGAAGGCATTGCCTCCTCAATGAAATTTTTCTTCAGTCCCCAAATGTCTAGCATTCCAAAGAGTGAAGCACTGAAAATCATTCATATCTAGAAATCTTGTATTTGCTATGTTTGCATTCTCTTAAGAACTTTGCTTGCCTCTTCTCTTAGGAGGTCTAAATTCTATTTTTAAGTACTCAAGTGAAGTTTAAATTCAAAGACAAAGTCCTGCTACAGAGAAGAGGAGGAGAGAGGTAGCTGGGCAGCCATTTTAAGTGGTGACTGTTTAATTGTTTTTCAAACTTTAGGAAGGGTGTGCTTGTAGTCACATCCTCAGTGAGTCACACCTGTGAGTCACTAGGGCGGAGCTAGCAGACTAGCTCTTTATTTCTTCTCCCAGAAGAAATTATTTGTATTTGTATTTCATTTTTTATATCCAAGGAAATCTACAACAGAGGCAGAATCGTTTGAGCTCACTGCCACAAATTGTTGAAACATCAGGAGTTTAACGTTGGTGTTTTCTGGAGAATTTTTTTTTCAGGAGGAAGCCCACAATCCTGTTCCAGTAATTTCCTAAGACTTATCAGTATGGACACTGACGGGACCACGGCAGTCACCTGCAACACTTGTGGGATGTTTCTCTTTTTGCCTACAGAAGTGGAGAACTTCACATGTCCCAAGTGCAAGTTGATAGACCTCTTGGAGGAGAAAGTGCAGCAGTTGGAGTCCAGAGTAGCTACACTTCAACATATTAGGGAGCAGGTGGAGAGCATCTGGATAAGAATCAAAGGGGAGGGAAACAACAAGGATGTTATGGTGGGAGTCTACTACAGACCTCCAAGTCAGACAGAGGAATTGGATGATGCCTTTCTAGAACAGATGACCACACAGTCAGAAAAGAGAGATGTAGTAGTGATGGGCGACTTCAACTACCCTGATATTTGCTGGAAGTCAAACTCAGCCAAATCCACAAGGTCTAACAAATTCCTCACTTGCCTGGAAGACTATTTCATGGTCCAAAAGGTGGAAGAGGCAACAAGGGGGTCAGCTATTTTAGATCTGATCCTAACCAACAAGGATGACTTGGTTAATGGGGTGCAAGTGGTGGGAACATTAGGTGGAAGTGACCATGTTCTCTTGAAGTTTGTAATACAGTGGAAAGGAGAAGCCAGGCAGAGTCAGACACGCATCCGAGACTTTAGGAGAGCGGATTTCAGTAAACTTAGAGAAGTATTGAGGGTGATCCCGTGGTCAGAAATACTAAAAGGGAAAGGAGTTCAGGCTGGATGGGAGTTTCTCAAAAGACAGATACTGAAGGCACAATTTCAAACCGTTCCAGTGAGAAAGAAAAATGGGAGGTGTCTCAAGAAACCAGGATGGATGACTAAGGAACTTTCAACCGAGCTAAGTTTGAAAAGGAACATGTATAAGAAATGGAAAAAGGGAGAAATCACAAAAAAAGGAATTCAAAGAAATAGCAGGCATGTGTAGGGATAAAGTCAGAAAAGCTAAAGCGCAGAATGAGCTCAGGCTTGCTAGAGAGGCTAAGAACAATAAAAAGGGCTTTTTTGGATATGTCCGCAGCAAAAGGAAGAAGAAGGAAACGGTAGGGCCACTCCGTGGAGAAGATGGCAAAATGCTAACAGAAGACAGAGAAAAGGCAGAATTACTCAACACCTTCTTTGCCTCAGTCTTCTCAGAAAAGGCAAAGGGTGCTCAACCTGAGGATAATGGAGCAGAGGACAGAATAGAGGAATTTCAGCTCAGAATAAGTAAAGAGATAGTAGAGGAATACCTTATTAATCTAAATGAATTTAAGTCTCCGGGACCAGATGAACTCCATCCAAGGGTATTAAAAGAACTGGCAAATGTAATATCGGAGCCATTGGCAATAATCTTTGAAAACTCCTGGAAAACAGGAGAGATCCCAGCAGACTGGCGGAGGACAAACGTTGTCCCCATCTTCAAAAAGGGGAAAAAAGAGGATCCCAACAATTATTGTCCAGTTAGTCTGACATCAATACCAGGAAAGATTCTGGAGCAGATCATTAAACAGAGAGTCTGTGAACATCTAGAAGGCAATGCCATAATCACAAAAAGTCAACATGGGTTTCAGAGAAACAAGTCATGCCAGACAAACCTAATCTCTTTCTTTGATAAAATTACCAGCTTGGTAGATGAAGGGAATGCTGTGGATATAGTATATCTTGATTTCAGTAAGGCCTTTGACAAGGTTTCCCATGACATTCTTGCAAACAAGCTTGTAAAATGTGGGCTAGACAAAGGAACTGTTACATGGATCTGTAATTGGTTGACCGGCCGAACCCAAAGGGTGCTCAACAATGGCTCCTTTTCATCCTGGAGAGAAGTGACCAGTGGGGTCCCACAGGGCTCTGTCCTGGGCCCAGTGCTATTCAACATCTTTATCAATGACCTGGATGACAGAATTGGGAACATACTTATCAAATTTGCAGATGATACCAAATTAGGGGGAATAGCTAATACCCCAGAGGACAGGATCAAAATTCAAAATGACCTGAATAGACTAGAAAGCTGGGCCAAAGCTAACAAAATGAAATTCAACACAGAGAAATGTAAGGTACTGCACTTAGGGGGGAAAAATGAAATGCACAGATATAGGATGGGAGACACATTGCTGAATGAAAGTACATGCGAAAGGGATCTAGGAGTCCAAATAGATGATAAGTTGAACATGAGTCAACAGTGCGATGCGGCAGCTAAAAAGGCCAATACAATTTTAGGCTGCATCAATAAAAGTATAGTGTCTAGATCAAGAGAAGTAATTGTGCCATTATATTCTGCTCTGGTCAGGCCCCACCTGGAATATTGTGTCCAGTTCTGGGCACCACAATTCAAAAAGGACATTGAGAAACTGGAGCGTGTCCAAAGGAGGGCGACTAAAATGGTGAAAGGTCTGGAAACCTTGCCCTATGAGGAGCGACTCAGAGAGCTGGGGATGTTTAGCCTGGAGAAGAGAAGATTAAGAGGTGATATGATAGCCCTGTTTAAATATGTGAAAGGATGTCATATTGAGGAGGGAGCAAGCTTGTTTTCTGCTGCTCCAGAGAACAGGACCCGGAACAATGGATGCAAGCTACAGGAAAAGAGATTCCACCTGAACATTAGGAGGAACTTACTGACAGTAAGGGCTGTTCGACAGTGGAACACACTCCCTCGGAGTGTAGTGGAGTCTTCTTCCTTGGAGGTCTTTAAACAGAGGCTGGATGGCCATCTGTTGGGGATGCTTTGATTTGGATTTCCTGCATGGCAGGGAGTTGGACTGGATGGCCCTTGCGGTCTCTTCCAACTCTATGATTCTATGATTCTATGATGTTATACTGTAGCAGTGATCTTGATGAACCTTTGAAACTAACTAAAATAAATCTATACCACTAGCTTTTGTAGACTCAGGCCCTGAGCAGATGGGCCAAGATAGCACAGACTGACCCTGTGCTATCCTGGCCCTTGTGGTCAGCTGGGTTGGTCCCTGGGCTCGGTGCTTCCCCAGGTTGGTCCTTGGATCAGTGCAGGGATGGAATTGTGTTCACACACCTGTCCTTGCACTGACCTGGAACCAGGACAGGCACACACTCCTTACGTAATATAGGAACAATGAACACTTGTTTTCTACAAGAGCTTTCAATAAAGATTTCAGAGGTAGAATCATAAAGTTGAAAGAGACCACCAGGGCCATCCAGTCAAACACCCTGCCATGCAGGAATATACAATTCAAGCACTCCCAACAGATGGCCATCCAGCATCTATTTAAACTCCATCACTCTCCAGGGCAGCGTGTTCCTCTGTCGAACAGCTCTTGCCACCTTACCATTAGTTTTTCCTAACGTTTAGGTGGAACCTCTCTTCCTGTAGTTTGAATTCTTTGCTCTGTGTTCTTGTCTCTGGAGTAGCAGAAAACAAGCTTGCTCCATTCTCAATATGACATCACTTCAAATTTTTAAATATAGCTATCATGTCACCCTTAACCTTATCTTCCCCAGACTAAACATACTCACTTCCTTAAGCTGCTGAATATAGGACATGGTTTTCAGAGTCACTATGAATTTACTTACAGTAGTGCAAAAGCCATTCCCCTTACGTTCGTTCCATAGCTAGAAATTTAGTGATACCTACCAGACAACCTGATTGGATTAGCTAATTCTTATGGCATCTAATGGTTACTTTTGAACAGAGTAAGAATATTTTAGGGGTGATCAATGTTGTCCTAGTAATACCTGCTAATGTAGGTTATGAAAGGTATTGAACCAAAAGCACCTTATCGTTCATACTGAAATTACTACATGCGGGGAGCAGAAATAACATTCTCTTTTTATTAACTGGAACTCAGCTAAATAAGGAACAATAAAACAATTACAGTTTGTGTACAAGCACTGCAAGAAAGAATAGCTGAACTGAGAGAGAGAAAGTACATGCTTAATTGAAATTGCTAATTGTTTTAAGCAATTTGTCTGTCTCTAATGTAGTGTAAAGATATTTATTAACTTAACAAACTGCAGCATCAACAAACAGCTGATTGTTCATTTTTAAGTCTATAGATTGTTCATTAAACTTGCAAAATTAAATTAAGAGCAACTTTTCCAAACAACTTAGTTTGTTTTCTTTTATACTTAACCTTATTTACACTAGAGAATACATTGCTCTTCAGCTCATTTAACCAACTGTCCAGAGATTCTCATCTCACATCAGTTAATTCTGCATACCTGATAAACTGTGAAACTCATTCCCAGCTGAGAGAGGACTAATTTTAGTAACCTTTATACCTAAATGTGTCTTTATAATGTGGGACACAAAAGTGGTATAGCTTTTTCTATACTATTCAGAAAGTAAAAGCAAGTTCTAATATTTTAAATGTGCTCTCTCTCTCTCTCTCTCTCTCTTTTCTTTTTCTCTTTCTCATACCTGCTTATAAATATTTTGAAATCTTTTGTTTAGTCATCATGGTAAAAGCAAAAAACAAACAAACAAACAAAACCCCAATAATTTAGTTAGAAATGTATGTAGTATAATCCTGAATTTGCACCTGTAAAGACTGCAGTTTAGCAAAAGCACCTGATATCCAGATTTGTAATCTCCAAAAATGACTGCAATAAATTTGGTAATGTGGCATTGCTTAACCCTGACATAAAAGTGTGTAATAAAAATATCTTGGCTATATTTCAGCATATACCATTCTATTGCATTTTATTTTTAAAGGAAAAACACAGCACCCAACACACAGTTCCTGTTCTCACTACGGAGGTTTACAAACTGCCGCTTTGCGGCTGTCTGCCGCCGCCGCTGTTTGCTCCGTGAGGGAACCGCCACAGCCAAACCACGCGGCTCCCTTATGGAGCAAAAAAGAAGCTCCAAAATGGAGCTTCTTCTGGCGGCACGCTAATGACGCCGCGAGGCACCAATGGCGCACTTGCAATGTCATTAGCGCCACGCGACGTGCGGACGCACAGCATCCGTTACATCAAGATGGTGGCGGCCATGTGGAATGTCCGCCGCCATTTCTTATGGACAGAGTCCATAAAAGGAGTAGGGGCGTCTGGAAGAGATGCCCCTTTATTAAACTGGGACGTCCTGAGGACGTCCCAAGTGGCGGTTTGTAACCTGCCTACATATAAATATCTCACTACAACCACTCAATCAAGATTTAAGGACCAGTAAACATAGACAAATTGATCACAGAGCTTTAATTCACTGTTATGGATAGGTCTGACACTAATAAAAGATGTGGGGAAATGAATATAGAGGACAATGGGGGAAGCTATCTATTAATTCAATATGCTTTTGCTAAGATTTTAAAGCCATATCACTTTTTTTATAACCATTGCTTTTTGTCTATTAATCTCTTAAATTAATTTCAAATTTAAACTAAATATGCTGAACATTTGATGTACCAGCAAGCCCAAAAGTAGATTGAAAATGATTCTAAATTCTTAATAATTTTCACCCTATTTTTTAAAAAGTCGTCTTTCTGCTTTTAGGTTTTTTTTTTTTAAAAATGAATTAATGTGATTTCTTCAATCATAAGTGTTTTTTTTAAAAAGGCATTTTTTCTCTAAGTCATCCAGAGAAAAATTTTTATGCGGTAGCCTAAAAGTTGTACAAATAAGATTTTTTTAAAATAGACATTTCTTAGGATACAATTTAATTGAGGCTTTCAGTACATATGTAAGAACTCAAATAAAAGGAAAGAATAAAAGCAACGTATGTCAAAATGGACTATGTCACCAGTCTGCATCTCATTGATTTAAATGTAGTGACTCAAGCATGTTTATTGTTGTTAATTGCCCTTGAGTCGATCTCCAGAGTTGCATGCTCAGACTACTGTCTCTCTTTGTTCTTGATATTGTGCTGTGCCTTCTGTGCTTTATTATGGTTGTTGCTGTTTTTGTTTGCTGCCAAGTCGTTTCCAACTTATGGTGACTGTAAGGCGAATGTATCATGGAGTTTTCTTGGCAAGATTTCTTCAGGGGAATTTTTTTTCTGTTGCCTTCCTCTGAGGTTGAGAATATGTCACTTGCCAGTCTCTTCCACCAAGCTTATCCAGATGATTTTTAAATTATGAATCTTAAATTATGACTTTTAAACTATGGATTGGTTGTTTTAATATGCATGTGTCTTATATGTTCTTTTAAACTGATGCTATATGTTTTAACTTGTTTATGTGTTTTTAATTTATATGTGTTGTATTTTAACATGTTGCTGTTCCCTGACTCAATTCATGGAGAGAGCCAGGTAAGAAATTACATCATTGTTGTCATCATTTGTTCTTTGAGAAAATGTGTAATTTCTTTCCAAGTCATTTGTTTGCAGGTACAGTAGATTTTTCCCTTTCTTACCCTCATTTGATGCATCCACTTCTGGACTTCTAGTTTCTCCTTCTGCCTTTGCTTTAAGGCTGTGACAGAGTCAGGCCTGAAGTGCAGCTCCTGCTTTTGCAGTTGTTGCCACTAGTAGTTATTTCCCCCTTCCTTTTTTATTAACTTTGTACAACCTCATGGATGAAAAAGCAGACATTTCAAAAATGAGAGTATCAAAAGAGCAGAGAGGAAAATGACATCCTGGAATACAGGGACAGAGCCTGCCTTACAATTGTCCTAGAACTCAATTTGTATGTGACTTACGAAGCCAAATTCTGTACCTTGAACTTTGCTCAGCAAGTCCTAAATGAAGTGTTCAATTATGCATTGAGAGCTTGTTGCCCTAAATTCTAGTTCTCTGTACTTCATAGTGCAACTGTTTTCAATAGCTTTCTGGGCCAATAAAGACTAAGACACGTATCATTTATATTATGTGTCTCTAGATGTCCTTTGCCATCTACAGTAAACTCCCTGAGAGATTAACTGTTAGAGACAGAAACTGCCTACTCAACCAAATGTCCCAGTGTAAACTCATTACCTATATGATGCTAATGCTTTTGAGTCTATAAGGAGCACTTTCAATTACTCACTTCAAATCTGTTAATACATATGGGGCAAATTGTTTAGACCTTTCAAGAAAAATGGCTGAGTCTTCAGGGGGCTCAGTGGGAAGCTTGAGAGGAAGTAGGCAGATGTGGCAAAGGCGCTGGGGAAGTATAATGACAAGAACTTTCAGAATGAAGGACACTTTTGAAACTACTTCTGTTCCTCAGATGCTCACAAAAGCTTGTGGCTGTGTGTTTCTTAAAAGTTTCTTGCCATTAGTTTCAGAGCCATTCTTGCCATTCGTTTCATTTTCCTCATAAGAAAGATATTCCAGTATTTCTCAGAGGATACTTTACTCAGAGAGATTCCTGATATATATGTTGTTAACCGCCATCAAATCAACTTCAACCTATGGCAGTAATGGTGAACCTTTTAGAGACCGAATACCCAAACTGCAACCCAAAACCAACTTATTTATTGCAAAGTGCCGCATTCCTCTGGCTTTCTAGGTACTAACTCTGGAGAACTCTGTACTGGGGTGACTGAGCGCATGCCCACAGAGAGGGCTCTGAGTGCCCCCTCTGGCACCCATGCCGTATGGCAATTCTATGAATGAGACCTCCAAGTCATTCTATCATCAACAGCCCTGCTCAGGTCTTACAGGTAGTGTAAGGGTTGGTGTCACCTGGTACTGTAACCCATGGTGCCACCCCTCAATTGACCTCCTTCCATACTATAACATATAAAATCCTTAGTGATTTTTTTATCCTAATATTACTCATATATCACAATTTCTTATCACTGAATGCAATGGGAACAGTTATGACATAAATAAATAGCAGAATTAAAATTATACATTTACATTACAATATCATATGCACACTCTAAATATAATTACATGTACATTGCTTCATGTGGTTAAAGTGAAAATTTAGTAAGATGTGATGTTTTTAAAGAAAATTTTAAAATAATAAAAATATTTTTTTAATTTTTTTAATTTATTTTTTTTAAAAGCTGGAACTCTCCTTTCTCTTTCCACTGACCCTCCCCCATCTCACACCATCTCTTCAGTGTTTTAAAGGGATGCAGGCAAATAGCACAGCCTGTTCTTTCAAAACAGTAGATGTTTGGGGAACAGTGGTATCATTGCTCCTTAGGGTGTTATCTGGTACAGCCATAGCCTCTGCATCTCCCATTGTGATGCCCCTGCTTACAGGTGTCTTTTTTTTCTCTTCCTCCTCCGTTTTACTCTTCCTTTTCCCCAACTCTGAGTTGCATCTCAAGCAAATACTTCACATTGCACAATCAGCATCAACCTTAACTGTCTCAAGGCCTGAGATCTCTTAGGTACACGAGTTACATGAGTAGAAACATGCAGTAACAAGTCATAGCATTTTAAATGGAAATGGTGTGTGTGCTGTACTACAGACACTCTTTTTACCTCTCTTCTATACAGTGTACAGAGAAGGGAATGCAGCACCTTTCTTCCCACTACTGTTTCTCTCTTATCTGTGAACATCGAATGTTTAGTTTACTTTTTAATAAGTATTTTGGGACCAGGACAATAGGCAGTGTGGGACCAATTTTTGGGGTGCTGCTCTTCTTGCTTAGAAGATGTCTAAGGATGTGTGTGCATGTGTATGTGTTTGTATTAAAGTAGTTAACAACTAGATGAAAAAAAATATAACTTAAGCAAAACATTTTTGGCTGCTACCTTCTTCATTGATAATATGAAGCCAATGTTTCATCTTTTCTGCTGCATACAAAGTGCCACTTTATGACACTCAGTTTCCAGCATTCTTCAGTTGATAAGGGTATTGTCTTCTTTGCTGAGGCCATGTAGTATAAGGGTTTTACTGTAAGTCTATAGAGCCAACAATTCTGCCTTTTGTTCAAAATGCAAAAAAGAGAAGGCATTTGAATACCAAACAAGAACAAGTCAAAGAGACTGTGATGTTCAAAAGTGAAATGCCTGGTCGCTTGTTCCTCTAGCTTCCTTGTCAGGTTTGCAGATTTATGGTACCTGAAGCATGTATGCAGGACAAATCATAGAGACTGTGATGTTCAAAGATGAAATGCCTGGTCACTAGTTCCTCTAGCTTCCTTGTCAGGTTTGCAGATTTATGGTACCAGAAGCATGTATGCAGGTCTGTGGTGATTTTGCCTACATATAGCAGATGACAACTTGTATGTCTCCAATCACATAAATAAGACTGCAGGACCAGCAGGTGATGTGTTGGTTAACATAGTAGGCCCTGCCAATCATTGTGCTCATAAACATGACAGTCTGCTTAAGGTATTTACCTGTGATGCAATGCTATGAATCATAAGGGTTCACTCCTGGTTGCTGACTGGTGTTTATAGGACAGCTTTCACCAGCAATGTCTGAAGATTTGGTGGCTGATTAAAAGCTAAAACTGGAGGCTTGCAATTATTACTCCTCTTTCATCCCATTTTTTCAGCAGCTTTTAAAATGTATTTTTCTTTCACCTCTTCCCACTCTCCCCCTTTGTCCTCAACTCACTCCATTTGTTCCAAACTGAGTTCAAAGTCCAAAACTAGTTTGCACTCAATTGACTCCAGGGGAGAGGAGAGAGGAACAGAATCTTTCCCTTCCCAGAAGGCTGAAGAAAAATCAAACTGCTGCAGCCTTTCCTACCTTGAATGTTCTATCTCATTAATAACATTAGCCATTTTGACCTCCTCTATCGTTGTTTGACCATATATGTCCCACTTTTCATCTGTGAAATGCTGGAAGGTACTGTATGTATATATATATACCCACCCCCCTACACCCCAGATGTAGAAGGCATGAATCTTCAAATTTCTGAATCTCAACTCAAGTTTGGAACTAGAGTCAAACAGTTTCCCTATATGTCCAAGCCACATCAGGCTGTTTTGTATTAATTAAAATCTGAGCTAATTCTTGAGGCAGGCACTCATTAATACTTGATATTGATCATCTTCATATCCAAATTATAATTTTATACAGCATTTGGGATTTGCCTTTTTGGCTTTTTTCATTTTAAACAATTATGCATTGTTAAAATATGATTTCCGAAACATTAGTGAAGTACTAGTTTGTTATTGATAGTTATTTATTTATTTGGTGGGGAGAAACCAACAATTGGCCTTTTCTATGATTCCCAAGCTATGTGTTTCCCACCCTCAAAATGTTTTCCTGGCCCCAACCCTGTTAAATTTTAGATGCATAATTAATCATTTTGTTTTACTTTATTTTAAGTGAACAGAAATTTAGTTTTATTGCTACTGCTGATTTTACTATATGATTTTTATGTTATCCACCCTGTTATACGTTGCTCCTAGTTTGATTTTTTGATAACCATTCTAATGTTTATGTCCTATAAATTAATATTAGCAGCTGCATTTCTAAAACTTTAAGGCTGGTACAGTAAGTAAATAAGATAATAGATGTAAATTATGAACAAACTTTATTTAGCTTTGGTACACTCATGCGTAGAATTTATCATTCACAAGAGTTTCTCTGAATTCCCTTTAAAAACAAGAGTAGGAAAAATCATTCAGGGCAAGGCTATGTACCTGGAGGAAATGCCCACAAGGCTCTTTCCCCCCTTCCACCTCCCTGCTCCTCACCCATACTGCAACATAACACCCCTTTCTGATCATGGGAAGCTCACTAGTTATTATTTGTAGATTCAATTGGCCCCTACCTTCCATGGGACACTCATTACAGTTACCTTCACTCTTGAATCAGGAAACAGGTATATGGATCCTGTTAATCCTTATGTTGATGTCCATATACATCTGCAAGCACAGAGTGACAATGTGTCTCTAATGTACGGGTATAGAAATATTATTAAGAGATATTCAAGATTAGATAAAAATTATTGCACTTAACAGAAGTAAAACGACAGGTACAATCCCTTTAAGCTTTAGGATACAGAAATCTTCTTATGTATTTAAATGGAATCTATTTTATTTTTTTTACTGATATTGATTCCCAGTCAAAATGAATATCCATATATATTTAAAATATTTTCAATTTAATAGCTTCTTGAGCTACTGCTATCTTATTATAATATTTTATGCAGACTCAAACAAAGAGTGTTTCTGTTTAGGCCAGAAACTGGTCAGTATACGTTATTTATTTTATTAAGCTGGTGGTGGACCAAATCAAACTGTCAAGTTCTGATTTGCTAAGCAGTATCAGCGTTAGAGCTTAATGCTAATAAAGATTCATTAAGAGTGAAATAATATATTAGCAGTGTCTTTGTAATGACCTGAATAGTAATTTAGTTTTAAAGTTTTTGATGTTCTCAATAAAAATGAAAAATAGATGGTAATACCTTGGAATTTTGAGCAAGGTTATTTTACCAGCATAAAAGCAGACACAACAAACTTCAATGAGATATCAGGAAATGGTGGTGGAGAAACCCAAACTGGGCATAAATGTATGCAAAATGTGTTTCATCTTTGATCCAGTTTTTCTCTCTGTTCACTTGAGCATATTTTCTAAGATACCTCAGTAATTCCCCATCTATTGTTCAGTTTTCTCCAGGAAAACATTATAATTAAAATGATTTCAATCAGTTCATTTCGGCATCACACCAAACCAAAAGCATGAGCCATATTAGAAAAGATTGTGTGTTTTGCATAAATCTTCTGTTCTAAGCTATTCATATGGGAGGAACATTGAAAATAATTAACTACTACAAGGAAAAAATGAATGTTTTCAAGGATGCAGAACTTTGTGAAAAGCTGACAGATCTTTTAAAAATAAAACAAGAAATTAAACAAATACATAATTTTGAAAAAAAATGTTAGAAAGGGTTTCTTAAACTTGACAAGTTAATAGAACAATTTTTCTTCGTCAAATGTGGTTGTTGTTTTTCATACTACTGCACTGAGTAAGAGTTGAACATTTTTAGCTACGTTTAGTAGCCATTTGTAGTTGCCAAAGCCCTTCCCCCAACTATAGAAGATTCTTGGAGTTTACCTCTGCAACAATACATTTCGGGGCCTCAGCCATATAGTATATGTGAGAGGAAAATAAGTTAAAACAATAACATAGCAGGACATGCTGCTTAAACTTTAGTAGATAAACACTCTACATTTCAAGACTCTTTCAAGCATGAATGGTGTGAAGAGGGGACCAAATAACATTGGTAATAAGGTCACAGTGTTTGACTCACCTCCTAATGTCAGGCATTTTGACTGTCTCCATCTGCAGGCATCCACAGACTGCATAGAGAAAAACTAGCTTTGTCTAGCTACTTAGGGAAAGATTTCCATGTGGCCAGAAATTCCAGTCATACAGAGATTCTGATCACATAGAAGCCTACATGTGAGCAACTCCTCCCATATGTACTTGCTCAAGGTATATCAATGCATGAATATCTGGGGATGGGACAAACCACGTGTCCTATGCCAGGATTTGATCCAGCAGCAGGCACCTATTCTTGGCCAGCTCCTGATGCCTGATTCACATGTAAAAGGGAAGGGGGATCCCCTGTTTCCAAATTTCCGAAATGTTATTTTCAGAAAAGCAGAATCTCATACCATCCAACTCTGGAACAAAGAGTGCCAAAGCTGAGTTTTTACTACCCAAAGCATAACAGAATAAATGAATTAATTTATTAATCTTTTTCCGATGGCATCACAATGCCCTTAGCATGGAAGAGTGTGGGGCCTCTATTGTTTGTCATAATGTACCATTACAGAAATTGTTGTATTATACTGGATGGGCACTGGTTAGTACATCTGCACTAATTAATAGCAGGAGATTTCAGATCAAGTTTCATTACATCATGACACAAATCTAGAAACTGTGCCACTATGACCACAGTAGGCGATTTCTGTCCAGCCCTGAAATCTCTAGCTTCTCTGGGCTGATTTACTTCCTGGCATTTATCTAGCTCCCAGAATGATAAAGTAATTTAATTCAAATCTAATGAGTGTCAAACCATGGGCAGAAAAGGCTACAAAAATCACATCTTCTCCTTTAAAGGTACTGCTGAATGGATGAAGCCTTCCAGGCAAGTCATTGCAATTCAGTCCAAGTCTGCACTGACCAGATGGTACCATTATCTGCAGGCTGCTTGATGGCCTGTGAAAAATAAGCTTGATAGTCTTTCTGCACTTCTTAAGGGACAAGTGACCACATGATAGACATCACATTCAGTATTGTCAGCATATGTTCAGAGCTTTAGTCAAGACAGTAGGACTTCACTGGACACAGGCAGAGAACCAGAGTCACAAACACAATACTGCCATTTTGTTTTGTTTTGTTTAATTTCATTTGTTGTTTTTGCAGTGCAAGTGAATAGTCAAGATGATGCCTTGTCTTCTGGATCAAATCACATTTACTGGAACACATACAAAAATGGACATCTAGAATATCCTAACTGAAGTTGTGGCTTCCTAGCATTCCATAGTAAACCTAGGTCTAACATAGTCACCACCAAGGAACATTTCATTTAAAAGTAAAAAAATTGGTGATTTTCTAAATAGGTATCTGTAACACTAGCTGTTAGTATTCAAAAATACAGCAGTGTTAGTCTGCAGAATCAGTATGCAGAGAAATCTTGTAGCACCTTTGAGACTAACTGAAAGAAATAAATTGGCAGCCTGAGCTTTCATAGACTTTATTCTACATATTTCCTCAGATGCACTTAGTAGAGTGGAAGCCAGGGACAGACATATATATGCCATTGGTATGTGAGGAGGCATGTATAAGTTTATTTGCGCATACCTGTCTATCTTTCCATCTATAAACATATTCACCACTCAGCTGTAAGCCCCTTGAGAAAAAAAGATTTTAATTTTGAAAACAATACAATTCTATACATGTCTACTTGCAAGGAAATTCCACTGAATACATGGGTTTTACTTCAAATGTGGTTATGATTGTATACTAACATACCTAACAATACCTGTCTTCAGTAATTTGTGATGTATGTAATATACTGTGTACCTTATCAGAGTCAATAAACATTTAAAATTCTGCATTTTAAATTGATATCTTTAGCAACTGTGTGCATGATATGAGTCTCATTTCATATAGTTTAAATAATCAGTGAGCACAGGATAAAGATTTTGGAAATAAAATCTATAACTTTTCCTCTGCCAAAACTGGTGTTATTTTTGCTGCTTGGAACTAACACAATACTAGTAACATTGTTACCAGTGCTTTGAGTTAATTCGTTAACTCATTAAAAGTTACTAATTCATCAACTTTTCCCCAATTAACACTACCTTTAAAATATGATTTAGTGAATTAGGTTGAGAGAATTCAATATAATTCATTAGGATGGGTGACTTTCCCTTTCTCATATTCAGTAAAATAGTAAAATGGGAAAGCCTGATGTCTCAGAAAAGAAAATATTAAAATTAGAGGAACAACATGGCTCTGTTGTTGGAGAGACTAACAATGATTAGCCTGTATGATTTCTTTGAGAAGACAACAGAGAGAAGAAATGAGAAGAGAAAGAATTTTCTGAAATGCCGACTAGATAGTGGGATCTGTGGATCTGAACAAGTAAGTCAGGGAAATAAGATAAAATGCATGAGAGAAAAGAAAAGAAAAGTGAGCCTTGGAATGGAATGGAGGATAGAATAGAAATGATTTGCTTGTTTAGCCAAAGACCAAGGGGTCATCTACACTGACCAAAAAGATTCACCTTCACCCTGCATTTTCCTGGTCCACAGTGACCCTGTTTGTGCCACACCTATTTGAAAAAAAACAAACTCTGGTTCTACCAACTACCATGCATTTCCTATGCCCAAATTCAAACTGGTACAGGAGGGATACGTGGATTATTTTTCTTCCCAGAATGCCAAAACCTATCAACCAATAGCTTTATTGTTTGCCAATCAATCTTGCCATCTTGCACCCTAATTGGCTGCCTCCCCCATCCAATCCTCTCCCTCCCCCTTGTCACATCTCAGTCATGAATAAGTGAGGGGAGTTTAAATAGCTCCTCCCCAAACTTCCTGTTGATTAATTTTTAAAATGTGCTTTTAAATGTCTCCTGACACATGCACACACATGCACACACAGACGAGAGAAGCAGAACCCCAATGACAAAGCTGCTCCAAAGTTAAGCAACAGCAAGAGGGGAGTCTGATACTCCCCTCACCACTGATCTCATGGCTGGGCTCAGCAAGGAAGAGGGTGACAGCAACCAGGGGTAAAGTGCTCCACTGCCATCAGTGAAGGAGATGGGCAGTTTTATCCCCCATGGTATATCAGAGCTAATGGTATTGGGCTACCCACTCCCTCTTCTTCCCTCTCAATCAAGTGAACAAGCAAATAGGCAAGGGAATACACATATGGCTGGCTACACCAACCCCTGCAAATATGGAGAGACAACTGCAAGTAAAAAAAAAAGTTTATACTATTTACACTAAATATTCCTCCATTTCAGAAGCGCTGCTGGTCTTTTTAATTTTTTCTCCCCATTTGGCATCAGTGTCACAGAAAGCACAATAAGGTACAGTAAGGTCAGTGACTGAGATGGAGAATATGAAAGGACCTCACCATCCACCTTTTTTAAAGATGGCACCTGGTTCTTCACTTTCTCAGGTTCCACAATGTCATCAACAACCTTGTAATATATCTGTTCATGGAGGAAATGGTGGCCAGTGTTTCCCATGTTTGAAGGACCAGAGGTAGAGTTCAGCACCCCTGAATTAGCTCCTTTATAATTCAGACTAAAACCCAGAGGGGATTTACTTGTAACACTTGTAAAATATTTCCCATAACATTTCCTGTATCTGATTTCCTGTAATGTAAACATATTACTGGTACATCTTGTCTCATCCTTTAGGGCAGTGGATTACAATTTTGTCCCTCCATTAAATACAGAGTAGATATTGCCAATTCTCAGTACATGGACACAAATTTGCTAGTGTTCCACAACCTAGGATGATGTTTCCCTTTTGTGCAGTATCATTACACTGTCTCATCATCATGGGAGATTATCACATGGGGAAAAGGACCTATCGTGTGATTGAGCAAAGAACTCTCATACGACGTCGTGCTTATCCAATCATTATCCCAACAGTGAAGTGCAATTGGCCGCGATCACACAAAAGACTTTCTGACAACGTCACACTGATCCCGTCATTGTCCCATCAGTGAGGTGGAATTGTCTCGTCATTAATCTTCATTTTTCATTAATGGAATAATCTGTTAATACTAGTTTCAGGACAATTCCACTTCACTAACAGGATAATCACCAGATAAGCACAATGTGTACGATATGCTTTTGTGTGATTGCGATAAAGATGAGAGAGCAACCCACGTCACTCCTGTCCCTGTTCCAATCCCAACTAATAATCTCCATTGTCTGCTGACCTGTGATCATACTGCAATCTTAAACATAGTCATGTTCAAACAGCTCCCCATCACCACTGCTTAACAGTGAAAGAAAGGGAAAGGATAAACAAAATGTTTTCAAGCTTCTGATTCTAGATGTAACAAAAATAAATGGTACTACCTGTTGTTTCTGACTGAAAAATAAAATCTAGAATAAAACAAAACTAGGGAAGCCATCAGCAATAAGAAAAAGAAGAGAAGCTACAACTGAAACTAATTTATTTACATAATATAATTTATAATATAAGTGATATCATTAAAGGGGAGGAATAAGAAATCTAGTAACACCCTTTAAAACTAAAGTATTTACTTCAGTATATTTGTCCATGTGTCTCCACCCACAGCTGAAGGAGTACGTTGAGCAACGTTCCGCTTGGCTTCCATTATTTTATCCCTATAACTCAAATGTCAAGCTCCTTAGCCGCAACAAATAAGCTTTTTTATTGAAACAGTAACTGTAGACTTGTCTTTCACAACTGGGATTTTAACTCAATGTAAAGTCCATCCTTTGTTGTTTCTTCACAACCGAAGGAAGGAAAGGTGCTGTTTTTCTGCAGGTTCCACTTCAAACTTTTCTAATAATGAAGGCTGGGGCCCATGTTCCCATTTATCCTCCTTGACGTCCCCTCACACTCCTTCCAGGGTGCCTAAAGGGGAGACTCCCTCATGGTAGCTTTGTCTCTCTGCAGCTGACATAGGCTGTAATCCATGCTCCAGTTCCCCCTCCTCCCTGGGGTCTGTTCCTTGCCACTGATAATGGTTCACAGCCCTCTCTGTGGGTACACATGTTGTCACCCCAGCACAGAGTTCTCCAGAGTTTGTTACTAGAAAGCCACAGGGGCGTGGCACTTTGCGATAAATAAGTGGGTTTGGGGTTGCAGTTTGGGCACTCAGTCTCTAAAACATTTGCCATCCTGGACTACACCTTGTTCCTTCTTCCTTTCCGAGCACGTTTCTCCATTCCTCCCTTATACAACCATGCCTATGTCTCCTGCTCCAGTCTGCCTCTCTCTCTTTTATTTCCCTCCTGCTTGCTCCCTCCCTCCTGGGTCCCTCCTCTGCTGGGTCCTCCACTTTCTCTTCTTCAGCATCTTCTTCACTCTCTTCAAATCCTTCTTCTTCTTCCCCATCACTCTTCTCTGTCTATTCCTCTCCAGCCCAACCTTCTCCTTTGCTCATGACATCCCTCTCCTTCCTTCTCCCTCTCACAGTCCTGTTTATAAATCCACTTTTTCAGATGCATTGATAGAGTACAATACAGCCATAGGTAGTAAAGCATAGTTACATAGCTGTGTGAATCAGAACCATAAAAATGTATGTTAAACAAATTGTAATAGAAAGTTGGAATATTTACGCAAGCCTTTTAGGTTAATGCGCATGTGTTATAGACATAACATATAACTAATCATTTGCAGAGAAGTATCTACATTAAAGTGTATGCACATGTAAGACCATAAGACCACATACAATTATATCAGTGATGAAGAGATGAGGTGAATGCTACATTAACAATGGATAGTATAGCAAATACAGTACTAAATACAGGTGACACCTCTCATGAACAGTAATTTCAGCAATCAGAATCAGGCTGTTGCAGGAACAGATTTCAATGTTTTCCCCATGCCATTTTCCTGAAGCATCCCTCCATAGTTGCTGTGTCCTAGATATGGTTACTAACAGAAAATAGTACTTAAAATGTTCAGCTTTCTCCCCACCACCTCCACCCCAAAAAAGAGAAAAAGATAACACTATCACAGGTAGTAAAATTATTTGTGGCTCTTGTAAACAAATTATACAATTTGCATTTCTTCTTTCTCTTTCCCCTTTTCATCCAATTATAGTTAATCAACAGTGTACAGCATAAATTAATTATCTGTGTACAATTTAACAATCATTTATTTCAGCTGGAAAATACTAAGTAATTTAATCATTTGGTTAAATTGAAATTCTAGAAATAAATTGAAATTCCAGAAATAAACCAAATAATTGCATTTCTCCCACCAAAATATCTAACAGTTAATCAGAATTATTAGACTACAACTCTATGAGTATCAGACTATAACTTTGGAGACCGGGACTTGAATACCCACTTGGCCATGGAAACCTATTGGGTGATTTGGGCACGTTACACTCTCTCAGGCATAGAGGAAAGCAAACCCACTCTGAATTCTGCCAAGAAAACCCTGTGGTACTACAAAGAGATGATGAAAACAAAGGCAATGTAGACAAGTGTCAAAGATTTATTCAGATATAAGGAAGTCACTAAGGTGGAGATAAGGTTCTTATTCCCAGCTTACACTTGAAGCTCAATGTGTGACCTTGGACAAATTGTATGCTCTCAGCCTCAGGGGAAAGGCAAACCTCTTCTGCATTAATAAAACACCATGATAGGCTTGCCTTAGGGTCACTATATTGTCAAAAATGACTTGGAGGTGCACAACAACATCAAACTGAAAAGGGAGGTAGTTTGAATGAATTTGTAAGGAAGCAAGAAGAAAGTGAGAGGAAGTGATGCTGAGTGGGAATGACATTGAGAGAGAATGGAAGAAGGGAGAAGGATTGGAGAACAAGAAGGTAGGGAAGGAGAACTGAGATGGAGAAAGGAGAGTTGGAGTGATATGAAGATGATGCAATGTAATAATGTAATGTAATAAGAGGACTATAGTATGTATGTTTATTTTAAATTAATGTCTTTGTATGGTATTGATTGCACTTATTATGGGGATTGAGAATTGCCTGTGTCACTTAGTCTGCCCTGGGATGCAGGACACTGTTTTATCAAAAGTAGGTCTGGATATAACCCAAATCTGCAGAATTAATTACTAGCATGGTCAGTTTATGTAGACAGAATGGAGAGAGCATATTTTCTTTTTCCCAGTTTGGGCTGGTAATTCCCATGTCAATGAGGTTTTTTTACCTAAACTAAAAGACTTATGAGTAAACCAAAATGCTGATTCTACTTGGAGAAGATGGTTCAGCACCCTGGATAGTTCCTTTCTTGACTCTGAGGAAAACAGAACCCATCAGGCATAGAGATAAATCTACAGTTGTCATACACTTTTCAAAAATATTGCAAATAACTATTAAAGATCCTTGCCATAACCAATACGAAGTGCCTTATCAAGATAACATCTGGACAGAGGAGTCTAGTTTAGAAATAAAATTTATTTTACTTTGTACACAGATGTAGCTCCCCTAGTTGCTAACAGGCTGAACTAATGAATTTCAGTGTTATTTTCATATTGCTATTTCATGACATTGTTTACTTTTTGAATGCCAAAAGTTTCAGTTACTATTTTCACTAGGGTATTACACTGCCTTACTTTAATTGATGGCACTCATTGAAATTGCCACCAAAAATTAGGTTTTATATGGCCTATATATAAGTCTTCACATTTTATCTGAGTACTTGCAGAAAAAAAACTGTAGTAATGGAGCACTGCTCAACGTTCCTTAATTTTACACTGCCATACACTGGAAGAGAAATAATACAGGGAGGATGATGCATATTTCTAAAATCAAAACATTTTCTTCATGGAAGAATTCAGTAATGAGGTGAAACCCAGTGCTGATTGTGTCTATAAATGGATCGTATGCAATAAACTGGAGCTGGTTATCCTGCAGCAACAGAAACTACTGAAATTTAAATAAGTGATTATGTTCACTGAACAATATATACCTATCTCTCTGTGTGTGTTTTGTAGGTGCTTGGAGGGTGACAGAGAACAGTCTTTATGTACACTGTGTTTAGATTTTACTAGGATGAGTCAAATGCTTTTCAGCAGACACATTAAAATGAATTTATTTAAAACATTTAGCTACATACTTTTTTAACTGTTTAAAAAGTGCATATTGATTTGAATATATGATTTCTTTTGCCAGGAAAAAAAAAGGGGGGGGGGGTTGAACCTAAGTTGCATGAAATGAATTAGTCCTAGAGTGAGGGAATCAGCAGTTTCAGGGGGCAGTAGTAGAAGCCTTCTGGGTAATACTACTGGATTCTAACACACAATATGTCTTCAGTTCCCTAAATTATTGAGGTGTATTGGAGGATACTCACTCAATATCAGTGTTTAACTGAGATTGATCTGCCATTTCAACCACCTGCTCATGAACTAGGAAGGACCTGTCATCTTGTCCTTCTGCTTAGGCACCAAATGGCTTCAGTCAGCTCTGTATGACCAAATTATTCACTATATTAAAGGAAACAAAATTCCACTTTCCTGCAGTTTCTTAGAAAACAGGACCTCAGTGTTTTCAGAGAATCAAAAAGATTTAACAAGGCAATATAAATCAGTCAGTATACCAAGGATTTAAAAATTCCATATGGCATGCTTCACATTTAAATGTAGGATATGTTTTTCCAGAGGAAAATGTGCTTTTATTGGCAACAATCTGGGATGTATAATTTGAAGTGATAACATGCTGTAAAGTGAAAGAATCTGTAAGAACTTCTTTTCTCATGAGATGGAAATGCTATGCTGTAAAGAGTACTTTTGCTATTATTGTTGCTAAACCTGCTTCACAAAGGATAGTGTTTACATCAAAATTCATAAATTCAGATAAAATAATCACAATCTGCAATTGTTCTTAAAATGTGTCAAACATCATCATATAGTAATATCAGAGGACTATGAGATTTACACAGAACCTGATGAAATATGGCATGGACTTTGAAATACAATTCAATAGTCTAATGTACTTTGTAACACAGTCTGATTTAAACACCCACTACATCTGCTTGGTCACAGAGGAGCATATAAGTCTTTCCCTCTACCATATCTAAAATAACTTCAGTAACAACAATAGAGTCCTTCCTCTATCTCAACTATGCTGAATCTACATCTTTGCTCACCTAGTGAAAAGTAAGTAAAATTTGTCTGTGTCAAAGCACTGGTCTTTGATCATGTCAATATCTACCTATATATATATGTACTTCATTTTTCTCCAGACAGATCTGTCACTTGGGATGTGGATACAGTATTTCCATGGCTTGAAAATATACTGCCCCGCAAAAAAAAAAAGAAAAAAAAGAAAAAAAGGAAGGGAAAAAAAGAAAATCTAAAAAGCAAATCTTGATTTTACCCTTTTATATAAGGGACACCATTGTATTTAATCGGTCTTGAGCATCCATTCTGGTATCCACAGGGGCCTTCAAAGCAAACCCCAGCAGATACCAAGAGCCCACTGTAAGTACATAATGTGCATGCACTACTTGGATTTTTTTTTTAGGTTAGCCACAGCCAGATTTTTTTTATAAATTATTCTAACCTTTCCTTTTATGTACACTTGATATCAAGAAGAGCATACTTGATATGCCTAATACTTCTCACATTTGATCATCCCTCAATTACTGACTCAGTATCAAACTAAATTAAAGTGCGGCTGCACCATATATAGGCACATTATACACGTTTTTTCCAGCTTATGCTGAAGCCACATGGCAATACAATGAATGGCACATGTGCCATTGTGCCACCGTGCCGCCACACCCGGCCCCATTATATTCAATCGGGCTTAAGCATATGCGTTTTTCACCTTATGTGTGTGTGGGGGGGGGGTTTAGAAGGGATCTCCTTCATAAGGTAAGGGTCCACTGTATATGTGTATTGTGCAGCTAAAGATCAATTCTTTTTTTTACTCTGTAGTATGAGTTTTCTGCCCTAATCCAGATGAGGCCCAACATGCACAGATGGAGAAAGATGTCAATTTCCCTCATCCATTTTTTTAATTGCACACCCATTTGCAGGAGTCCAAATAAGAAGACTCCGTTTACACCATGTTTCTGCTCACTCCCCCCGACTAGTCAAATGTATCTGTTTTTGTTCATTTTTGAAAGATAGGTGTTATCAATGTTAATCTAAATTACCAAATACTATTTTTTTCATGTATTCTCAATTATCTTTTCATGTCCAGAGATCTAAACATGTTAGGTTTTTACATTGGTTCTTTTAGATCACAATGGAAGCCCAGTGAAATATTGAACTTCAACCAAAGAAACTACTCTTGGGGGTAGGGAGATGAAACATTGGTTGAAGAACTCAGTGGATAAGATCTTATTCGTATTATTGCATTTTTCTTAACATGACATTGTCCTCTAACTGAATCCCTGTTAGACTGACACAAAATATAAACAAGACAAATAGAAGAGTGGTATTAAAATATAAAGCATTTCTTTTAAGTGTCAACACTTGTTTGCCTTTATGGCAACAGCCGTATGCCCACTCCAAGCTTCTTCTATAAAACATACTCAACACAGGCAGAAAACGACAGTTTGTTTTCATTTGGTCTGTGTGGTATTTTATTCAGCCTTATGTGCTATTGCTATGGCCCAGGCAACAACATTGTCCTATAATGGACTCTTTTTGCTCCAGTGATTGTTGTAATCTAAGATACACAATAAAAGAGAAAACCATTCCTACATAACAATTTATGGAACAGGTTTGGAACTGTTTACTTCCTGTACCCAGCATCCTTTCTGACTGTGATTTACTGAGCTTGCTGGTCCCCAGGAGTATGTTCAGACCATTACCATAAATGATACTAGAAGACACACTGCACTCATTTAAGTAAGGAGTCAACAGTTTAATCTGGGATAACACATCTCTGCGTCAGCATTAAATAAGGTGTAGCTTTATCTCTTTATAATATATTTGGATTCCCCCCTCCCCTGCTGTTTTGAGAAGGCAGCAAATAAGTAAAATCTACTCATATAAACAGTAAAATGTTCTATAAAATAAATGTTATTTAGCTGTTTGTTCTCTTTGAAGCAATTTATTTTTAAAAGATGCACGGGAGTTACTTAAAAGCATTTGTGACATTATTGCTCTCAGCAGGTTGCTGTTTTAAATAAGCCAATTCATTTAACTAGTTCACAGGAGAGAGAGACGCTATGTGTAATATTAAAAGATGTGCCTCCAAATTTATTCTCCCCACTAAAATTGCCATAAACAGATTTTCCTTTTTTTAACAGAGATCAAATTTCAGTTAAGAGCCTTAACAAAGTTCATTGCTATAAAGAAACTATTTAATTTAAGAAACTGTTAATTTATTTAATTTAACCATTTAATTTAAGAAACTGTTTATCATTTGATTATTTACAGGAAGCAAGTGTTACATGGAAAGATGCATAGGTTTATTTCAAAGTTAGACAGAAGTTAACATAGCCCAGCTGTAGCCATTCCTCTCAATCAACATTTTCTCCTACCAATGTCCATCTGAAAAAAGTAGCAGCTGCTACCCACTACTACTGGTAAGGAAGAGCAGCTAAAGCCATTAAGTTCCGACATATTAGACAGAGCCAACTATGGAGTTCCAAACAGAAAGTGGGGTATCTCTGAACAGCAGAGCTACAACAAAATACTCCCTTGAACAGATATTTGTCTACCCCGCTAGCAAGCAATCGCTAAGAAAGGAGGAAACTGAAGTAATAAAAAAACCACTCATAAACAAGCGTTAACTGAATTCAGTGTATACATTTCTGTTGTAATCCAGTCTTCAGACATGCAAAATTGATATTTTCATAAAGAAATATGAACCAACAAACTTCGGAGCACCAAGAACAAAAAACATGTACATGTTATAAGGCAATAATCCTATGCACAATTGTTTATAAATTTCAGTAGTGTGTAAAGTTCATCTTCATGTTACCTTCATCACATGGAGGAATCTAAAAACATGGCACATTGTAACAAACAAACAACATTATATTGGCATTTACATGACCTGGTGTGTTTTCACACCAGTAATGAATATTATCAGGAAGGTGCAGTTTAGGGTGGAAATTTTCCAAGCAATGCAGAAGAATGACGTAATGGTATGCACAATTCTAAATCCATCAAAAAGGTTCGTTCCACAAATATTGTAACAAATATTTTTGTCCACCCTGATTCCAAGCATATGCATTTGAGGTTTGCTCATAAGATTATTTCAGTTAGACAGCAAAGGCAAATTTGTGGAAACTTGCTTCTAACTAGCCTTTCATGCCGAGTTCCCTTTCTGTTTGCATGGATACTATGTAGAGAAAGCTATTGAATCCTGTTTATTATTCTTTTCTTGTGCTTAATAACCCTTAATAGACCTTAATTAACTTGTACCAAGTAATCCATATGCAAGCCTATTCCAATATCAGCCAATGACATGTCATTACCATACAAAAAGCAACTTCTCTAGGGAGGGGTGATAGATGCAAACCTCTGATAACAAAGAGAATAATCTCTCTTATCTGCATTTTGCAGAGATATTCTAATAAGCTCCACTGACACAACAGAATATGCAGCTGAGGCACACAGCTCCACTGTAAAGCATATGGAGCTATCACTATACACCATTACAGGAAACCATATATGCAAGATAAACTAGATTATCAATTTGGAACCTTCACTTTGTAAATCTTTTTTGCCAAACAGTTTGAAAAGGCAATAAATGGGAGGTCAGCTTGTATTCTAAAATACACAAACCATGAAAAGTGTTCAGCAGTCTTCAATACTAACAAATATATGCTAGTACAGACTGTAATCTTTTGCTCTGTTCTATGCATTTTATTCTGGATTCATAATCCGTTTCTCTTTTCAAAGTTTTATTCTGTATGGTTGCATTTATATTTTAAACAAACTTTGGCAGTGGGCAGTTCTGACCTACAATAAATAAAGAAAAAAAATTAAGTGGGGATGCATAAGAGCTGCATTTAGTAAAAACAAGGTCAAGAATGGTTAGCTCTTTCAGCATTCCATAAAGAGAACAAATACAGTAAATACAGAAACAAGTCAGATTAATGTAAGATGCAGCCAACACTGATGTGAAAATACAAACTTTCCTAAAATCTAAAACAGTTGAGAGTAATAATGTACTGGTAATGGAGCGTAAGAAAGAATGTCCTCCAACTTTCTAAAGAGCAATAGACTTGACCATTAATTTCTAATTTATAACTAATGGCCTGGGAGTTGTTACACAGCAGTAGATTTTTTTGAAGGCTACTGAAAACAGATTCTTTCTCACTTGACATTGTTAGATCTCTAGCCTTTTCAAGCTCCTTAGACCTTGCTTCTTCCCTTGGTACCATAGCCCATAAAGATGTTGGCAAGGTTCTATGACATCAGATTTTTTTTCACTGCCAGGGAAATCAATTGAACGTAAAGTCCAAAATCCATGAGGTCAATTATCAATTTGATTTTTCTCTTGAGCCTTGCTGTAGCCTTTCTGATGGCAAGCAAAGATACATAGAATGACCAGAGACTGATCTGACTTTAATGAGATCCAAAATCACCTTACTATTTCAAGCTGGTATGTACATTTAATTCTTGCTCTGGAAACTAGCCCTAGCTCTTTATCTCCACACCTGTGACATTCTTCTAATTCATTCTAGTAATAGTAAAAGAACAAAGAGAATTGAGAGGAAAACTGGTTTCCACACACATGAGGACCCGCTGCTGTTTGTTTACACAACATTTTCAGTCTTGTGCATGCCTGCAGTCTTTTGAAGAAAGTGAAGTCAAAGGCTTTCATAGCCAGCATCCATAGTTGTTTGTGGGGGGCGGGGGGGCTTTGTGGTTATGTTCTTGAAGAATTTATTCCTGACATTTGCCTGCATCTGTGGTGGGCATCTTCGAGACTGGTGACATGGAGGTGTGTGAGATCTATATACTGTGTGGGCCTTGGTTTGGGGGGGGGGGGAGTGATTTACAAGTTAATCGTGTTGGCTGTTGGTGAGCGGCAAGCCTCAGGGTGGGAGGATATGCAAGGAAGATTGTGTCTACTAATTAGTGATCCCTTGTTGCTGGGAAACCTCTGATCCTGGGTGATGTTCATTTGCATGTGATGAGTCTTGATTTTGATGTTTTTCAGGATTGGTAGCCAAACTATTTACTTTCAGGGTTTCTTCTTTCCTGTTGAAGTTATCCAGGTGTTTGTGGATTTCAATGGCCTACCTGTGCATTCTGACCTGATAGTTGTTCAACTCCTGTTGTATATAATGCTTTAGTAAAATGGTGTCCCTTATATAAAATGGAAAAAAAATCAAGGTTTGCTTTTTAGAAATTCTGTGTGTGTAAACATTTTCATGGTTGGTTAAATCCATGAATGCAGAATCTGTGGATAAGAAAGACTGGTTGTATTAGCTAGACTAATACTAATCTATATACTGTGGAAGACTATATTGCTATATAAAGGTAAAGGTACTAATGCCTTCATATTTATTTTCATGAAAACGGAACCCATGATGGGTTAAACTCAATGTTCCACTGATCATCTTAGCAGAACTTTTCTCCCTTCCCTATCATCCTTAAGACACCTTCCTATGCCAAACTAGCTCTGGAAGATTTCCCCAGTCCTCCGCGTCCAATTTTAGGGAAACACAGCACTAAAGTGGAGACTGGGTGTTGCCATCCTCTTAATTTTGCTGTATCCCACCATTCCACCCATAGAACACCATCATTGGCTAGTCCCCCTTGTTTCCACTTAACACCATTTATGATGCTGATGAACAACGCTTAGTACTATGTGCAGCACAATCATATGTATTCAGTAGGAAGTAAGTTCTAATATTCAGTCAGATATATTCCCAATTAAGCATGTCAAGAACTTCAATTTTTATTACCTATTTTGCAAAATCATTGGTTTGGTGTTTTCTCTCTTACTCACTCTCATTCTCTTGTTCTCTCTCTCCCTGTGTGTGTGTGTGCAGCTACATGAAATTTGCTACATTAAATAATTATGAAAGTTTGAATTTTCGCCTTTTATTTTTGCCTAACTACAAATGAAACATTCATAATCCTTTTTTTTTAACAGCAAAACTATTTGTTAATTTCTTGGTTCTGTCTCCTACTCTGTAGTTTTGTTGGAATGAACATGCAAAAGACCTTCAAAAGTCTAATTAACAGTAGCTAATCTGAAAAGTTGAGACATGAAAAAGAATGAAGATCTGCATCTGGCTCTAGAGTTCTAGTAATCATGCAATACTTGTGTTATTTTATTAGCATTAACAGAAATTGCAGGTCTAAATACCCTACAGGAACCAGATGCTATCTGATTTTAGAAGCTAAGCAGGGTCAACTCTGGTTAATACTTGACCACCAAAGCATACCAGGTGGTGTAGGCTGTATTTCAGAGGAAGGAACTGAGTATCTGAGTATCTGCTGGCAAGAAAACCCCTTATGAAATTGGTATGGTCATTGTAAGTCAACAGGCGACTCGTACAATGGTGTATGAGTCCACTGGAATGACCAACACTACTTCACAATGGTTACAGCCACAACATATGCATTAAAAATCCCATGTTGCCAGTGCCATAGACCTCCAGTATAGATGTCTGAAGTTAAAATAATCAAGATGTGAAGGGCCTCCATGAACTGAGATGACAGTGGCCTGCACTGCTGACCCCACTTCAAGCACTGAATAGCTTCATGGCCCTTTCTCTCTTGCTCTCAATGAGGTCTCCAACAGAGAATTCCACATGCATAAATCAGAGCTTGGAAAAGCTACTTTTTGAATTGTTATAATTGCCAAAATAACTCAGCCGAGATTTTCCAAGCTCTGACATCTATTCCAGGAATACTCTAGACATACAAAATAAATAAATAAATACTCACTTTGAACTGACCTGTGGTAAGATTTACTGACTCCATGGTAGCATAGACACTGGTATAGAGAAACTTTGGCTCTCCATATGTTTTGGCTTACAAAGTGCATCAGCCTCATGTAGAATAGCCGATAAGGGATTTGAGGAGCTTTAGTCCAGAATATTTGAAAAGCCAAACGATTATGCACAGACTTCCCTGATGCAGGGCTCTTTGATACAGACTGCCATGAATGATCAGTGCATGGGTTTGGATAGCTGGACACACAATGTTGGAGATATAGGGGCTGTATGCACAGGCCAAAAGGCTTTTGTTTCCCCTGGCCTTGCCACGTCCTGTTCACACAATGAAGGCCATTGTCTGGGATCGGGTCAGGATCCAGCAGACCAGGTGTGTATTTGGTGGATCCCATCCAATCTCAAGGCAAAGGAGCCTTAGCACAGGTCTAAATGACCCACTGTCATGGAGTTTTATGAAAATTCCATGGAAAAAAACCAGCAGAACAGACAGTCCTGCGTGTGCCTTACCTTACTCAGTCATTGCCACTAGTGAAAAGCCCCTTGTCACTGCATCTTGAACCACATGGCCATGTATCCCATTTCCCCATCAGATGTAGCTTCTCACTAGTGGTAACAGTTGCGTATGGTAAGAGGGCATGGCAGTAGCAGGTCCATGGTGTGAGGACAGGCATCAGATGGAGCTTCTCACTAGTGGAAACAGCTGTGTATGGTAAGAGAGGATGGCAGCAGCAGGTCCATGGTGTGAGGACAGGCAGGCATGTAAACACCCCCGTCCCCACACAAGTCCACGGACTGATCCGGATCAGGATAGCATGAGTTTGGCCTATGCTATCCTGACTCATTTGCTCAGGGCCAAAGTCAGTAGGTTAGCCTTGATGCTCTTAAACACCTGTAGCCTTTTCATTTGGATAATGCATGATGGGAAGCCAGTGGCTCTAATTCACAAAACAACAAAAAGGACTTGTGGCACCTTAATGACTAGTAATGTGAACAGAAAACCTTTGGACTTCCAAATTATTACTACCACATAAGGTTTTGTGCATCTGATGAAGTGGACCATTTTCTACCAGCCCAGCTGAGGGGGAGGACTCAGACATTATGGAGGAAACTGAACTGCTTGTACTGTTAAGAGTCTACTTCTTCTTATGTAATACCCTAAGTGCAACATACTCCTGAGAAGAAGTGTACAGAATTATAGTGTTCATGTGGAAATACACCTGTTGTGGAAGATGAAATGCATGTGCTGAAACACAGCTCTCACCATAGTGGACCCATCTATACCTGTACTGACCAGAATTTAGAAGCATGAGAAAATTTTGGCCCGTTACAGACTGCCCAAAAGGGGCGGTCTTGGGCCGCTGCCGGTTGCAGCGCAGAGGAGCTGCAGCAGCCAAACCGCGCGACTCCTCCACGCTGCAAAAAAGGAGTGCAGAAATCGCACTCCTTCCGGCAACCCGGAAGAGCCGCCACAAGTGCCAAAATGCGCACTCGCGACGGCTCTTCTGGGTTTAGACGTCCGGACGCTGTGCGTCCATTACATCAAGATGGCCACGCCCATCTGTATAGGGCGCCGCCATCTTGCCGTGCAGAATATGCGTGAGAGGCAAGGCGCGTCTGGAAGCGCCGCCCCTCATGCGTATTCCTGGCGCAATGACGGTGCCGCTTAGGCCCGTCTGTAAGGCGCCATAGTTCAGACAAGTCTCCATTACTGGAATGTCAAAATCAGCATTCAGGTGTTGTTAGCTTTTTCAGTCCCCCAAAATATATTCTTACAATTTTTTGTTCAAACAAAATAAAAAAATAAGGAAGCAGGAAAGCTTGTCGCTGAAATAATGGATAAAAATATAGCTGAAACCCTTTCAGTTGTTGCTGGTAATTAATACAATTATAGCCATCTTATTTTATTATCTCTTTATTCTGTCAGTTGGACCTATTTATAGTGAAACTTGGTTGATTCACCATAATTTCATTCCTCCCACAGCCCATTTGCATGCCCTTGCTTAAAAAACTGTATAAATTTATTTTGCATTTTAATATCACAGTGTCTGAAAGCTAAAAAAAGGTATAAAATTATAAATTTAATAAAACTGTGTGGTAGTGAATAAGCACTGCTAATGGGAAGAGTCATGGTACATCAGGATGCTGGAAGCTACCTAAAACTCTTCAATAAGTAAGCTTGCTTCAGTTAATGTTAAAGTTTTGCACACTCCCTTAGATCATTACTCTTTGACATTAATATAGTTGTACATATGAGCATGGGCACAATACTGGTTTATCATGGGAGCAAGAAAGCAATCACAGACATATCATGAGCACAATACACAGCTTGTTTTCTGCTGCTCCAGAGACTAGGACCCGGAGCAATGGATGCAAGCTGCAGGAAAAGAGATTCCACCTCAACATTAGGAGGAACTTCCTGACAGTAAGGGCTGTTCGACAGTGGAACAAACTCCCTCGGAGTGTGGTGGAGTCACCTTCCTTAGAGGTCTTCAAACAGAGGCTGGATGACCATCTGTCAGGGATGCTCTGATTTAGATTTCCTGCATGGCAGGGGGTTGGAATGGATGGCCCTTGTGGTCTCTTCCAACTCTATGATTCTATGAGTACTGTTTAGTCTGCCTTATCGCATGAGACAGGTAAACTGGATAATAGTAAATAGGATAATAGTACCTTTGGTTGGGGCTTATCACATGACACCATCCCTTTTTGTTGTTCTCCTGTAAGAGAGTGTTTAAATGCTTTTAAAATTCTTTATATTAACACAAATAATCAGTTAATGACCTCCTTTCCTGTTTCTGTTGTGCTCTGCTTTCCTGTGTGAAGTTCAAATGCCCTTTTATACTGATTTGGGGTAGTCAGCAGTTGGTCACTACACATGCTTTTGGGTGGGGAAACATAGTGATCAGGAAAGAAGGAGAAAATGTGGAGATTTTAATTTGATTTCCTTTTAGTTGGCAAAGTAACTATGAGACACTTGTAAACTTTTTTATTTGTAAAAAAACAAAAAACAAAAAACCAATGCCAAATTATTGCTCCCAGCCCCAGGATTTGTCAGAGAAACCAAAACTTAGCTCACTGCTTCTACCCCACCTCCATTTCCAGTTTTGGAGTCTCTATATCACTACTGTAATTATGAAGTCTAGGGAATTTTATATTTAGCTCAAAATATGGCTGAGTTGCAAGCAGACCACGATTTGTCCCAAAGTTTACGGAGGTGAGGAAACAAAGAACTGTGGAGGCAGGTTCTTCCTTTGGCTATTTTTATTAAATGAATAAACACACATACACAATACACACACTCTCACACAAACACACAAGAAACTAGGAAATAAAGGTGTTAGAAATTGAGGCTCCATTAACAATGATAATTACCAGTCCTGTAAATGCGGTTTGGTAGATGGTGTGTGGGACACGGATGTTCCTGAGTGCTCGGAGGGGTAGCGATGAGCCAGATCTAGTGAAGTTCAGAGTGACAGAGTGCCTGTCTATGAACAAACTAGTCCACTGGGCAAAGGAAATTTGGGGTTTTTATAGGAGAATCCCGCCTGGGGCAAGAACAAGGGTTCCCATAGCGAATAGTCTAAATTGTATGAGGTAATCGCCTGGGGTGTGGGCTTCCGATGTGAGAACTGAATATAAATGAACATATTCCTGCTTTAGGTAATCTGCAGGAGTGATAGACAGAAACAGACATTGCACCTGAAAATTGGTGTCCAGTTCCTTGATTGGATTTCCTCGCCTTCCTGAGGTATGTGTGAGGGAATCAACCCTTATGCAATTCCTAAACTACCAAGGTGACCCTTCGCTTAAGAGCTTATGGTGGCTACATTCAGGGTCATGGAGGGGTGAACCTCACAATATTTATGATATTAAAAATGGAAGGCTATGGGCTACTGTAACACTACAAACACTATGATGCCATGGTGTGCTAATATTCTCTCTCTCTCTCTCACACACACACACACACACACACCTAGAAATGTAAGAGGAAAAGGCAAAGGAGTCTTAAAGTTTAAGAAAGCATTTATTTTGTTAACCCTCTGCCTCTTCCTTCAGACATATTAATCGCTGCCTTATGAAAGCCAGGGATAGATCAGACAGAACAGCTGCTGATTCCTTAAGTCCAGGAAGTCTGATCTACCCTGATCAAGGAGGGAAAAGGCTTTTTTAAAGGTAAGACTGTTTTCAATTGTATTTTGAGAAGGAATTTGTGTATGCATGTGTGCCAAACAATGATAATACAGTATATATTACATATTATAATACAATTTATGTAATTTATATCTTCTCTCCTTTTTAAGGTTAATATATTATTTTTACTCCCTGCTTTAGTATGTCATTCTCCAGGTGGACTGCAATAACCTTACTGTGACCGATCGGACAGGATTTCCATTCTCCATACCCAAGTGGAGAATTTGGCTGTCACAGAATTCAGTGGGGCATTGACTCATATGAGCCTTTGATCTGAAGTGTTCTCAAATCAACGTTAAGGGATGACCCCTGGGATTATAGTGTTTGACATTACCATAGCTAGCTGCTAGAGTTGAAAAGAATAAGTGAAGACTACAGGAGGAAAAGGAGTTTCTCAAATTTCAGGAAATTCCCAACAAGGGCAATCCTCCTGAAGCCCTATTCTTGTCTCTCTACATGGGGGAGGGGGTTGGATAGATTCAAGGACTACACTTCTGCCCACCCAGCAAGGAGCATCCAAGTGAGGAGGCTGTGTTCCAACGGCTGATGCACTGTAACTGCATCTTCATCCAAGACATCCAGAGGAGATCCAAATTATGTGCCAACTATCAGAACACAGTAGTGGGCAATCGTCCCAACATGGCTGTTCCACAAACTCACCCATCTCATGGTCTTACCAGTTGGAAGGAGTGCAGCCAAGCAAGGCTCATTCATCACAGGCTATGACAGCTGGTGACAGACAGTCCTCCCCAACTGGCTGCCCACTCAGCCCTCCAGCCAGGGTGGCCAACAGAAGAAAGACAGGGGGCAGCTGAGCTAAACTCATCTGCCACTGGTTATGATAGCTAGCAACAGGCAACCCTCCTAACTCAACTTCTTCTTTAAAAAATACAAAGCTTAATCCATTATTTTTACTCTCTGCTTGAATATACCATTTCTTTTCAAGGTCATTAAAGGGTGCAGATAGGGGAGAGAGAGCACTGCAGGGAGAGAGAATAAGTCCACTGAATGGTGATAGTATTTTATTTTCATCTCAAGGCTATTGTTGTTTTCCACTCTACCCTTGACCAAGTGACAGGAAATCCTTCTCAACAGAATAAAATGAGAGCATTCAATGGCGCAAATGCCCTAAGGACACCAAATCCTGTTTGATCTTGGAAACTAAGCAGGATCAGCTCTGGTTACTACTTGGATGGGAAATTGCCAACAAATACCAGGTGCTGTAGACTATGTTTCAGAGGAAGGAACTGGCATAGCCACTCCTGAGTATTCCTTGCCTAAGCAAACCCTATGGAATTAGTCTGGTCACCATGAGTCGACAGGTGACTTGATGGTGCATACATACATGCATACATGCACAATGAAATACATCACCCATACAGCAAATGTGATTCCATGTGATGCTTCATTTCAGATATAAAAGTTATTTTCTCTAAAACCCCACCATACATAACACCCCAAAACTAAATAAAAATGTCCTTTCTCTCCTCTCACTAAGTAATCCTTGTCTTGCTTCTTTTCCTGAGATATTACTCTACTTTTTTTCTTGAACACTGTCTTATACCTTAATGCAAAATTCTAAAGATTTAAATTGAGTACCATTGCCACTGAAGGAGGTGGCATTGTTAAAAACTAGGATTGCATGTGTGCTGCAAAAATAATACCATTTGACACCACTTTTATTGCCATAGCTCAGTGCTGTGGACTTTTGGAAGGGCACTGACAAAGAAGGCTAAATAACTCACAAAACTACAAATCCCAGAATTCCACAGCATTGAGCCATGGCAATTAAAAGGATGTCCAACTCCTTTTTTCTGCAATGTAGACAAGGCCTAGGTTAAAGATAATAAAAATAAAAGAGGAATAAATTAAAAATGAAAATTGAAAAAATGTTGGAAAAAAACCTTCTATCCTGGAGGGAAAACATTTCATAAAGTCAATGCTTGATCTAAGTACCTGTGTAATTCTATTTATTTTTTTTTTAACATCCATGGGAAGCAACATTCCAAGGCAGCCAGGAAGGGAAACTGGGGAATCAAACTTGTAGGATCAAGAGGAGAGACAATAGTCAAAGCAAGGAGAAAGACAAAAAGGGAATATACTGTAGATAGGGAATTCCCCATTGGAGTAAAACAGACAGACCAAATGAAACAGCTTCCGGCTGCTTTGGAGGTTTGCTGATTAAATGATACATGTCTCCAAAGTGGCTGGAAGTCACACCAAAGCCATGCCCTGGTCCTTAGGACCAGAGTGAAAAGAAGCCAGGATAATCCAAGTCCTAGTGGTACCAGTCAGCCCCTGCATCCACATCCCATCTTCGGATGTGCAGACAGTGGGGTTCCAACCCGCTTCCAGCTGGAGCAAGCTCAGGCCACTCTATTGTGCCTGCCTCTTCCAGGCCATTGCCTCAGAACCATGGTTTCATTTGGTGGGGGCCAGGACACTCTGGAGGCAAAATGGCCAACACAATGCAAGCCAGGCTGTCCTTGTGCTACAATCAGAAAACATCAAATGCACCTAAGTGAAAAGCAGAAAGCTCATGCAAGTCAGCCAAGCAACACTCATGGTAGATAGAATAAACAATGGTAATACATTTATGACTTCAGATGGGAAAAGGCAATCAGCTGGGCAGTGGGAAGAAGTGGGTAGGAGTCCCTAGAGATCTATGGGTACATGAAAAGTTGCTCACACATAAAATTAATTTACTCCCCCAGATTAATAGCAAGATTATCTCCCAAATCAGTTTCTCCCAAATTCATACCCAGAGCCAGTCCTCTTCAATTAATTCTCAGCCATTCATTTCCCTGCTGCCACCCAGACTCCCTTCCCATAACAATCTCTTTCTCTCTCCTAAGACCATCTCTCCCTCTCATACATACATACTTTCTCCTGCAAAGATCTATTTCACACATGCACCACATACAAACATATGCATGCCCCCCTTCCCTAAAAGGATGTCTCCCAAGCAAACAAGCACACAACATGCTGACAATATATTTTTTAAAAGTTTTTAAAAAGAGAATCACATATGCTGTTTGAGATACATTGTTAATTTCAGTGGTGTTAGTGATTAAAGGACAGCCAGCTTTGTATAGTGGTTTCAGTGTTGGACTATAACTCTGGAGAGCAGAGTTTGAATTCCAACTTGGTCAAATCACCGGGTGACCTTGGGCAAGTCATGTTCTCTCAGCCTCAGAGAAAGGCAAAATCAAACCCCCTATAAATAAATCTTGCCCAGAAAACTATATGATAATCCCACTTTAGGGTTGTGACAACTCTGCCTTAGAGTTGTCATAGGTCAGAAGCAACTTAAAAGCACACCACACACACACAATGATTATATCATCACTTGTGTGCTACCAAATTGCAGTTATGTGTGCCTGAAAGAAATGAATATTCTTCATTTTAAAAAAAAAAAAGCACAAAGCACACATCAGCATTACACCTTTCCTAGTAAAAAATACGATACACAGCTTTCATTCTAAGTGTAATCAAATGGATCTCTTTAAAAAGCTTTTATATTGCAATCATATGCTTACATTTACTTAGAGGAGGTAGGACAGACTATCAAGGGAAAACATGAGTAGCTAGACTTTGAGAGCTCTTTTACCTGTGTTAGAATGAGTGTTCAGCACTTTCTCCCATGACTAATCTATGCCAGGAAACAGGAAGAATTAAAAAAGAAAAACCAGTGGGAGAGAGGACTGAATTTCAATTTAGGAACAGAATGGTGGTGATTTAGTAAATTGGTTGTTCACCAAAAGAGCTCCTTTAATATTTAACACTCACACACACACACCCAAAAAGGGGGTTGGAAATGTTTTAATTTTTGCTAATGGTAAAAGAGGATAAAAGGAGGAGATCTTTCCAGGGAACTTTCAATACCACTCAAGAAAGAATATTTGTAGAAAGATCAATGATAGTTGTCCCTGACCTAAGGACACTGAAACAGAGAGCACAGCTGTGCACTAGTTTTGTTCCACAAGTATACTCTCATTTTGAAGAGAGCAGTACATTAATTTGTGAAATTAAATTTTGTGGAAATCAGAAATTGTTTCTGAGGAGCATGGCGGGGGGGGGGGGGCGTAGGGAACAGGCTGAACAGTTTTAAGCATGCCCTTTGAGTTATTCATATTTATCTTCTTTTTAAAATATGTTTCCACCTCCTTTCCAGTGAGAATCTAATATGAAATTCAGCAGTGTTTTAAGCCATTACACACACAGACCCCTACTCTTCTAGCAGCAGACTTGCAATGGCAAACTGGATAAATATGCAAAGCTTCAGCTGTTTGGATATGCAAAGCTTGGGGCTGGTAAAGAGCTGGGTTGGCTTAGCCTCAGGGCACATAAGTGCACTTGGCTGGCACCCCTGTTGCTTGAATTTTAAAATAAAAAGTACAGCTCCAAGCAGGAGTTGGAGGGAAAGATTAGATCTATGCAGCAGGCTGCACAACTAATTGGCTGGCTGACACACTTGCTCTTGGATGGCTGGTTGGCTGGCTGGCTGGCTGGCTGGCTGGGTTTTCCTCTACCCCCATCTCAGAGCTTGGGAAATTACTTTTTAAAGAAACTGATTGTTGATATAGGGACATTACTGTTTACAAGGGCCAAAAATTATTCCAGTTATTGATACATTGTTTGTTTGTTTTTTAAAAAGTAATACAGTACAGTAATCTGGCCCCCATGTAAATGCCAGGTGGCATGAAGCTGGCTTCCTGGCATCTTGGGGGCACGTGTCATCTGCATGACATGCCCCTCAAGCCAGTCTGTTCCAGCCCTAAAATAGTTATTTGTGAGCTGTCAAAAGAAACAATCTGAATGTTACAAGCAGCTTGCCTGTGGTACAAACAAAACACAATCTTATCATCTACAGGAAAAGAGATTCCACATCAACATTAGGAGGAACTCCTTGACAGTAAGGGCTGTTAGACAGTGGAACAAACTCCCTCGGAGTGTAGTGGAATCTCCCTCCTTAGAGGTCTTCAAACAGAGGCTGGATGGCCATCTGTTGGGGATGCTTTGATTGTGATTTACTGCATGGCAGGGGGTTGGACTGAATGGCCCTTGTGGTCTCTTCCAACTCTACGATTCTATGATTCTATGATCATGTCAAAATCCAAAACAGAGTGCAAGATACAAGATACACTAGCTGATTCGTGAGAATCATGTGATAGTGCTCCTCCTCCATCATCATCATCATCATCATCATCATCTGCCCTCAAGTCTACCTCAATCCACAGTAACCCTATGAATGAGGCATCTCCAATACATGCTATCCTCAATGGCCCTGCTCATTTCCTGCAAATGTAGGGCTGTGCCTGAGTCTATCTGTCTTGTGTATGGTCTTCCTACTGCCCTCAATATTTTCAAGCACTATCATCATTTCTAGTGAGTCATGCCTTCTCAATTTTTCAAATGAGTTGAATGGCCATCTGTCAAGAGTGATTTAATTGGATGTGCTGCTACATTTGACTATCCTGATCTGTACCTATTCTCAGAAAAAGTGGCTACTCTTAGAACAGAATACAGAGAAACAGAATGGTTCCTAATTGGCAGAGGGGTCAGGCAAGGCTGCATTTTATCACTCTCTAACATTCAGCAAAACCTGTTGCTACAAGCCTAGTAACAAAAAGTTAATGTGACACTGCAAAAGGAGTGGCATTATTGCTTGTGAAATTATTGGAGATTATCACCTCACCTTTTTCTGTCCATTCCTCCCATGTGAAGTGCAAGATGTAAACTTTAATAAGTGGATTTTATTGCACACCTCTGTGCCCAGGCGCAAGGCATCTCATGTCTGATCCAGACTTCTCCCACACTTTTTGAAGAATGGGATTTTTCCATTCTTTGCAAGGTGTGGAAGAAGTCCAAATGGAGTAGGGGATGCCTCCTGCCTTGGCATGGAGGAGGTGCAATAAAATCTGTATATTAAAGTTTACATCCCAAGCCTAGTGTGGGAGGAAAGGACAGAAAGGGGCCATGTGATAATATCCATAGGCATGTTGTAGTATATTCACCTTTGTTCTGGGGAAAGGAATTAATTAAAAGTAACTTCCTATTTGTAACTTGTTACTTCCAAGTTCTGTCCCATCTTCCACTGTTGTCAGCATATGCTCAGCTCTGTTGTTTTATCTTAACTTAGCTCCACCCTAGTGCATGCTGCAACTGCTGCCAAACCACCCACAGTGGTTTGTGCTATGTGAGGTATCCAGCCCAGAGCTGGAGCAGGACACAGATGTTCTGGAACTATTTAATGCCTCCATCGCTGGTGCCTCTCTCCTATTGGACAGGACCACACTGTATATGTAATCCATTGTATATATAACTCAGTTTGGAGGTCCAGGTCATTATCCACTCTTTACAGATATTATTACTGAGGAAAGTGATGTGTTTTCATTTACTAGTTTTTGAAAAGGTAACTTTGCTAAAACTGAACATTGTCTCTGACTTGAGATATCCTCCACCTTTGATTATTCAGCATTATGGAGATTCACCACCTCACGGATAATGAGCCAGCAGTCCCCACTGCTAGTTAGGCCATTGTCTGATCCAACAGAGCTCTTCTTGAGTTCCCAAGGATAAGAAGGATATAAAGTTCTGCCCTCTACCCAGACTGATGACACGGGGAGCAAGGCTTCTAGCATGAATTCTAAGGGCCTTGTAAAAGAACCAGGGGAGGAAAATCACCACTCAGGCATCAATGTGTGCCAGTAACACAAAAGAGGTGAAAGAAACAACAAAAAGGTGACAGAAACAACTTTCTTCCTAATTTTTAATTTACAGCCACAAAAAGCAAAGGCTACATTGGCACTAAATAGTCCAGCTCAAATCCTCCTCCTCCTCCCTCACAATAATCAATTAGTGTCTCTCCTTGTCTAAGTCTTTCCCTCTCTTGGCTGGTGAAGCAAATAAAACTGGGCAGCAACAAAAGCATATTATTTTACATTTAGCACTGAGGCATCTAAAATCAAAATGGGAGAGGAAGGTTTCAGCATTTGCATTAAAAATGTTAAATTGTTGATCTCAAGTTTCTTTGCTTATGCCTCAGCAAGAGGTTATACTGAAACAGATCACCAATAGCTTTTGAAGAGGAATCAAATGAAGTGGCTCAAGGCTTCAGAAGTCTGTATACAAGCTTCATAGACACCTCCTATGTGTGAAAAACAACAGCAGCAGATGCTTCTGGAAAATGAGAACTATCTAAAGGGTGGAGATGTTTCCTTGAGCAGTGCTTTGAAATATCAGTGGTGCAGGATTCCAGCAGACTAAAACAAGCAGAGGCAAGTTTTCATACTGATTACCATACTGTGGTTGAGGTAATGTAGTGGAAGAGGAGGAAAAGGAGGTGAACCGGTAATTCTCTCTCTTTTCCCCTATATACTGTAAGAAGGAAAAGGGGGAGCTTATGATATATGTGCTCCTGTGTGCTTTTTTGTAATGTTTCCAAGTTATGGGTGAAAGCAGCTGGAGAGCATCATCATCATCATCACACCCCTACAATCATCATTGGCCTATCATGATCATCACAAAACTATAAAATATAAAACATAACATAAAATAATAGCCAAATACAAAAATAATCCCAACACTTTGATAAAACAAAATTGCCCCAAAGCTCACCAGAATTTGCTTTTAAAGTCTTTAGAAATAAGGGGCTTTTAAAAGATCCATTAAAACCAAAGCTAATTCTGTTTAAGAAATACTGGAATCTATGTGGAGCTGCCTTTCAAAATTGTTCAGAAACTACATCAGGTCTAAAATGCTGTTGATATACTGTTGACTGGACATGGTTATAAGAAACAAATATAACTTCTTTGCTGCAACAGCTATGCTGGCTACTAGTTCATTTCTGGGCACAGTTCAAAGTATTGGGTGTGCTCTGAATGCCTTTTTAACTATTTTAAATTAATGTTTTCATTGGATCCTTTATTTTTAACTTTTGCATTATATATCATTTTAGTGATATTTTATTTTAATTTATATTGCGAGTTCCATGGTGGGAGAATGGCAGAGCATAAACTAAATAAATAAAGACACCAATTAAATCTATAACATGAATTATTTGGTCATTTTGATAAGCAGTTACAGTATTTAAACTTGGAAAAACACAGCCTATGAGAAAAACTGCTTCCATCTAAATAAGTCTCTTAAACTTTGTATTATTCAACCAAATCATTATTTTCCTCTTAGTCTGGTGTTGGCAACTGTGAGTTCTAGTGCTGTCCATTCAGATTTGACTCAGACCCTCAAGTCACCAAGCCAAAACCTGAGACTTAGGGACAGTCCCTGCTGATATAATTAAATGTTATGAATTAAGCACCAATCAAAGTTGCTCACAGCTTGCAATTCAATTTTCCTATTTGGAAATTAAGACAAAATCTTTGTTAAAGGAGCTGTCTCCAGATCAATGAGAGGATTATTCCTTCTTGCTTACATAGGAAGATAAGATAAGAAATATTTGTATCCTTGTCTTCCACTTGGAGACAACTCATAAAAACTAGAGACATAGGACCAGGCCCTGAGATCTAGCAACCACAGTTGTTTTCCAAGTGCTTTTAGACTGCAGCTCCCATAATCCCTCACCATTGACTATGGTTGATGAAAGTGTTAAGCAAAAAAAGTTTATATTTCAACCATAGGGTCATATCTGTATATGATTTGAATGTCACAAGCTTCCTTAATGTCCCAGATCTGAAGAAAAGGAGGGATATGGACAACATCATCATCGTAACAAGGGCTGAGCCTTCCTTGAGCCACGACCTGCTTTTGACCTTTAAAAAGAAACTGATTGCACCTTGCATTCATTTTCCACTAACACTGTATTTGAACTAAGGCAGAGCTTATATGACACATCAGCACACATTTCATATACATGTACAACTGTCACACCAACATTACATTTGATAAACCTAAACAACATAATTCTAACAACAGCTCCTAGTAGGCTGAATGACTGCAATAAAAAACACCTATGAGGAGAAAATATTTATCCACAATTGTCCATGTTTATGAAATGCAAATGCTAATATCCTGTTTTTGGTAGGGAAATGAATCCCTACATGTGGAATTTCATGATAAAAAGCTTTAATGTTGCTGTTTTCTCTTGATAAACCCTGCTGGTTTACTGATGCGTGAATGTGCTGAAATTGAATTACTGTACAACAGCAATTACTTTTCACAGTACACCTATAATGGGAATCAATTCTGCAGTGAACACCAGGTAGCAAAAAACCAGGGGCAAGAAAGAACGAACAACTAATAAAGGGAAAAAGCTTCCCTTCTTTACTTTCTTCTGTATGGCTAAGATACTGGACCTTTTATATATATACCTACTCCATTGTACTCAAAAAGTATTTTCTTTCTTCTTCTTTTTTTAGTGTTATCAGTGTAAATCAAATAGCGCTTTACATTAGGAGAGTGAAAACTGGTGCTTAAAAACCATTTTTAGTCTTAGAAAAAGGCTGAGATAGTAATTCTTTTTAAATGTGGCTCTCTGTTTTATTTGATGCATAACCTTTACAAACCCACTTCAATTTCTACCATTTCTTTCTTTTATACATCTTTTTACAAGGAACATAAGTGAAATGCACATTTCTCTTTCTGCCGGGTAGATTACAGTGGCAGATTCAATGTTCTCTCCATTTGTAAAATACAAGCTCTCTAACTGACTAGGCAACACTCAATTGGATATCACCGGTTAACAAAACATTGTTCAATTTCAAGTTATTCCAAATAGGCTTTTAGCTTTCTAAAGTATAATTAAGATATCTACTGCATCGGTTGCTCCCTGGCCTCTCTCTTCTGCTCTGGAACCCACTGAGAGCCTTAAAACAGTGGTTCTCAACCTGTGGGTCGTGACCCCTTTGGGGGTCAAACGACTCTTTCATAGAGGTGACCTAAGACCATTGGAAAACATATTTCCAGACACACACACCTTCCTCACCACTTTCCCTTGTCCAGCTGCATGCGCACACAAACACATACTTTCTCTTCCTCTTTACTTTATCTCCCTTTACGCTTGCCTCTTCCCCAACTGACTCTTCACCCCTCCATATGTTGGTTCGGTTTGCGGATGACTACGACATCCAAGAATGGCAAACCGAACCAACGTTTGGGTCACACAGTATACAGAAAACCCACACATACAGACCGATACCTGAACAAGAACTCTAACCATCACCCAGGACAAAAAAGAAGCACAATCAAAACACTGGTAGACTGAGCAAAATGCATCTGTGAACCCCACTTCTTGGAAGATGAACTGAAGCACTTGGACCGGGCTCCACAGGCCAATCAATGGTTATTCCAACTCAGACATCAGAAGGGCTGCCAGGCCCAGGAATACCGAGAGAAGTGAAGACAAGCAGCAATCCAAAGGGAAGGTATTTTTACCATACATTAAAGGAGTCACAGACAGAATAGGCAAAGTGGTGAGGAAGCACAACCTGCAAATGGTTTACAAACCGACAAAGAAAATCCAGCAAATGCTTCGCTCAGCTAAGGACCAGAGAGACCCTCTCACAACCGCAGGAGTATACCGCATACCATGCAGCTGCAGACAAGTCCACATAGGGACCACCAAACGCAGTGTACAACAAACAAGAATCAAGGAACATGAGAGGCACTGCAGACTGGGCCAGCCAGAAAAATCAGCAGTAGCAGAACATGCCACAAACCATCCTGGGCATAAAATTCTGTTTGAAAACACTGAAATTCTGGACCATGCCAACCACTACCATGTCAGGATGCACAGGGAAGCCATTGAAATCCACAAACATCTGGATAATTTCAACTGGAAAGAGGAATCCCTTAAAGTGAACAAAATTTGGCTACCAGTCCTGAGGAATAGCAAAATAACAACTCAGCAAATGCAAATGGGAAACCACTCAGAGTCAGGGGCTTTCCTGGCAGATAATGATCACCAATTAGCAGACATTGATCCTCTTTTGCATTAGCCTCCCAGCCTGAGGCCTGCCATCAGCACAGAACAATATGCATGCAAATCACTCCTGCATTCCCAGGCTCACACAGTGTGTGTGTGTGTGTGTGTGTGTGTGTGTGTGTGTGTGAGTATACACATACACACACACACATACATACCCACCTTTTCCCAGGCAAGCATATTCTGAAGATACCAGCCACAAATGCTGGTGAAACATCAGAAAGAAAATCTTCTAGAACATGGCCACACAGCCCGAAAAACCCACAAAAAACTAACTACCTTGCCATTTTCATGAAGCATTTCCTCTAACAGTGTAAGGTCAGATTTTGCCTTAAATTTTCAAGATGTCAAGCCATTCCCAAATTTCTGCTAGGCAATCAAACAGACAATGGGTCTACTGTTTGACCCAAAATATTATGTCCTTTTGTGAGTCAACAGCAGAAATAAATAGTGGCCACCAAATACCAACAGTTGCTTTTTAGTCATTTTTTCCAGTTAGAGTACACTGGAATCTACTGGGCCCCAATGGATATTTTTCTTTTCCCTGCCACCAGGACATATAAAAAGAAAATGCAAGCATGTTCTGCATAAACACATGTGAAACCATTTTAGGTGTCCCTTTTAGAATCTGAAATGAATTAAATTCTAAAGGTCATTTCTCTCATTGTAAAAAAATGTGGCTTTTCTCTCCTCGAAACTCTACATGGCACAAATCCTGGTCACCTAAATCTGCTCAAAGTTGCCATTACTGGACTATGCTGTCCCTCTCACCTTCTGCTTGATCTAGGCTTCCTATCCCAGCATCCCAGGATAGGTGAACAATCCCTAGTGCTATATAAGTGAGAAGCAATACAAATAAGGAAAGAAATTTCTATTTGATAATATGGCAGGGTAAGTTCTGGAAGTAAGGATCCCATGCTGAGTGTCTCCAAGCTGCACATCTTAAATAGCATGTCAAGTAACTATGAAACATTACACCCATTTTGGATGAGTTACAGTAATAGTTGCAAAACAGCTTTGCCATTTCAGAACTAAGTGAGAATAACAAAATATATGCAATTTCCCTTAATGACTGGGTCAGGTATATTCCATGGCAAAGATAAACAAATAAGAAATTCTGCAATGAGGTAACCCAAATTCTGCACCAATTGCATGACTTGTATAATTTATGTAAATCAAAAAGATCTGCATATTTTCTATTCATTTGAATAGTTTAGTCCATCATCTTGTACTCTTTTACACAATCTATTCTGTTATCATTAGCCAGAGGGATGAGTAAATTTTAAACAGATTTCCATGAACTTTACCAGCACTTTCCAAAACATGGAGATACCATCATGACTATAAGCATTGGCAACTGGTGGTTTCCATGTCAGTGGGGAAAGTGAATCATTATATGATTTTATCTGAATTTTAAAGAGACTTAAGGTAAACCCTATCTCCCAAATAGATTCAACACCTGAATGATTGCTATAATGTTCAGACTTAAAAATGGAAAGAATTCCCCTCCCCCACTGACATGGAAGACATGAACCACTGATAACCATGGTATCCAGAAACTTGCCCTTCCCAAATTAAAAGCCAAAATTATAACTAAGTTGAATTCTATGCCCAAATATGTAACAAATGCATTTTCTGTGCTGCCACAGAATTACAACATACACAGAAATCTACTTGTGATGCCAGTCAATTATTTCTTTGATTTTCCCTCCAGTTATAAAAAAAAGTGTTGATATAATAATGTGCATTTTCAAAAGATCTCAAGATTATATATTACATTAAAAAGCCTATTGTAGCTAACTCTTCAGGAACTCCTATTGAAAAGACAATGAGGAATGAAGAAACAGGAATAGTGAAAAAGAATGTACCAATTACCATCAGGATTGCTTTCAAAATTATTCATGCAACTCTATAGAGCAGGCAGATTGTGATGTGTAATTCCAGGTCTCAGTTTCTAAACTGCTTTCTCTTCATAAGAAATACTGATGACTAAAGGATAGATGTATCAGGAGGTCACATCATCTCTAGTGTATAACAACCATGAATGTTAAGGAAAAAACATGGAACTGAAAACGATCTCATTTCTCCCAAAATATGTTCACCATATACCATTGGCAAAACTTATGTGTAAGTTCTTTGACACTGACTTCAAAGCAAGGTACTCCCAAAGCAGAAAATGGAAACACATAGAAGGAATGAGTTATCAGAAGATTTGCATTTCTCCTTTTGAAGAAGGATGAGGGGAAAGGGGGCCAGCGAGGGGCCTTCAGTTAAAGTATTGGTGCGCAAGAAAGACAAAGGGGAACCAGCAGGCCTTAGATCCATGGTGGGGATGAGGGACCTTTTCAGGGTCCCTTAAAACCATCAAGAAACCTCACTTCATGTGGTGGTATCTGTCACTCTTCATCTGCCCATGCAAGTTCACTCTCTTCACCACATCTTTGGCCACCACATCTTTCACTAGTAGTGCCAGGAAACACTTGTGAGGGTTGGGCATAAGGCATCATTTCTGTTACTTGGAGTGGCACCATTTTGGGAGAGACTGACTGGGTGGAGAAAGGTGGTAGCACACATGGCAGTGGGGAAGAAGCAGCAGCAAAAAGGAGTTTTCAAGTTTGAGACCAGGCTTAAGCTTTGGGTGCACCACCCTGCTCTTGATTTTCTTCATTGGACAGGCTGAGAGAAGAGTCTCCAATCCAGAGAATGTAGCCTCTGTAAACCCACAATACACACACCTACTGCCCCCCTCTCCGCCCTGATGAAGAAAGATTGAGAGCCTTTCCTTGCTGGAGTGAAGCTTCTTCCTTTACACATGGTCACCTTGGGAGCAGTAACCAAGCAGCTGACTGAGCAGTGTGACCAAGAAGCTTCTTGCCTCACTGACCTTTATGACAAAGCTGGAATGGATGAGAGGCTTCTCTGTCACTACTCAACTTGCTACATGGTTGCTGCTCTTACAGTGACAGGTGCAAAGGGAGTAGTGATCAAGCAGCCACTCAAGAAGTGACTGAGAAGCCTCCCACCTGTGCCAGCCTTTACCAGAACAGTCACTTCTTGAGTGGCTGCTTGATTACTATTCCCTTTGCACCTGTCAGTAGACTCAATATCAGGAAACATGCATTGGGGCTCTGCTGGGGTTGTTGTCCAAGAGGAAAGGGCCTGGAAAGTTTTGGGGACCACTGATATAAAAGAACATCACACAACTCACAAACATTCTAGGAATGCAGCAAACTTGTGCAAAGAGTGACTTGCACCAATTTCTACCAACTGCAATTTCTGGAATGCTTTGACACTATAACAATGTGATACAATATGACATCACATGCTTGGTAGGAAGCTTCAGAGAGAGCTTTGTGATGTAAAACTCTTCTTTCTAAAGTTAAAAAGCAACCAATAAAATGAGGGGAAAACCACCTCCAAAGATAAAGTAAGGTATGTAGCAACAACTCACCCTCCATTAACTGCAAACAAAGCACCCCTTTCCATCCAAAACACTGCTCTTGGTTTTACAGAGAATTAATTTTTGAAGAAACTTGGGCAAGGAAATCTTCCCTCCATTGTACTACCTACCCGTACAGCTTCAGACTTTTTATGAAACATCTCCTCCATACTCTTCGCTAGCTTCTTCACAAGCTGAAGGCCATCAATTTCTTCTATGGTGACATCCTTCTCATATTCTTTATATTTCTACAAGAGAAAAAGAAGTCGATAAAACAGGAGAACTGCAATTAGTCACTTATACTATAGTCAGCCCTTCATATCCATGGCTTAGTTATTCACAGATTCAACTATCCACAGTTTGAAAACATTAACAAAACTATAAATTCCAAAGAGCAAATCTTGATTTTTCCATTTTATATAAGGGACACCATTTTACTACCCCACTGTACAAAATGGGACTGTTAATGGCCACTTTTTTACTCTAGAAGAACCTGCAATCAGCAAGATAAGAAGAGAATAATAATAATAATAATAATAATTTGTATTCTTATTTTTCACAAAGGAATCAAAGCAGATTCTAACAGTTTAAATAAAACATCAAACAATTAAAAATTACAATGTAAAAACCCCAAAACCCCAGCCCTCCCCCCAGTGATAAAAACAGTGATCAAATTATAAAAAAGATTAAACATCAAAACATTTAAATCTACCCAATAGGAATACATTAAAATTTCGGACAGATTAGCACAAGAAATGAAACTTCCTCTAGAGGAGGGGGGAACAGGGGTGATGGTATCAGTCAATTTGGTATTGGTATCAATAGAGGGGGACGTCTTAATAGCCTTTTTAAAGGCTTCCAAGGTGGTAATATGGTGGATCTCATCCAGCAGGTGGCTCCAGAGCCTGGGAGCAGTTGATGAGAAGGTCCTCTGGGTCACCGCTGAAAGTCTGGTCTTCTTAGGTTGTAGCAGATTCTTCCCAGAGGACTGAAGTGTGCAGGATGGATTGTATGAAGGAGATGCTCCCACAAGTAGTCAAGACCAAAACCATGTAGGGTATGTAGAATAAACTCTGTTTTTCATTAATGTTAAGTTCCTTTGACTTATGGCAACCGAGATTAAGAGACTCCAAGACACCTTGTTATTACAGCCTTCTCAAGTCTTCTAAACCCATGGCCTCTTTGATTGAGTCAAACATAATTTTCCTGTTTACCAAACATTATAGTGTTTTCCAGTGAGTCAATTCATTTCAGACATGTTTCAAAGTAGATAGTTAGTAGTCATAATGCCTGTTACAGACAGTCCAAAATAAAGCTCGTCCGAGTCACAGTGGAGGTTAGGTGGTTTCATATGATGCATGCACCTAAGAGTCCAGAAGTCGCACCAAAGCCACCTCTGGAGTGTGGCTTTGGGGTGACTTCTGGACTCTTAGGACGCATGCATCATTGAAACACCAACCTCCATTGAATCGAAGCAGCTTTATTTTGGCTGTCGTAACAGGCCTTTGGACTTCTAATGGGAGTTCGAATTGATTTGTTCCTTGGGTCTATTTATTTGCTTGTTAGAGTGCCATCGTACCGCACGAACTCTCCTCCAGTCCCACATTTCAAATCACGTGGTATTAAACCTCTTCCCTTCATGTTTACAATCATACATAGATATAGTTCTTTCTGTGGGCATGAATGATTCGTCGAGTTTAATATTTAATTAGACATAGTTCACATCCATATGAGGCTCCATTTCTTTTAGACCCATCTAGTTTTTCATAATTCCAACAATATTCATAGATTTGCTATAATTTCTAAAGCAAAGGTTGATTTTCTCTGATATTCTTTGCATACACCATTATCCATTATTAGTTTTATAGGATAAAGCTATGACCTGTAATTTGAAGCTCAATCCCAATATATTTAAGATCTTGAAAGTGCTTCAATCCTGAAAGATGAAGAAAATACCTGAATTAGAAGGTTTATAATAAAGTATAGGTTTTAAGAACATAAAACAGCAAAGTACCACCTTGTTCAATTTATTGTGATTTTCTCCTCCACACTTATGATCCATTGTTATCTATACACTGTGATTATCCACTCTGAGAGGCCACTGGCTTTTCTGGACCCCTATCAGGACTAATTCAAAACACAGTATGTCCATATCGGAAGATACCAAAATTATGTACATCGGCCCTTCTTATCACGGGTTTTTTATACACCCATCAGCACGACACGGTTTTGAATGTTCCAAAACAGTATAAATTTACCTTGATTTCCCATTTTTATAAGGGACACCATTTGCTATGTCATTATATTCAATGGGACTTGTGCAACCGGATTTTTGTATCCACGGGATCTTTGGAACCAAACCCCAGCGTAAACAAATGCCACTGTATAATATACTACAAGATATAAGGTCTGGGGGACTTAATAAGCTCTGTTGATTTCGAAGGATATCTTCAAGTCCACCATGAAATAACCCACCAAATTTTCAGGATTAGAATACAATTATTTTATTTACAAAAGGAACCTTTACCACATGCCTCAAATCAACATCTCCTCCTCAGTTAGGGTTCATAGCAATTAACACAAGCAGGCAAGAAGATGGTAATAGTAAAGTGGTTTGGCTTGTGAGAAAATACATAACAGGAGACGTGGGGGAGCACATATGTTTAACAAGAGTATGTAAAAGGGGGGTGGAGAACTCAGCAGAGCTGGGAAGGAACTAGCTATAGAAGTGGCAAAAATAACCTTTAGAGAAGAGATTTTGACTGCCAAATATTTCAGGTAGTAGTATAATGACATTCAGATAGTGAAGTAATTGTTGGTACATTTAGATGATAGCCATGGGTTCTCTTCCAGGAAACATCTCAATGAAAACATCTAGCACCCGTAGAAAAAGAATTAGCGCTGCTCGCTACTTTGAATATAAAATCACGGATACAGAATTTTATGCTACTTTAAAGTTTCCCATAGAGCTTGCCTGAATTCTAAGTTCTTCATGGGGAGCCACTTCCCTCTTCCCCAGCACCTCAGAGGCATTTTATGGAGTGTAGGAGAGAGCTTTCTCCAAGGCTGTTTCCCAGATTTTGTGACTTACTTCCGGGGAGTTATATACGTCTCCTTGGCGGATACCAAACGCAATTTAGTACGTATAGGATACGTACTAGGGTTGGAAGGGGCGGTGCTTCACACAACCCCCTAACCCTAGTACGTATCCTATACGTACAAGAGGGCGGCGCACCTTCTACATGGGCGCCGCTCTTACGTAACGGAACCATAGCGTCCAGACGTGTCGCGGCGCCTATGACGTCGCGAGTACCGCGCCAGGCGCCTCGCGAGCTCATAGAGGCGCCGCAAGAAGAATCCCGAAATGGAGCTTCTTTTTTGCTCCGAGCGGGAGCCGCGCGTTTTGGCTGCTGCGGCTCCCGAACGGAGCAAAGTGGCGGCGATGGGGAAGCGCCGCAAAGCGGCGGTTGGTACCGCCTTACTATGCTGCTTTCAGCAGCAGGTGAAGACCTTTTATTTCATAAGCCTTAGATAATTTATTGTTTCATCATAAGAGAGACTTTTAATGGTTGTGCACTGCTTTTATTCTTTGTTTTAAAGTAATAGTTTAAAATGGTTTACAAGAAGCCTCTGCATCTGACGGTTAGGGACTGATAGTTGTCAAAAAGTGGATCAGTTGAAAGTAGAAAACCAAATTATTTTTTTTTAGCTGCAAATGCGAGACTGAATTGTCATCATCATCATCACAATCATTTATTCTATTCCCCCCCCCTCCCCCCCCCCCCACCAAATAAAAGGGGATTCAGAGCACTTAGAATTTAAGGGAACAGGACAATTAAAAGCATACCAGATATATTTTTAGTACTAGGTAGAGCCAAGTACCTGAGAGAAAAGAAAAATACACTGGTGCCGCTCGGGATACGAAATGATCGGGTTACGAATTTCGGGATACGAAAAAGTTGGAATTGACAAAAATGTTTCGGGTTTACGAAATATTTTTCGGGTTACGAAATTCATTCGTCGCGAAATTCAAATGCTATAGCTTTCCAGTGCTAACGGAAAGCCTTTTCGGTTACGAAATTTTCGGGTTACGAAAGGAATGGCGGAACGAATTAATTTCGTAACCCGAGAGCACCAGTGTAACATAGGCAAATTGATTGAGAGAAAAGGAAACTAGCAACTAGAACACAGAGTTGACTGAAGGGAGGGGAGCTGTACTGTGCACCTTAAAGAGCAGACCAAGGATCCCCCATTTTTGATGCCTCTCTTTTTTGATAGATCAAAATTATAGCCATGTACTGCACTTTCAACCCCTGGTCCACTCTTTTGACCACACACTGCTGCTTTTTTTTCTATTGGCATGCTGATTTTCTTTTCTCTGAATCTGCTAAGTGTGCTGTTTCTTTTATCTCAGTTGACTTGGTAATAATAATAATAATAATAATAATAATAAGAAGAAGAAGAAGAAGAAGAAGAAGAAGAATTTTTATTTGTATTTTTCTGCCTATCCCTGCAGATTGAGGAGGAATTACATCAACAAATTAACACAGTACAGATATAAAATACAATCTAGTATTCAGTATTGCATTTGCAAATGTTAACAAGACTAGGTTCCACTTTTTCAACTGATTCCACTTTTTGATAGTCCTGTGGTCCCCAACCTTTCAGATAAGCGGGGGCTTCCTATAAGACTGTTGTTATTTTAATCTTTTAAAATCTCAGATGTTGTATGTTTTTAACTATGTTTGTTTGTTTTTGTAATTTTGTATCTTCGTAAACTACCTTGAGTCCCAATCTGGAGAAAAGGCAAGGTATAAATAAAGTGAGGGATGAATAGATGAAAGAATGTATGGTATTTACATGTAGATGTCTCACATTATTGAGCTCAGCCATCCCAGTTGAACAGCACTTTGCTGAACCCATTAATGTGAGCAATCTAGACGCAAATGCCTTACATTCTTGAAAGGAGCATCAGCTGGCAGTAAGGCTCAATGTAAATGGGCCAAAAATGTAGAGATGTATTCTGAAACGCAAAAGTAAAAAAATGTTGTACCTTCCCACAGCCATATTTTTCACTCTTTCATGAAGAACCTGAGGCAGGCCACAGTGAGATAGAACCTGAGGCAGGTCACATCCATGGTGGAGCCAAAGGAAGAGTCTGAGAGGCTACCTCAACCCAAGAAGGCATTCCCACTAGAAAGTGAAAGCACAGTCAGCCTCTGATTGGTGAAGTGTTGCAAAGACGTCAGGCTTATCCAGAGTTAAGCAATTCCTTAGAAAGAAAGGACCTCAAGTGGGAGTCTCCTGAAGAGTAAGAGGCATTAAATGTTGGACCAAATTACAAAGGGACAATGATGGTTCACCAAATTCCATTATCCACAACTCCATGAATCATAGCTAGAATAGCTCACCATTAGACTACATGCTTGCAGCTGTTTTGAGACAGAGTTCTGGAAAACCAGACTACTTAGCCCTTCAGTTCAGTTCTCTCACTATTAGAGCAGTAAGGTTCCTACTTCTGTGTAACATAGTTGTCTGGTAAATTGTGCCTGCTCTTGCTGCCTAGTTTGTGGCACATTTATTCCTCAACTAGGTCCTGGACCGCGTTTATTTCCACCATGTATGATTATTTTGGAGATGTTATCAACTATATTTCTGGATCTTTCTTGACACAAAACTATTTCTCCAACCTCAGAGTATTGGACTTAACCAGCCACTCAGGGCAGCTTGTAACTGTTAGTCTGCCATAAATCCAAGCTGAAGCACTAGCTTTTCTGAGATCAGCAGACCAGATTACTGGCACAACAGTTTTTGACTGTTTATTATATACTTTATAATTACTTAGATGGGTCAATAGTCTAGTTCAGTATAAAGATACTTCCTATACTTTGCTCAAACACTTTCCTTTCTTCCATTTTTTAAAATATTTCCATTTTGAAATGTTGAAATTTATTGACAGTGTGGCGAAAGAAGAGCCAATATTTTCTAAACACATTTCAATGCTACTGTTCCTGGTTTTTCATTACGGTTTCCTTATTTTTCACTTAATCATTGACGAGAAGAAAGAATTTAACCAGTTTATATCCTGAAACTCATACCCATTTCAGCCTGCTCCATGTCTCTAAAAGCCAAATTTAATAAGTTTTCTTTTAGGAAAGTGAGAAAATTGCACTGTCCTAGATTACTTTAATAAGAGTACTCTTCCTTCCACCTATCCACTCGCCTTTCAAACAGAACATGCCAAGATTTGGGCTATTTCTCCTTCAATTTGTATGTAATTTCCAGTCACTTCAAAGTAAATAGATCAGTTTTTCCATGGCCTTTTGATCATATTGTCTAAGATCAATAGCTCCTTCATTCTGACATGATTAGAGAAGATCAAAAGATGACGCGGAACAGAAAGAGACACATTGCTGTCTACATAATTGTAGGGCAAAAGATCAGTCAGTTCTTGAAATCAAAACAAAAAATATTTTAAATAATAAATATCACTCATTTCCTTTCCTTATTATCTTATCTAAATCCTCAAGAATCAGCCATTTATATTCCCTGCAAGTGGAAGCTATCCAGTACCTAAACTCAATTGTTAATCCCAATTAAAATAAGGTTCACTGAATAAATGGGACCTTATGTAAATCAATACTTATGTAAAGTCCATTAATTTAATGGGTCTTCTCTATCTGAAATTAGCAATTGGATTTGGGCCCAGGCTTTCATGACTTGTATGCTTAAGGAAAACGTCAAATGAGATAGACAGGAGTGCTGAATTCACTAAAGTACACGAGAAACTGCAAGCATTACAGGTGAATTGATTCCATTAAAAGTTTACTGTTTCCTTCAGGGAAACATCGAGACCTAAATCAACTGTCTTTAAAAACAAAACAAAAACACTCAACTCATTAAATCGATAGACCAAGAAGTGAAGTGGCAATTCCCCAACTTGTTTATTTCTGTCAGTGAAAGTGTTTGATTGTGCTAAGGGATTTTTATAGCAACTGATAATGGTGGTCCTTAAATTTTGTCAAGATATACTGTACTTTGAGAAATTCTTTCCATATCTTAGACCATGTGTTTGGAGGTCTCTTGAGTCAAATGTCTCTTAGCAATGATTACAGAATGATTACTATTGATTACAGAAAGTATATGATACCAGACCTCTATGGCCAGCTTTGGGCTTCAGTCTATTTCAAGGTAGCATTAGAGAATGTGTTTGGCCTCTAAATCTCTACATGCTGAGTTATATTGATTATACTATCAAATTTTAATTCAGATGGAAAAAAGAATAATTTCTAACATCAAATCAAGTAAAAATATATAAAATACAAAAGGAAAAAATATCTCCAATGGAAAAGTTAAATATGCCAATATTTGTTTTCTTTTGTTGTTATCAGCCACAAACACTACTCAAAAATTCCATCTTAAAATTTTTGATAAAATAGGAATGACTAATCTATTTCTTTCATGAAACATTTACATAGTGCAGACAGGGTCCTTTCAATGGGCCTGCACAAGTGCTTACGTTTTTACATTTCTTGTCTTTTTTTTTAGGAGGGGGTGGTTTTAATCATGGGCAACATCCAGTATGATACAAACAGACTTGTACTCATGCAAGGAAATTCCCTTCTTTCCTGCCCCCTGGAACAGATTTGAAAGGCTGCAGGGAGAAGGGGACCTTGATATGCCATCTGTGGTCATTCTGTTGGTGGACACCTTGGCTATAATGTGTGTTTTAATAAATATATATAGGTTGAGTCTCCCTTATCCCAAATGCTCAGGACCAGAGATGTTTAGGATTTTGGGATTTTTATTTATTTATTTATTTATTTATTGGATTTTGAATGCCTATATTTGCATATACATACATAATGAGATATCATGGAGATGGGACCCAAGTTGAAACACAAAATTCATTTATGTTCCATACACACCTTACACACAGTCTGAAGGTAATTTTATATAATACAGTCTGCCTCTGCCTTATGCGAGGATCCGTTCCGGACACACACACCCTGGCAAAAGGCAAAAAGCGCGTACACTTGAGCCCCATTAGATATAATGGGGCTTATGTTCATTGTGCAGCCGTGCGCATGAACCACAAGCGCACACGCCATTCGCCCATTCTCCCAGTGGCTTCCGCGTGAGCTGGAAGCTGCCTATAATGGTGGAGGTTCACTGTATTTTTAATAATTTTGTGCATGATACAAAGTTTGTGTACAATGAACCACCAGAAAGCAAAGGTGTAACTATCTCAGCTACCTGTGAAAAATGTTTTGGTTTTGGGAATATTTCAAATTTCAGAATTCCAGATAAGAGAATCTCAACCTCCTGTGTACCTGTATGTGTACCTGGAGACTCTTTTGCACTAAGTACATTTTTGACCAAGATAACTCTTATGCTATTGATATATTGGAACCACTGTAGAAGGGGAAAGATATAAATGCAGGAGTAAACTTTCCTGAAGTGTTACTGAATGCTTCTGTATATAAAAATCTTCTTGTATTTTTTTAATAATTGATAAAAGTATTCCTTAAGTGGATATGTGCATATGTCTAGAAGACCAAGCATCTGCAGTCTTACCATTTTCTGTATTACAAGAAATATTCAAAACACCAATTCCTTTTGTTAGCAGAATCAGCGTTTGTAAAGACACTCTGCAGAGCCCAGGAACATTAATCATTTCAGAGAGAAAACTCTCTCTCACACACACACAAAACCTCCAACATTTATCATTTCAGAAAGCAAACTCTCACACATAAAACCCCCCACATTAATTCTGCGGCATCTATTTTGCCAGATCATTTCACACAAGCACAACGGAAAGAGAAACACTACTTCACTGTCAATGTATAGCCTTTGTCAGTCCTGTGGCAGCAAGACTATAGGAAAAGAAGGCTTCCACCAGTCTAGCAATTCTTGTTCCAATGGCATCCAAACCAGAAAAATAAGGAGGGAATTTATTTACTTTATTTATTTATTTATTTATTTAGAATATTTATAACCCATGTTTCATTAGTACATATTTACATTAAAACAGGTTTTAAACATGCTCATAATATTCTCTTAATACATTCCATGCCTATGTCGGGCAGGTTTGCAGAGCTCTGGTGATGCAGCGTTTATATGCTGCACACTGCAGGAGTGCCACAAAGCCGTGGCAGTAGTGGAAAAGCCAATTTTTCACTAGCTCAAAAAGGAGTGGCATTTTGCCATAACTGATGCATAGTGTCTTCCCTCACAGAGCATATAATCCCACCATCACAGAATGATTGGGCATAAAATAAATACCAAAGTCATGATCACCCATGCTGTAGTATTTCCAATTTCTATGTATGGTTGGAAAGCTGGATAGTGAAGAAAGCGGATTAGAGGATAATCAAGTCATTTGAAATGTGGTACTGGAGGGATGTCCTGCATACACTCTAGACAGCTAAAAGGACATAGGTCCTAGTGCAAATCAATCCTGGACTCTCACTAGAATCCAAGATGAGTAAACAATCATATCTTGGGTCGGTATCACACTATATACTGTTATAATATTATTATTCCACTAACTGCTCTGGCTACCTCCTATGGAATTCTGGGGTTTATAGTTTAGGGAGGTCCAAGGGCTTTGTGACTGAGAGTTCAAAATGAGCCTCCCTAAACTGCAAATTCCACAGGAGGCAACCATAGTAGTAAGACCAAGAGGAAAGCATTCCCCTGTAGATCTTAGAACTCTGGCAGGTTCATGTGGGGAAGAATGAATGAATTGAGTGTTTATTGCTAAAAACTATAAGCCATCACAATTTGATATAATTAGGATAAAAACAATAATACGTTATAATAATAATAATAAATTTTATTTATATACCGCCTTTCCAAAGGATCAAGGTGGTTTACAAAAATGCAAAAAACAATTACATAACATATACACAATGAAAAATTCATCCCCTTACCTTAACCAAAATATCAACATCAAAATATAGTTAAATTAACTGCATTACAATATATTAAAATATTCCCTCCCCTACCAGCCAAATGCAACCTTGCTTCCCCCAAAGGATCGACTCCCCTTTGCTGTCAACCTGGCCAGTGGCAGGCTCACCACAGCAGGCACTCAGCCTTTATCCCCTTCCCAAGGGGAGCAGGTGTTCCTGGCTGGGTACCTGGGGCTTGGTCCTGGCAGGAAGCAGTCTGAGGCCAGCAGCCCACCAGGTGAGATGGAGCATGCAGATAGCAAGCAGCAAGTCCACACAGCAGCAAGCAGGTAGCAAGCAGCAAACCCACAAAGCAGCAGGAGGTAGTAGACAGCTCTTCCTGGGGTCATGGGGTGGCCTGTTGTTCTCTCCTCTTCCCTCACTTTGTGCTGGCTCATTATAAAAATGATAATACAGTAAAAATAAATTTGAAGCAGATAATGAGCAAACAATACAGAAAATATACAAATATAAAATAAGATTTAATATACATTAAAGGCACTCAGATAGGGAACCATGTATCTCCCTCAAGCCTATATAGTTATTATAAATTATTTTGATACCTAGATCTTAACTTATATGTGGCCAAGGCAAATGTTTCAACTATACTGGTAGTACAATCTGCCCTTCCTTTATGTGGGGGATCCGTTCCGGACACACATACCCCACGTAAAGGGAATTCCACCTACGCTCGAGCCCCTTTTAAATGAGAGACTAGATAGAACATTGCAAAAGATAGTGTTGGATGTTCTCAACTTCCCATGATTCATAAAATCTTTGGTACAAGGGAGTATTATTATATTTTCCCTTCAAATAGGTGGATGGCATACACTGATAACATAGGGATGTAAGCACTATTCTAAATGGGAGCAGAGTTAGGTTTAAAAAATGCACCATTCCAAAATATGTTTTATATAATGGGTACCATAAAGAATATGTTCTTTGAAAAAATACATATAGGTCCCACTATTTGGAGGCAAGATTATTATTTTTTCTTTAACCAGTTGTTTAACTCTGTTGGAAGAATAATTTAGAAAGGCTTCCACATTAATCCCATAATGATGGAGTATCATCCTGACTGAATTTCTCGAACAGCTTTGGGAAAGAGATTGCAATTGCTCTAGGAAGCATTTTTAAGGGAGCCAAGAGCTGAATGCTTCAGACTATAGGAGGCCAGTGCCATATCCACACCTGCTTTAAGAGAGATTACCCTGATTCTGTTCTTAAAAAAGAAAAATTTGGGGGCAGCCAGCAGAGATTTCAAGAAACCATTCTGCACAATTTCTAAAGAGAAAATATTATTGTATCCCAAATCTCTGTGTCATACAGTAACTCTGGAAATATTTCTGTAAGAGCAACCAAATTCCCATCTCCCTGAAGTCTACAAATTAAAATAAAGAATTAAAGGAATGGGAGGATTTCAATTTAACTGTGCAGAAGTGAACTCCTATGAGGAAGTATGGTATTTCAGATAGTCTGGACCTAAGTTGTATAGGGTTATTTTAGGTCATGACCAGCACTTTGAATTGTCCCTGGGAACAAAATGGTAGTGAAGCTGCTTTAACAAGGGAGATATATTCTCCCTATAACTGGCCTAGTTCAGCATTCTAGCCACAGCATTTTGGACCCATTATGGGCCTGTGCACACCAGCCATTAAGGCCAGCCTGGGGCCAGAGTCAGGGTGTGGTATATATGACTTGTCTGGGCTAGGTTTAAATTTGTTTGCCCTCATCCAGGCTATTACTAACAACAGACATTAGTTCAATACTGAGACAGCTTCCTTGGAATCAGATGAAAAGAAGAAATACAGTTGGATATCATCAGCATATTGGTGACACCATACATCAACACTCTAGATGACCTCTCCCAGTGGTTTCATGTAGATGTTAAACAGCTTGGGGGATAAAATAGAATCCTGTGGGACTTCACCGGCCAACAGCCAAGAGTCCCCTAGCATGATCTTCTGAGTTCACCCATCAAGAAAGTCTGGAACCAATATGGCCCAAGTCACATCCCAGAAAGGTAGTCCAGAATAATACCATGGTTGATGGTATCAAAAGCTGCTCAGAGGTCCAGCAGAACTATTAGGGACACACTTCCTCTGCCCAGCCCCCTCCTTAGCTCATCCACCACAGTGGCCAAAGCTAGCCAGACCTGAAACTAAACTAAAATGGACCTAGATAATCCATCTCATCCAGAAACCACTGAAACTAGGCCATCACAGGTTCCAGAATTCTGCCTGAAAATGGAATATTAGGCCCGTTACAGACAGGCCTTTGCTCCGCCCCTAGTACGTACTAGGGGTTGGCCGAGAACGCAGCGTCTAATCAGGCCTCACTCCTGATTACTGGGGACATCAAAATGGTGGCGCCCTATACACATGGGCGCCGCCATTTTGACGTGACGGACGCTTAGCGTCCGCATGTCACAGTGCGGTTGTGACACCGCAAGTGCACCATTGGCACCTTGCAGCGTCACAACTGCATCAGAAGAAGAACCCGCTTTTTGCGGGTTCTTTTTGCTGTGTGGGGGAGCTGCGCCGTTTGTCCGCTGTGGCTCCCTTGCGCAGCAAACACGGGTGCTGGCAGAGCGCCCTTTTTGGGCGCTCTGTAAAGCGCCTTAGAGATTGTCCAATAATTATTCAGAATGGTGGTATCCAGGGAGGCCTTTTTTTAATAATGGCACATAGTAATAAAGAGTTGTACTACAGTGCAGCCTAGCCAGGCTTCTCATGATGTATCAGGCTGCCAGCTGAAGTAAATGTTTCCCTTTAGAGGATATGTTATCTTACCTGTGCATCAGCACCACATTTTTATCCCATATCTCCTGGTTTGTTTGACATACAAATCTGAAATGGACATTACTATGAATTCAAATAGCTGTTCTTCAGGAAATAAATTACTGGTGCACTGTTGTTTGTTCTTAATTGCTGTCAATTATGGCAGTGAGATAGAACTGAAGACATACTGAATGAGAGACATTCAGGCTGTTAATAACAACCCTTCTCAGGTCTTGTAAACTTAGAGCCATGGCTTTTTTTTTTTTTTACAGAGTAAATCCAACCATATTCTGGTTTTCCTATTTCCCTACTGGCTTCTACTTTGTATTAACATTTGATAAGCTTTATCATTTTTCCAGTGATTCAAATTATTTCATGGCATGTCCAAAATAGGCCAGCCTCAGTTTAGTCATGCTGGCTTTTTTAGGGAGAGTTCAGTCTTTATTTGCTCTAGGACCAATTTATTTTTTGTTTTGGCACTCCATGTTATCCGTAAGACTCGAGCATCACATTTCAAATTACTTAATTTTCCTCCTGCCAGCTTTCTTCACTATCCAGCATCCCAACCATACATAGAAATTGGATACTATGGCATGGATGGTACTGAGTTTGGTATTTATTTCATGCCTACCACAGCAGTACATTTTCATGATGGTGAGATTATAGGTAAGAGGCAATGGTGGTGATGGCACTCCAGCTGGTAGTGCCTCCCACATCAGACAGACTTTTGCTGCAAATCCAGACTAAATGTGCCAAACAGCCACGGGGTAGCAGCAGTAGTGTGTGTGTCAGGTGTGAGTGACAAGATAAATTTGGTATAATCTAGTTCTTTAATCTCAGTTGGATACTTTACTCCCTCCCCCCCCAACACTCCTTCTGCCTGACTCAAACAGAAATATTATAGATAATGAAGAGTGTGGATCTGGATTTATATCTTTTATTTATCTTTTTATTATTCTACCTTTAAAAATAATCATTCTTCCAAGGTATCTTACAACAATATCATAAGACAATTACATTAGAAAAATCATTACAAATTATTAAAATACATCAAAATATACAAAATGGCACAAAATCTATCTGAAAAGGCCTGCTGTCATATGTTCATATTGTATTTTATAGACCTGTGATTTCCCAACATCAATAAAATACAGCTTAGAGGTTTCTATTTTTGCTGGCTGAAAGTCACAGAGAAGGCCAGAAGTCAAACACGTGACTTCAGTAAATAAACACAGTATTTAATTTACTATAGAATTTTCTGTAACAAGAAATCATCCTGAAGTGTTAAGAAAAGCTGTTATTCTGTCTAGTGGCATTGAAATTAGTGATTCAGAAGCTAAGACATTCTCTGGAAAACTGTTCTGAAGATACAACTTATTAAACTGATCAGCGTTATAGGGAAAGGTGATTCTCAACTGGTGTTAAACTGATTCTCATTTATCCCCAGACCAGAATGTGAGCAATTATATGAACAAACCTGAAGCTCAAAAACTCCTTGATTCCTCTGTCCCCTTTTTCTGTTCATATTCTCTCAAAGACATTATGGCGGGTTACACACCGCCATTAAAGTACGGAGTCAATCCATACTAGGGTTAGGAAGGTGCGCTGCTTCCGCACCCCCCTAACCCTAGTACGGACTGAGTCCATACAAAATGGCGGCCCCCCTTCCACATGGGGACTGCCATGACGACGTCACAACCGCGCCACCTCTATACGGGGCGGGGCGGATGTGACGTCGTCAGTCCACGCCAGGGCGCTTAGTGTGCCCTTTCCGCGGACCAGGAAGGAGCTCCGTTTTGGAGCTCCTTCCTGGTTTGTGGCGCCGCTTTGCCTTGCTGGGCGCAGCCTTCAGACGGCTGCGCCCAGCGAAGCAAGGGAGAAAGGGGCCAAGCGGCCCCTTTCTCCTTCTCCCCACCGCAGCGGGGTGTCCTTGGGGCTTGAAGCCCCAAGGACACCCTTTTCAGGCTGCGGAGAAGCGGCGTTTTGCCGCTTCCCTGCAGCCTGAAAAGCGGCGGATCGGGGCCTCAGCGGCTGCCGTTCTGACAGCTGAGGCCCCGATACACCGGGGAAAGGGGCGGGTGCAGCCCACCCCAAATGGGCGGTCTATAACCCGCCAAAGATTCAGCAATATGTCCTCCATGCCAGAATGAAAACTACTGTTACAAGGTGGTTTCTGATTCTGATTTGGATGGCAAGATCAAATCATCATTTGCCTGTTTATCTGTAAGTAAAATGGCAAACTATAGTTTGCTGAAAATCAGAAAGCTGGGGAAGGAGCATAATGTATCAAGGGATAAAAGAAGAGATGGAAACATGTGAGGCATGTTTTATTGTGGCATGTGAGCTATCATATTGTCTCCATTCAGCTTAAACTGCCATTAATGCATTGTCATTGACCCAATTTGGCACTGAAAAGTTGGCAGCAATACTGTGAAGCTTAGCTGGCTTTTCTGAAGTCTTTAATTCTATATTTGCAATGTCCTGGCAATCTAAAGTAATCAATGAATAAGTTTGCTAAGTCATAATAAGCTTAAAATAATACAATTTGCAGCTGTTAATATGGTTTCTTTAGGTTCATAGCCAAAAGCTTTGCCAACAAACTTGGAATTCTGCCATAATGAATCCTTTAGAGTCAAAGCAATGTTTGGAAGATACATAGATTCCTAATGTCTTTCTGGATTATGAGGGGATTTCTTGTTAAAATTTTACTGTATATCCTTATCTATTTCGAGTGCACTTAGATGGAAAGTACCTCTTCTCTATCCTCACAATCACCCTGTGAAGTTATATATGATAGGACAAAGTCATCTAGCGAGTTTTACACCTGACTAATCACTTCCCTCATCACAATCAAAAACAGTGATCACTACATCTTTCTGCATGTATAGGAAAACTGACATGATTACTGATTTGTAGCATGGCGTGTGAAGGGGAAATGCTGACTTGTATCCTTTCGTCTCATGTTCCTATTATGAGGAAGAACATACATTTCCTATCCTGTGACAGAACACAGATACGTGTAATACACTTTAAATTAATTGCCCAATATAACAATACTAGAGTGCTTTAAGATATCTGAAAATGGGCTGAGGATGTTTGATTTGCCAGTATTTTCCTGTATTTTATCTTCTGAGAGTGACCTGGGAAATGACCTATTAATTATACTGGGTCGCATTTCCTAGCCAGTTTTCACTGAACACTGTACACCATGCCATGGTTTCAGTGCAGAACTCTTGACATGTACAACATGAAGCTTGAAGCAAATAGGTGCTTCTGTGTTCTCAAAGAATGCTCCAGGTTATGCAATTCCAGCATAAGAGAGAGCAGAAAATGAACCCCAGAATGAAACAACATTCATTTTAATTAGATGCAGACACTCTATATTGTGTAGTGGAGGTATTTTATATGATAATTTTCAATGACATAATACGCTTAAAGATAATTGGTTTTATTTTTGTTTCTCATTCCTGTTGCATTGTGCTGCAGCTGCTGGTATTCAGATGCCAAACTTGTTATACTGCTCCACATAAGAGATGCTTATCTTAATTTTTTTTTTCTATATTTCTTTTTCAGATTTTTAAAATTTCTTTTTAAAAAAATGTCAGCATCTTGCAAGAAATAATATGGAAAAAATCGCTTCAAAATTGCACAATGAATCAGCCACTTCCTTTAATTAACTATTTAACCTAATTACCAAGATGGTAACGATATCACATTAAACTTAAAAATTAATGAAGAATAACTTTACTTCTTTTGCAGTGTAACTATCATTTTAGTTTATTTTATAGTTACTGGGGTTGGCCTTGCTAAATGGTGAAGGAAGAATGTCATAGAATATTAACGCTGCTATATGAATATAATTCAATGTTTATTTTCCTAACTGATTAAAACTAATTATTTGAAACATGAGGAAGTAAAAAGCTGCTTTAAACTGATAGCAAAAACAATAATTAATTATTCATGGAGGGGTTTCTTACAACTATAATCATTTTCTTTCAAAGTAACTTTCCAAGTGGTGGCCCTTCTAGAGATTGCTCCCCAGCAGAATAAGGGTGTGGATATTTTATGGAGCCAAAGGGGAAAACAATAACCTTGTTATTCTTCTGGAAGGATGAAGGGTTGTCTCTGAAAGAGGAGTGGCAATTTCAGAAAATCCAGGGGCTACATTTCTCTTTCAGGACACACTATGTGCAGCACCACTTCATCAGATGTGCAAAATTCATAAATGTAGACCAAATTTATAGTGCTGAAAGTGGTAGAAGTCCACTTTTGGTTTTGTTTCTATACCCCATTTTATCAAAAACCTCTACTCCATTGGGGGTGGGGGACATTAAGGATCTCAAAATGGGTTGGGGGTGCCTACAGACACCATCTTCTACTTTGCCCTCCAGGAATTAGGTCTCCAGGGGATGTTCATTTGGTTTTGTGTAGATGACTTTTTTTAAAAAAGATTCTTGTGAGGGAGGGGGGAGGAAAAAGTTCATGATGTGGGTTTATTTAGAGTCTCACACATAAAAGCCTGGCATTCAGCATGGGAAGAAAAACAACTGACCCCATGTCCCAGTCCCAGTCTAACAAAACTATTTCTGATTGTTGTTGTTGTTTTAATCATCAACAGAATGTCATATTCATCTTGATCCTTACATAAGACAGATAACATTCATGTGGTTTAAAAGGAGTAAAAAAATAATAATCATCTGACCCATTCATTTCTGAACCTAGTTTTAGGCTAAACCAGCATCACTTCATCTACGGAAATATTACTCATTTTATGGGAAACGTTTATACACTTTGAGAATAGAAGTTACAATGATGAAAAACTGAACGCATATCTTTTAAGATGAATGTATAATAAGATGAGGAAAAAGTTACAAGAGGAAGTGACTTATATATCGTAATCAAGTAGAATATACATTGAATATTGCTAGGAAATTGTTATAAACAGAGATTATAGATTAGATAGCAATAGTTGATATACCACAATGTATTATTTTATTTTTATAATAATCAATAAATATTATTTTTTAAAAAATCTAAGGAAATATTACTTAAACCATTAATTTCACTGTGTCAACATAAAGTCCATTTGCTGAACCAATGTTCCCTTCAGGACAGGTAACTCAGTGGGTATAATTTCTAATCATGACTGGAGATAACTTGTACAGCTATCTATGATGTTCTCATAAATTGCAGTCACTGAGGTTGTCAGCCTCTCACCTACGTTAAAATCAGTTAGAGAAGAAAAAGTGAGGAAAAGAAAGATAAATCAGTGAATTTAGCTGACCCAATATGTAAAGTTTCAGACCACTTATTCTATGCTAAATTCTATGAAGATATGCTTGCTGTGTGTTTGTTCTTGTTGTTGTTGTTGCTGCTGCTGCTGCTGTTTTTAAGGCTAATATGATTTCCTGAATGTGTATTAGAATATATATTTTTTTTAAAAAATGCAACAGGGGGTTCAGTGGGGGGAAATCCCAATCCTATTCCATTGCATGTAGCCAGGTGTACTTAATGCAACAGAATATGGATGGATGCAAGAACAATTCATAATAACAAGGAAAAATAATGTTCAATTATGGGATTTTGTTTTTCATGGGGCTGTCCAAACACCTCCAGCAGTGAGTAAACTTTGTTCAAGTAGCCAATGTAGTTGTGTGCACACATTTAGACATACATCCAATTTATCTCAATGGCTTCTCATCCAGAGAACAGGATTGACATCTAGATCTCCTTGCAATCAGACCTCATTTTCTAGATCTTGGTTTCCATTACTTTGAACATTATATTTGCAATCAGACCCATTTCTGAAGTTAGAAGTGGAAGAAAAAGTACAATCCTGGATCTCTTTCATCTGAACACATAATACACCCTTGAGGTGAACACCACTGTCAAATTGTAACCTGGAAGCAGACTCTGCTCATATAGGAATTATCAACAGCTGCTCCACATTTGCCTCAATTTATCTCCAGGAGCTAATAGACTTTCATGATAATGTCAAGACTAGGGAAAGTGAAACGAGTCTTCATTAACTTACACAGCTGGAGTGAAACACTGCAGCAGTTTTCTTACACATGTTAAACTATGTCAATCTGCTCTGTTTAAAAAGCCTTACATCAGTGGGCAAAAATGAGCCAACTGTAAGATTAGAGACCTGGTTTGCTGCCTTGCCATATAATGGAGAGGAATGGTAGTAAGCAAGTAGGGTTTTTTTAAATTTTATATTTATACATTTTAACGCTGAACTGTTTTTAAATTATATTGTTTTAAATCTGTTTGCTGCCTTGAGTCCCTATATTGGGAGAAAGGTAGGATATAAGAAAATAATAATAATAATAACAACAACAACAATAACCCACAGCATGGCCACCCCTTTGATTGTCCATACAGTCATACATGCAATGCTTCACTGGTACAGGGCATCAGTGTGCGAGTGATGCATTGGTAAAGCACAAACATTGAGGGCCCCCATACATGGGCCCCCATACATAGCCCCCCTGTTGGACTGTCTGGTTTGTGTATGTTGTAATTACATTCATTGGAGTTGTTGCATTTTCATTACTTTACTTTGTCACAGCCCCACACTGCTGCCATCCTATTTATATGCAAGCATGAAAATGCATATTTTCTGAGCATATTTGGGGGGGGGGGTTGTTTTGTTCCCATTCAGCTCTTTGTGACTGTAATGTTTACTAGGGTCTTCACTCACCTCTTTTTAGAAATGCAGGCCATTCATTTCCACTCTCACTGGCACTACTCTTCCTCAAGGACAGAGAACATTGACTTCCTAGAATCATAGAGTTGGAAGAGACCACAAGGGCCATCCAGTCCAACTCCCTGCCATACAGGAACTCTCAATCAAAGCATCCCCAATAGATGGCCATCCACCCTCTGTTTAAAGACCTCTAAGGAAGGAGACTCCACTACACTCCGAGGAAGGAGTGTGTTCCACTGTCGAACAGCCCTTACTGTCATGAAGTTCCTCCTAATGTTGAGGTGGAATCTCTTTTCCTGGAGCTTGCATCCATTGTTCCAGGTCCTAGTCTCTGGAGCAGCAGAAAACAAGCTTTCTCCCTCCTCAATATGACATCCTTTCACATATTTAAACAGGGCTATCATATCACCCCTTAGCTTTCTCTTCTCCTCATTTTGCATTTTGTCACATTCTGGAACATTTCTGCCATTAAAATATTCACATCAGTTTTATATGACAAACATTGGCACTGAAGTTATTCATAGAAAGTATAAGTTAAAGCAGATCAGTGGATGTGTTAACAGCTAACCACCAATCCTTTTCTGGTCTCAGTGAGCTGGAGGCTTTCCCCTCCTTACAGGGGAGGCCCTAAATAACTGTTACATGTCACACATTTTCTCCACTTTTCTCCCCATTTTTCCCATAAAGAAAGGCAAATGTTGGAGACTTCTTTACCCTTTCTCCTCTAGATTTCTCCCCATTGAACCCCATTGAACCGAAGCATAGGTACTTTTCTACCCAAAAACAAAGGCAACGGAAAAGCAACTGGGCTAGGGCAATGGTTTGCAGCAGCAAACAAACAAGCAAACAAAAACACCAGCTGGAAGGGGTTAGCATCCCCTGTCACTCTTCACCTCATATAGCCTTTGAAAATATTTAAAATCTGGACACTACTACAATACTATTCAGCTCTCATATAACTTCAGTTTTAGCCCTAGATGTTGGGGGTGTTCGTTAAATTCAGAGACCGTCTCATCCAGTCTTCTTTCTCCATATTTTTAAAGCCTGATCAACTTTAGTTATTAAGGAAAATGGGGGGGGGGGGAAATCTCGTAGCAACTACTTTATTTTCCCTTGTTATTCTGAAACAAACCAACATAGCTATCTGTTTAACCATTTATCATAGAATCGTAGAGTTGGAAGAGACCACAAGGGCCATCCAGTCCAACCCCCTGTCATGAAGGAAATCTCAATCAAAGCATCCCCGACAGTTGGCCATCCAGCCTCTATTTAAAGACCTCCGGGGAAGGAGACTCCACTATGCTCTGACAGAGTCTGTTCCACTGTCAAGCAGCCCTTACTGTCAGGAAGTTCTTCCTAATGTTGAGGTGGAATCTCTTTTGGTGTAGCTTGCATTCATTGTTCCGGGTCCTTGTCTCTGGAGCAGCAGAAAACAAGCTTGCTCCCTCCTCAATATGACATCCCTTCAAATATTTAAACAGGGCTATCATATCATCTCTAATCCTTCTCTTATCCAGGCTAAACATCCCCAGCTCCCTAAGTTGTTCCTCATAGGGTATGGTTTCCAGACCTTTCACCATTTTAGTCACCCTCCTTTGGACACACTCCATTTTCTCAACGTCCTTTTTGAAATGTGGTGCCCAGAACTGGACACAATATTTCAGGTGGGTTCTGACCAGAGCAGAATACAGTGGCACTATTACTTCTCTTGATCTAGACACTATACTTTTATTGATGCACCCTAAAATTGCATTGGCCTTTTTAGCTGCCGCATCACACTGTTCACTCATGTTCAACTTGTGGTCTACTTGGACTCCCAGATCCCTTTCACATGTAGTTTCATTCAGCCAGGTGTCCTCCATCCTATATATGTGCATTTTAATTTTCCGCCCTAAGTGCAGTACCTTACACTTCTCTGTGTTAAATTTCATTTTGTTAGCTTTGGCCCAGCTTTCTAGTCTATTCAGGTCGTTTTGAATTTTGATCCTGTCCTCTGGAGTATTAGCTATTCCTCCTAATTTGGTGTCATCTGCAAATCTGGTAAATATGCCCCCAATTCTGTCATCCAAGTCACTGATAAAGATGTTGAATAGCACTGGCACCGGACAGAGTCCTGTGGGACCCCACTGGTCACTTCTTTCCAGGATTTCCATTTAGCTAACAGTTATTCATTTTACACTGGAGCAAATTCAGAGACCAGTCAGGCATATTGAATTTGCATTCATTTATTTAACTATTTATTTATGGTATTTTGGGGGTTTTATTTATTTTATTCTATTGCCTGGCAACCTAGGAGGGCTCCTGAGATGATATACAATAAGCATTGTTGCAATTGTCATATTCATTTATTTGTCCTTATCCAGATATGAAAATTCTACCATTAAAGCCAAGTTTAACCACCAATAGCTCCAACAGAAAACTATGGAACCAGTGTTGACTCTCCTGGTGACTGGAAAAGGGGGAGAGAGAATTAAAAGGGAATTCAAATCTGCAAGTCATGTAAGGATGTAAATGTCTTACAAGCACAGACAAATATTCCCCATAGTTTTCTCCCAGCTGCAGAAGAGGACAGTTATTTCTGTACAGTATTCTCCCAATATTTATACCACGTGAAGAGTTCTGGAGAATTATTTTGTGCTTAAATGCATATGGTTTTTCTTCTGTAAAACCATGTATTTTGTGTAAAAAAAACGGTCCTCTGCATAAAAAACATTTTTGTTGTTACTAATAAAAAGCATAATAATACACATAATTATCCAGAACATTTTGCAAAGCACAAATACTGGAAGCAACTGTGCATATATCTGCTTTGTTATTCATCCTTACAGGGTTTCTTGAGTGTAAGGTAACCTTTTTCTCTACAAGGAAACCAATAAAAATGTATCTTTTTCCAATCCTACCATGTACACTAGGTCATTCTTTTATCTTCTCACTAGCTAATTAACACTTGCTTGTAGAAAACACATTAAATAGTATTTAGTGATACATTTACAAATAATTAACTATACATTCCACTTACAAATATCTGTTCCTGTTCCATGCTGTAAACATCTATGGGTTACTGCTTGTTCTTTAGTGTACTGAGCACATAGACAAACACACAAAGAGAGAGAGACAACCACCACCACCACATTTTTTCCACTACATATTTTTAGTTAAAAATAAATGAGGTGAAGCTTGAAACCTAATTAAAGAAATGGCTGGTACACTGAGCAAAATGGCCAGAGCTCATAATTCAAGTTGTAGTTCTCTTCAATTTTCTAGAGAACACTGATGAATAATCTGCTGTTTACAATGCCTCTAACAAATATCATATACCTACCATACCGTATCAGATGATATTATAATCAATCAAAATAAGGAATGAATAAACACGTCTTCCTTCTGTCAGAGGAGAAACAGGCATAACAAATGTAAGGCCACCTCGTGTATTTTTAACCAAAAAACCCCCACCAAAAGTGGAAATTACTACTTAAGAGACTGCAAGATTTTAAGCCAGTCATATATTTATTTGCTAAGTTTATCCCCTTTCTGCTAATATACAAATGTGAATCCAAAAATTTCAAGTTGCTGCTGAAAATCATAATAGCTCAAATAGCCCAAATCAATATGGCACAAATCATTTGGATAGCCCTGTCACATTCAACTCCATAAAAGAACCACAAGAGATGCAAATGTCTGCGCGCATGTGCACATGCACACACACACACAGTAACATGCTTGTATGCATATGTGCACATTTTTAGACTCATTCATAGTTAATGGAACTATTATAGTCATATCTCATAGATTACTCTTTTTCTTCTATTATTCAATGACTTGAACAAATCAGGGCAGGAGTCCACCTATGTTACCCATTTTTAAAAGAAGGGTGCAAAATTCTGCTTCTGGATAACTAACATTTGCCAGTTGGGAAATCCAAATTTGTTTTCCTATATATTCACCAGGGCATTCAACTGAAGAAGCATATTTTGCTCAAGTCAGCCTTACACATGTCTACTCAGAGCTGTAACTATATTGAGGCTTATTCCCAAGTATCAACTTAGGGTCTCTGATTCATCACAGGGAGGGTTTAGAGCCACGAAAACACCACAGTGTACTAAGTGTACACTGGGATACCAGCATCAAAACAAGGCATTCTTAGGCAGCTGCCTATTCCACTGGGTTCTCTACCAATATGTGCTATGGGCTCTTTTTAATTTTCTTTTATTGTCCACTTGGCATCAAGCAACTAGGCAGTTACCATAATAACCTCCCATGGGGTTCCCAATGAAATATCATTGTAGAGGTGCAAAAAACCCCATTGCCAGGATATTGATGAGAATATCCATTTTGCACGTCCCAAAATTGTTATGACGTGACACACCACTTGCCTCAGACATTGGCACATTTATAAGGCTTGTGGAGCTTTTATACATTAGACTAGCTGTCCTGAATAAGTTTTAGTAATAGAGAGTGCCTGATCCTACTAATTTTAATTTCAGAAGCAAATTGCATTTAGCTGCATCTTACTGCAAAACAATGGTAACATCTGGACACCACAAAAAAACCAGAAAAGCCAAAGTTCTGGTTTGATGTGAATGAGCCCACATGCTAATATAGGCTGGCTAATCATTTTATTCATTGTGATGTATGAACTCTGGAGAGAGGTAGCTCTCTGGAGGCTTGATTCTTTACAATCCTTCAGGGAGGGCTTTCTCTTGGTCCCACCAGCATCACAGCCACATTTGGTGAGGACATGGGAGAGAGCCCTCTCAGCAGCTGTTCCCCAGCTGTGCAATTCCCTTCCAAGGGAGATCCAGTTGGCTCCTCCTTGCTGGTGGCTGGAAAGGCTTTTAGAAGAGAGTCAGTGCTTCCAGGACAGATTCTCTTGCCTTTCACCAGTTAAAGTACAGAAGTGACACTGACCCGTGGATAAGTCAATTCAGGTGTTTGGGGTCAATATTTTGACTAAAATTTTCTAGAGTTTGTACAGTAGCTTACAGCACCTAGTATCCATTGACAATCTCCCATCCAAGTACTATCCAGAACAGACCCTGCTTAGCTTCTAAGATCCAGTGCTTTCCAGGTATGTTGGCACTCTTCTACATTTTATGTTCTACATATTACTCATAACACTCAATGACTCAGATAACTGACTTATGGAAGTTTGGGAAAGAAAGACTTCCAGCTCTCTGTGCTGCCCTACACCCAACCTATCTTCATGAGGAACATCTCTGGAGTGTCAGAGAGCCCTACTGAATAATGTGGGATGGGATGGGGAGAATTCCCCAAATCTGATTAGAGGCATTTCTCCTCCCTCCCCCCAGCCTCTAGCATTCCACCCAATATTTTCCAGGACAACCCTCTGAAAAGACTATGAGCAGAGAGTTCCTTCAATGAAAATCCTTAAACTTATCAAATGCACTAGGTTTATATTAAATTTTACTTTCAGACATCCTAGGAAGAATGCAAAATAGTTCAAAAGCTTTCTGTTATTTTTGTTACCATTACACAGAGTTCACAAATCACTGTTTCTTCTTGAAGTTTAATTCTTGTTTAAGAACACAAAGAATCATCTACACAGTATTACATTTTCTATTTGGAAGTATGGGGTAAACGTAAGTGTAAACATAATGCTGTGCTTGCAGCTTGCTTTAGTTTTTGCACTTTAATATCTCTTCCACTCAAGACTTAAGGATATCTTGCATCTTTCGGTATTAGTTCTCTGCATCCAAGCACCTCAGGAACAAAGAAATGACAGAGTAATAGATGGCCTGGGTTTAACTAAGTAAGTGATGGTACAGATGAGACCTGATAAGCTTAACATTTCATCTCCATGCTGCCACTGTGGGTTGCAAGAAGATTAGAACTGTCTTACTGTGAGGAGGGCAAGCTCCACAAATTCACTCATACATGGCAGTTCTATAATGAGGTGATACTTCATTCTTTAAACTACTGAACTAGAACTGCACAAACAGATGTGTGCCTCTGGCAGTTTTTGTCTACGCTCTGCAAGCATTGCAATTTCCCCACATACTGCAAACAGAACGTCCAGTTGCCACCATTATTATTCAGCACCAACAGCTGCCAAATAATTAAATCCAAAGTGTTTCTGTAGTTTCCCAAGAATTATCTTTCCAATGGCTTGCATTCAATATTGTCCATCCAGTCAAAGAAACCACTTCGATCCAACAGAGGCTTTGTGAAAAGGAGGGGGGAAGTGGGGTTTTGTTGTGGTTTTTTGCAAATGGCCCCTTTCTTCTCCTCCCCCACTTCCCCAAGTCTATTTAAAAGGTTATCCTAAGCTCTTCAGGCACATTGAAAAAGCTATAAGGTGGTTATGGCAGGAGAGAAAGTTACAAAAAAAGTAAATTTCATTTCTCTTTTTCACAGATACCTCCCCAGAGCAAATAACATATAAAAGGAAGCACACTACTAGAGTTTTTGTTGTTATCTGCTCATGGGAGTACCTTGACTCAGTGGCCCTGTGGCTGAGATAGCTCCAGCACACCCTATCCTCCACTGCACTGCTTCAGGTCTTCCTCTCTTTCTACTGCCTTTTACCTTTTCTAGCATTATTGTTTTTTCCAATGATTCATGCCTTCTCATGATGTGGCCAAAGTACAACAGTATCGATTTAATCATCTTGGCTTCCAGGAAGAGTACAGGCTTAATCTGTTTAAGGATGCATCTGTTTGTCTTTTTGGCTGACCACAGTATTCTCAGCACTCTTCTTCAGATATTATCATTTTGAGACCAAAAGTGATATCTAAGATGAAGCTAGACACACAGTGCATGTTTAGCACTACAGTGTTGGATATTCATTTTTAGCCTGCAATTTTAGCCTGAGAAAAGAGCAGGATACAAATAAATATAATAAATAAATAAATAAATAAATCTAAATGTGCTTACAGAAGAGGAGGCTCAGTCCTTCACAAATGGCATTTATTTAATTCCATTTTCTCAGTAAATTCTGAGTAATGTGTTTCTGAGTGAACCTCGACAGAATCATTCAGCAAGTATGATAATTAATATAAAAAATCTGGATGATAACAGAGGTCAATGCTGATACTTATTCCACTGTATATTTGCATCTGTCAAGTAATAAAATTCTTATAATGAAAAGCTCAAAGAATTTTTTTAATGCCCCTCTCTCTAAGTGCAAGAAATACCTATCTCCAAATGTGAAGCTAATCTCCAGCTACATCTATTAAAAAACAAGCCAAAAAAGTCAGGGAGTTTCATTTCTATGCCAATGCTGTTAGAACCAAATTAATGTATGCCAATCCAATGTCTGTTTATTCTGAAGTAAACATTACAGTACAATCTTAGTGTCTATTCAGAATAAGTTCCATTTAATTGATTGGGACACATACCTATCGAACTGTGTGTAGAGGACTGTAGTGTAAATTAAGTCTCAAAGGAGGAGGTGCTAGCACAGGATTTCAGTCTTGGTCCTCTTACTTATTCCAATAATTGTATCTTATTTTTACAGGTTTTTAAAAACTTTTATTGTAGGATTTGCATAGATGTTAACATACAGCAAAGTCACTTTTGTCAATAGATGCAAATCAATTTCAGTGTATAATGAATTATAAATAACATCAATAGTGTCATTTTAAAAGACATTTAAAACAGTTTCACATTTATTACATTTTCCACAATCAAACAATAGAGGAAAACTCAAACAGAGAGGAACAAAATCACATATTTTAGGTTAATGAAATATTAGAATGAATTCTCAATAAAAGAAGCCAAATATTGATCAAACTTTTATTGATTTGCATGACATTTGTTTGGGTTTTGGTGTCTTCATTGTTGTAAAAGCTAATGCAAATAAATAAGCAAGCAAGCCCAACTGGAATATATGTGCAACATAATTTTTAAAAGTCTTTCTGAGCAAGGTAATATTATAGTTGCATGGATGATAATAATTGGATTTATTTATTTATTTATGGATTACAAGATAACTTTCTAATTTCATTGTGTTTTAAACAAAGGAACAAATCCTACAGATTAATAAACTGCATCCATTAAGTGCATTTGCCACTTTGTCAATTTTTAATAGCCCTGACTGATTTCTAGCCTGAGTGGTAGACAATAGGGAGGATCTAATTTGCATTTAAATGAATTAATCTATGCAAAAGAACAGTGGCCTTTAAAAGAGAGATGGCCTCCTTCCAACTAGCTGACCAGTGAATCACAACTCCTTTGTCTCTAAAACCTATCTCAGAAAAGTGTTCACTAAAAAATAACAGTGCAATAGTTTTCACTGGATTTTGATATGTGTCTCATAACACATGTAACAAATGTTAGAGAGAAGATGCAAATTACAAGCCTGCAATTTCACTGAGTGAGCCTAGAGACTGAATATCACTCATGCTTCTAAGTTTGATATTGTAAATTAAACCACTCAGTGGAATTGCAGGTGTAAAACTTAGTTATCTTTTATTTAAGCTGTACATTGTAGCTGTCCTCCTTACATTGCAAGTAGTATGGTCTCACTTGCACATTTCCCATGGATCCTTACATGCATAAACCCACAATTCCCCCTTGCTGACCAGAGTGGAATGTGTGAACTGCAGTGAAAAACCAAAAATAGCTTTTCCTATTTTGTTTCAGAGACATCTAATCCAAAATCTGTACATTAAATATGACAACACACTTTATTTGTGGAACAAATAATAATTTACTTTGTGGCTGGAAGTCAATGAAATTTCAATGGCAATATACCTAAACAGTGGGCTTATCTGAGTAAATGCCGCAGCACTCTGGCACTGAACTGTACAGATCCATGGCAGACCCCAGGGCATTGGTCAGTGGTAGAACAGAAGCTTAACATGTAGATTTAATTCTTGGCACCATTCACATTAATCAATTACAGCAGTATGATTCCACTTTAAACTGCAATGCCTGCATTCTATGGAATCCTGGGGTTTGTAGTTTGGTGAGCACTAGTATTCTCTGCAGCAAAATGTGAATGTCCCACCTAAAACTGCCAACCCCAGAATTCTGTAGGAATCATATCAGTTAAAGTGGAATAAATAATAAATAATAATAAAACTTTAATTTATATCCCGCTTTTTGTTACCACAATCAAAGCGGCGTACAACCTTTAAAAATACAATATATACAATCTCCCTCCCCCCCCTTAAAAAAGGATTAAACAATTCCATCCATTAAAATTATAGTCGATAAAATCTAAAAACAATAATAAAATAATAAAATAATGGTGGGCAGAGTCTTCGCTTATATATATCTGTGGCGGGGAGCATTACATGGCCAGGTTCTATTCCGGGAAGGCCTGCTGGAAGAGATCCATCTTGATAGCTTTCTTGAAGCTCTCTAGCTTGGTAATTTGAAGGATCTCGTCTGGCAGGCCATTCCATAAAGTGGGAATGATCACGGAAAAGGTCCTCTGGGAGGTCGCCGTCAATCTGGTCTTTGTGGACTGCCGCAAATTCCTCCCAGAGTGCATGGGGTGGATTATACAGAAGGAGGCGATCCCTTAAGTAGGTTGGGCCCAAGCCATGGGGGGCTTTAAAGGTAATAACCAACACCTTGTACTGTGCCTGGAAACAGGCAGCCAGTGGAGTAATTTCAATATTGGTGTAATATGGTCACTCCTAGTTGTTCCTGTAATCAATCTGGCTGCCATATTCTGTACCAGTTGAAGTTTCCGGACTAGGCACAAGGGTAGCTCCATGTAGAGTGCATTGCAAAAATCAAGGAATCAATGCGTGATTCCTATGACAAACCACAGTAGTACTGCTGAGAAAGAAGACAAATTTCATATCATAATTAATTGTTTCAAAAAACAAAGTAAATGTGTTCTTGGTCAGGTTTTCTTTCACAGAAACTTTGGTACAAGAGGCAGAAATAACATGAAAAAAATAGAGATACATTCCTACACCACAAAAAAGGGGGACTGTTAATTACATTTCAGCAAACGTTTCATCCAAGACTAACAAGATGCATATGTAAAATGTAATGACTAGATCAAGTAAAACAAAAACATTTTCAATCATCTAGAGACCGCTTGAAAATTTCATCTAAATGCATTGAGGGACAATTTTTTATTTCACCAGCCTCCACATTTATGATGATTTCCATTTTGGTGGTCAAACGTATAGATCTATGTGCTCTTTTGCAATCTCTCTTTTTAACATATGGGGGTGAGGAAGTGGGAAGTTGGTTAAGACATGTTTATCTGTTCACCCCTTTCAGCATTTCATGCATGCTCAGTAGGACTCAGGAGGGAGCAGCTGTATACCTTACCAATTGTAGGCAGGCACACACAGCGATAGTAGGACTGGCTAGAGTAAAATCCACTTTTTTGCATCTGCAAACAGACACTAAACACCTGTGTTTCTCTAGCTTTTCTTCATCATGCTCCCAATATTGAGGCTTTTAAAAGTTAGATGGAACATGAGAAAAAGAGAAGCTGAGTAGGCATCAAAAGACTATAAAAAGGAGCTTTTTTGTCAGATGCTTTGCTAACTGAATTATATCTGTATATAGTATTTCAAAGCACACATGTTAAATACAGATAAAGGGCGATTCCCAACTAAATCTGCCTTCCTTATACTCATGCCTACTTCTATTGCGCCACAATGATGGAGAGTGCTTTTGCGTAGCAGCTAACAATTCTGAACAAGGAGTAAATTCACCAGTGGCTAAAAACACAAATTAAGGCTTTCTTGTAAGAACTCCATTAAAGATACGAAAGCTCTCTAAGGGTGTTAAGCTAACACAAAACTGAGCTAGTACAAGTGACAGATGAAGAAAGTAGGAAGAGCAGAGAAGAGAAGGTCAATAAGAGCAACAGCTGACATCTAAGAGAGATTAAGGTAAGTGGATGGGTGATATGAAACTTTGGGTCACTGGACTACTTAACCCTAACTGGACTACTTAAACCTAACACTTCTGCTGTCTCTAAGATATTATTAACTGAGCTTTGTTGCATTTCCAGCACAAAAAAATCTTTGATAAACATCTATGGAGAAAAGCCACTGTTCTTTCTTTTTCACATGGGAACTCTAAGTTTTTTTTAATATAGGCATTGCTGCTGAAATGTACTAATGCTTCTTAAAATATCACTAGTACCTATAGTTTGCACACATGTGGGTTTCACAAAAATAGATACATGTTACATTATTGAAATCTCATAAATGTGCATAGTGTAACTTGTCTTGAAGTGCCAAGAAAAACTGAGTCTTCAGTTACTCCTAAACTAATTAACAAAATGGAATAAAGGAATATGTGGCACTACACATGATAGCCAACATGGTATAATGGGCTTGAGCATTGGACTATGACTCTGGAGACCAGGCTTTGAATCCCCGCTTGGCCAAGGAAACTCACTGGGTGACCTTAGGCAAGTCACGTTCTCTCAGCCTCAGGGGAAGGCAAACTCCCTCTGAATAAATATTACCAAGAATACCCTGTGATAAGTTTGCCTTAGGGTCACCATAAGTTGGAAATGAAGGCACACAACATCAAGAAGAAGTAATCCTTTGCTCTCCTCAAAACACACTTTAAATATATTTTTAGACATCTGATGTCCACACTTCATGCACTTTCAGTTAGAACTGATGGTATATGTTATGCTAAATATTTCAAACAGTATTGTTCATTTGCCACAACTGCCATAAGAAAGAGTCGATAAGGGTTCAACTGTAAATAATCTTAAGAGCATCTAGTGGTGTGTGACAGTTGTTCAAATAATACTGCATATTTAAACAGTAGCTCATAATATAACAAGTGTGTCAAAATTTGGAGAGGAATGTCAATTGCAAGCAGAAGCCAGTTTCCTTTATAGAATGAGAATTAAGGAACGCTGTTCCTCCTTCATAATCTGTTTGCTCACCTGAGGCTGTCAGTTTTGGGACAGTGAATAAATTACCAGTCTCTGTAACAAGCAAGTGGCATATAAATTTAAGAATGATTTTGGTACTCAGCTAGATTACAGAATGTGTAAAGATTTGGCCTTAAGTGTAGCAGGAAAATTCCATCTTCACAACCAGGTTGGTTTGCCCAGACTGACCTCCTTTATCTCTGCCTCCCAGCAAACTATATATGTAAAAGTGCAAGGGATGCAAATTACACACTCAACACTTAAGCGAGATACACAGTGTTCTTGTACTTTATATAAAGCAAACCGTAGTGACTTCCACAACTGACTGAGCTGATAGAAGTTTCAATAAATACACATAGATAGAGGTCTCCTTCATGCTATACAAATATGGCACTTTGGTAACATTTTAAATGCAATGGCTCCATCCTATGGGGATCCTGGAATTTGTAGGTTTTTGTGAGGCATTTAAAATTCTCAGCCAGAAACCTCTAGTGACTCACCAAAGTATAAATCCCAGCATTCTATAGGACTCAGCCATAGCTGTTAAAGTAGCTTCAAAGTGCTATAGTTTTGTAGTGTGAAAGAAAATTTATATATTACTTTCAGCCACATACCCATACCATGCTGTACACATAATCAAGAAAAGATTTCAAGTTTAAATCTCACTGAAGGAAGAACCTGGAGCTCTGCACCTTGCAGAGGAAATGGCCCATATACTACAACATATTTAATTATTCCTTTTAATTGTTTTTTTTTTTAAGAAAAGAAAAGCATTGGGGTGACTTCACATTTCACGAGGAAGACAGGCAGGGGCAGCACTACTTAACCTCTTTCCTTTCCTTTCTATGAACTGACAGTTAACAGCAGACATCTGAAGACGGAGAGAACCAACATCGCTTAACTGCACCCAAGCTCATATTTATTATGCTTCAAAAACCTTCACGTTATGTTCGGGTTCTCTTGAATCTGCATCTCAGACACAGATGGCTTCATTATAAAGGCTTCTGATCTCTGAAATCTGTTTTACATACATGGCCAGACTTGAAAAAATTAAAAGCAGAAGTACCACTTTAGATGAGGTAAATACACACACATGCACACAAAAGCACCTTGTGGTGCACTTAAAACAGACAATTTACAAATGCACTTAAATATATAATGTACAGTACAGGCGGACTTAATGGGTTTTCAGTTTTGTTTAAATGATAACTTACCACTGCATTTGTTCATTTGTTTTGAATGAGTCTATTCAAATGAGCTTTTAATCTGAAGTACTTATGAATTTCCATTTTACCTTCATTCATTGTCTTCCATTCATCGCCAATGCACCTGAGCTTTACACATAATTCTAAAGCAACGTCATCTTTAATGACAGCATCTTTTTAAACTAACTATCAAAAATATTTTGAATGTCTCTTTTTAAAAAAATATACTTTGCATTTTTCCAAGTGAGAAAAGTGTATAAACTCATTTCTAATTTGTATTTTGCAAACTGTATTTATGATGTATGTGTATGGGTGTAATATGCTATTTCCAAAGTACATTAAAAGAGATCAACTGACTGGTTCACTATAGAGGCTATTTGCTTCATTGCCAGAATTTACAGACATTGCAAAAAAATGAGGTTTCTTCAAAATTAGGTCATAAATCTGTGAGCCTGACTCAGTTCACAACCTGATAAAGTGCGAGGAGGGGGGATATTTTTGTTTTTAATCAGACTCAAATGTTTATATGAATATCTGCCCCAAGTGATTGTGTTCAAACTAAGCAACTTAGAAGTTATTCTGACTACAAACTGACATGTACTGAAGCAGCCGACACAGCTATAGAGAGAGCAGATCAGCAAATAACCCATCTTTACTTTTAAGACTTTGCACAGGGCAAATGTATTTCCTCACTACAGGGGACAATATATATTTATTCCGGTCTATATTTTCACACATGATGTGTTATTAACTGACACATTCTATCAAGGTATTAGGAAAGTGTTCAATCAATACTTTCAAAATACTTATTCAGCTGGGCAAAGGAAGGTATTCTCTGGGAATACTTCCAGTCACATTACATCAGTCTTTCAAGTGGGTTTCTTATTCATTTTTTTCTGCTTCTTATAAAATGGGTAGTGTAGAGATTTCTATTGATCAACACACCACATTCATATAGATGCATTTTGTTAGAAGTAAATGCCTTAAAAATCAATGGAACATGTGAGTAAATATATTTTGGAAAGAACTTTGCAAGACAGTTTATCAATCTGGATGACAATATACCTATACTGCTTTGAGATTTCTCTGAGGCAAAAGGGAAAAAGAGGAAGTAGGAATGACCAGGAAAGACTTATACATGTGTAAAATACCACCAGCTCTAAAAATACACAATACGCTGACACATAAAGCTTCAAAGGGCTTCAATACTAGTGAAATAATCCCCGATCATTTTATACTTGTTTTTTTACCTACTGACATTTATAAGTAATTTGCCCAATAAGTAGTTTTAATTAATAAATCAGTCATTATTCATTATGCCTTATTCTCATCTTCCATGCCTGAAAAATTTCTTCCTTGCAGACTGACAGCTTTAGTATAAAAATCCACTAAACAATGTTTAGTGTTTGAGAGGATCCAAATGTTAACTCAAACCTAAGTATTATGTGCATGTGAACAAGGTCAGAGTTATGTAACTTGTCTGTGAGAGAACAAGAAGTCTATGAACTCAAGGACTTCTGCTGCATGTTCACCTCATCTTTGTGCTCTTATAATGTTGCTCCTGAATTCTTTGATATATTTTTATATCCTTAGCCTCAAAAAAAAATTTTTTTTTCATAACATATGGGAAATTTCTTTTTGAAAAGGTGAAGAATATTGAGCATGTGGGTTTACCGAGACAAAAAAACAAGCAACTACTATTTTAATGCTTTTTTTAAAAAGCTGATAGTCAAGCAAGACAAAGAAAGAAGAAAACCCCTAACGCAGCAGTGGGGGACAAGTGTTCCAAGAATACATAACAGCAACAAATTACTCTCTCAAAAGAAGAATGCAGGCCTTACATGAAGTGGAACAATTAATTTCACGCTTGTCATCCCAGCCTCAATAATGTGTTGATTTGAATCAGATATTTGTGGTGCGTTGCGGACAGGCTTGATGCCTCCTGAGCCTGTGTGCGGCAATGATGGGTACCATTGTAAAACAATCCATCAATAAGAGTAATTACAGTATTGATCAAAATGGTTGGCTCTTTGGTATTGGAATCAATTCAAAGGAGTTGCTAGAAACAGAAATGTCTAATAGACTATTCCATCACTAGTCACTGCAGCAACTGAAACAGCTAATATTCTGGAAAGCTCTAAATAATTACTCATTGACTCTAGATTTCTGCTCCAGCAGTTAACTATATACCGGCTTACTGTTGCTTGAAAGTCACTGGTTGAACTAGGGTACAAATGCAAATTTATAGAGTGCTTGGATCTGCCAAAAAGAAAAAGGAAAGTGAAAACACCTTGGTGTGTGTGTTTCTGTATGTGTGTGTTCTGTTAATAAGAGACCTAATTATATGTCTGCTGTGTTACGTTGTTGTCAAATGAGGAAATGTATTCTAGATGTGGACTGCTTATTTTACAATGGCTGCTCTTCCAGTGTTTTCAACAGGAAAATCAAAATGCATGATGGTTCCTACTGTAAGCAATAGACAGGAATGCCATTAATATGAAAAATCTGTGGAAGTATAACTGGATTACTTATTCATTTAAGACTTCTGTTTTAATGATGCATCATAACTTTCACAAAATGGATATCCAAGGCAAGTTACAGACTGCCCAAAACGGGCGGTCTGCCGCCGCTGCCAGTTGCTGCGTCCGGGAACCACAGTGGCCAAACTGTGCAGTTCCCAGGCGCAGCCAGAAAGAAGCCCCGAAATGGCGCTTCTTTCTGGGCACCGGAAGTGGCGCCGCGAGTCCCTGATTGCCATTTACCTGTTGAGAAATACCTCCCCTAAGCTGTTTCGCAATTTTAAAAAATAATTCTAAGTGCATTTGCCTGCAATGATCTGTCCCTGACAATGAAGATAGCAACATTACATAGAAAAATATTATAAAACAAGCATAATGCACTCCCCCAAAAAAGATATGTTTAAAGCCATTCGTTTTAGTAGAAAGGAGATAATCATATATTGAAATTTTCCACTTAAATTAATGGTACTTAAATGTTACTTAAAGGGTACTTAAATTTAGCTGCACCTTACTAAAAGTATTCAATTAGACATAAATGCAATGTATAATGTTTGTTTTAACTAAAAACCTGTGCATCCTCTACTACTATCCAAATCATGAATATTTCCTTTGGAAATTGCTGAGTTTGCATTAATTATACATTCTTTGCATTATTGTGTGCCATTAGCAAAGTTCAATGGGATTTTACTGAACCATGAAACATTTTCCTCCTAGAAGGAATTCCCACATCTTCATACTATAGTTGACCTTAAAATGTGCCAGATCTAATTCAGATGAATGGGGATCTTTAACTCAGCATCCCTCCAAAAAGCATGAATAGAGAGCTATTTCAGCTGCTGCAATAATATTGTATATCTTGCTGATTTCATATACTCCTGACATACATATTTAATAGCTGCTGTGGCTTTGTGTACTGCTGAGTACTGCTGTGCAAAATACTGCAGCTAATCTATAAACTGTACTTACTGGCTAACATAATACAGCAAGTAAGATCAATGAATGATAGTCATGTATTCTTTCTATTCATTTTTCCTCAAATGGTATTGCTCCCACACTGTATGATAAACTAATTTTAAAATGCAAGTGGGGTGGTTCAAAATTCTTTGTCATATGAATTTGACTCACCTGTGACTGAAGGCCAGTCTCTTTTGTGAAATCAAGCAGCTCTTTAGAATTTATCCACTATTTCTAAAATGAATATCAGAATGCTGAATTTCACAATGCCTGAATTTTTAAAGTCTCAAAAACACAACAACCAATATATGCACATTTTTGTAACCAAGTCAGAAAATACATGAGTGATATTCCATCTGATCCCTCTGCTTTCCTAGAGCACTCATCAGGCCCACTGTTCCTAGGAAATGAAACAAAACTATATTATCTGCATCATAGCCAGAACTTCTGGGTTGCAACTGCTTATATTTTTTAACCTACCTTTTCTTAATTTCACTCTCTCTGTACTTAATATGCTGTTTAGAGCTAATTTTCGAATTTAGGTGGATCAAAAATGGTTGCCAGTGTCACCACAAAAAAGGCTGGCATGTTTATTTATATGATTGTATTTATTAAAACATTTTACAGTCATTGGGATGAATTTTACTGCACAGCCATCAAATATGTACAGAAAAACACAAATTTATTCAGCTCATTTATGCAATGCTACATACTCCTTCAGAAGACAGTGACTGAAGAGGGCTTGTTTAAAATATAGCATCACCATTTCCCCAACCAAACACATTTGTTCAGATTTCTTTTTCAAAAACACAACTTTCTAGGGGGAAAACTCAGAAATCTTTTGTTCAAGAAGGAGGAGGAGGAAACAAAGTAGGCTGAAGCATTGAAAACAAAATAATACCAAGAGAGAAATATGATTCCCGAAAGCCCTGGGCCCTTTGCATGTTTTTGAAAAATGGGCCAATGCATTTTGGAGAATTAACTATTGTCCAGGAGACTGTAGAATCTGGAAATGTAACATTCATTTATGAATCTGGGCTCAGCTATAATCTCAGGCTCCACATTGACTAGGGATACTTTAATAACTGTTAGCAGAATCAAAGCAGGAGAGAGAAGTAGAAAGAGAATGTTTCACCGAAACACTAAAAAAAAAATAAAAAACTAAACACTGCTGAGAAAACCAAAAAGAAATTGGCCACACATCCTCACATTATCCCAACAGCAGACGTCCTCAGTGACATGCATTCTACATACCTGAGACCCTACATAAATTCCTCATCCCCATCTCAAATGCTACAATTAACTCAAAACACTTGGTTATGTTTCCAATCTAAGCCAATTCCAGACAACCATACAAACAAAGAGACATTCTCAGAGACAGCTGTTCTGTTTCCTCCAAAGACTCATCAAAGCCTGGATCAGAGCATTTTTCTAAAAGCAAAATGGAATATTAAAAAAATGAACTTGCATTTGATGCTTAAATAGAAACTAGTGACATTTTAATATTTCCTATGTTTGATTTTAATGGTATTTTATCTTTATTTTAACATACTGTGCCATTACAAATGTGACTGGCAATAAATTTTATAACAGTGTTATAAAATAAAAGGAAAACTCCCTACAGCAAGGCAGTAGGAGTTGACTTATTCCTACTGAGAACAAGAAGGTGTAACACTAAGGTAGGAAAAACCCACAGGTACTTCAATTGCCAGTCCTTCGGGAGACCTGATTGCACCCTTTTGGAGAGAAAATTACTATACTGCCATCCAGACACAAACTACTAGCACTTAGAAGGTGGCTAAGCCACAACAAAAGGTTAAAGACTAAGCACAGCATGATGTCACACTGTCAGACCTTTGCAAGAATGTCTTCTCTGCTCTTGCAGCTCATGTCTTACCATCAGAACAAATCAGACAAAGGCTTCCTTTCAGACAGCTGAGTTAGAAAAGATTAACCTTTTACAAATGCTTAAAACATACAGTGCAAAGACATGCAATTGGTGATGTGCACAGCAATTGGGATTCCCCACCCCCAAAGCAGCAACATTTAAAATTTAACAAAATTGTCTCCTTGAAGGTCACTGTGAAAGATTTCTCCTCTTTACATAAGTCACATATTACTGAGAGCAGAATGTTTCCCTTATAAATGTGGTGTGCTAGGAAGATACACAATAGGGGCAAAATTTGCATATGATACTAATGGAATTAACACAATTAATATGCATATTCTTTGTTGTGGTGCTATCCATATGGGGATGACACCTCCCAATCCAAGAAGAATGTCTTGGTTCTAAACGAATGCTTGTAATCAGTAATGTACTGGATGAAAGTGAACAAAAGTGAAACTTAATCTAGATTAGACAGAGGTGTTCCTGGGCAGCCGTAAGGCAGATAAGGGAATAGGGTTTCAGCCTGTATTAGATGAGGTTACGCTCCCCCTTGAAGGTGCAAGTTCACAGTTTGGGGGTACTTCTGAACAGCTTTGAACCTAGAGGTCCAAGTTTTAGCAGTGGGCAGGAGTGCTTTTGCACATTTAAACCTTGTGCACCAACAGTACCCATTCCTTGAGATGTTGGATACACAGTCATTCCTCCATATTTGCGGCTTTGGCACTCGCGGTTTTGATTATTCACGAGGTCAAGGCCTCCAGATGCACACACACTCCCCCTCCTCTCCATCCCCTCCCTGCTGCTCTGTAACTAGCCCAGCTGAGCCAGCTATTGGGTGACAGCGAGAGGAAAGAGTGACAAGC
>NC_056523.1:60184356-60249852 GCF_019175285.1 Sceloporus undulatus
TCTTTCTTTCTTTCTTTCTTTCTTTCTTTCTTTCTTTCTTTCTTTCTTTCTTTCTTTCTTTCTCCCAAGGCTTTCCAGGGCAGCAAGGTCCAGAGGAAGAGAGGACTCCCTTCCCCGAGCAACTGCCACCTTGGAAGGGCTTGAGGAGGCTTCTTGCAAAGCTTTCCAGGGCGTCAGGGTCCAGAGGAAGAGAGGACTCCCTTCCCTGAGTGCTTGCCACCTTGGAAGGGCTTCAGGAGGCTTTTCTCAAGGCTTTCCAGGGCAGAGGTGGCTAGAGAAAGGGAGAGGGAATCCCCCGCCTTCCTTTTGATGCTTCAGACAGCAGAGGCAAGTGCAAGCACATACGCTCCTCTCTAACCCCTCTCTGTCACTCTGAAACTGGGGGGGAAGAGTTATTTGCAACATTTTTGAATTCATGAGGGTCCTTCACCCCAACCCCCATGAATACAGAGGGGCAACTATGGTTACATCCTGTTTGGACTATTTGAAAGAGTGTTTGGAAACTTCAGCTAGTACAAAAGGCTGCAGCCAGAGAATTAATCAGAACAGATTAAAGGACCATAGTACTCCCTTGTTAAAACAGCTCAACTGGCTGTCTGTATATTTCTGGGCAGATCATAATTCCCTATATGAGCCTGCCCAGGCCCTGAGATCACTGGGAGAGACCCTTCTTCTCATTTCCTACCACGCTTGGTGAGAACACATGAGAGGGCCTTTTTGGTGATTGCTCTTAGACTTTGGAACTCCCTTCCCAAGGTGGCAACAATGGTCCCCTCCCTACTGTCCTTCCATCTGCAGGCAAACTCCCTTTTTTCTGTCAGGCTTTTAAAACAGAAAAAAATTAAAGAATAGAACAGAATAGAATTTTTATTTTTACCTCAACTCTCCCAGAGGATTGAGGCAGTTTACAATATAGAGTAGGGGGTACTGAAGGGTTTTAACCTGAACTATTTTCAAATGCTTTTAATCTTTTTTTTTTTACCCTCAATCAGGGCTAGCCAGAGCAAGAAGAAGGCCCTCCCTCCAATCCATCTGCCATGGTCCAGGCCCCAGAGGGAGAGAAAAACCACTGGACTTGATCCCCTTCCCCACCACCATTCCCTTCTCCTTTTCTGTCATGTCTTTTTAGATTGTAAGCCTGAGGGCAGGGAACTGTCTGAATAACTATCTGTAAGCTGCTCTGAAAGCCTTTAGAGTGCAGTATAAATACCATAAATAAATAAATAAATAAATAAATAAATAAATTTTAATTGTATTTTATTCTTTAATGTTTTAACTGTATTTTATTCTTTTAACTGGAGATTTGATTTTTCTTAATACTGATTGTATACAGTGCACCCGCATCATACACGGGCTTGCCTTACGCGGCTTCCAGAATACACTGGAAGCCGCGAAGGAAGGAGCAGCACTGCGTGCCAGAAAAGGCAATGGTGAGCGCACCCCTCTGAGTCCACGCCACCGTGAGCAGGAGCTTCATTCAGTTGAAGGGACGACTGTAATTCTATTTTAATGTTCACTTTATGTATGTTTTTAACAGCTTTATATGCCTCTTTCAGGATGATGATGATGATGATGATGATGATGATGATTTCTTTTCTACAAAATTGGGACTTAAAACTTACAAAAGCTCAAATGGTTACAAAAATTAAAACAATTACAGTTAAAAGCATTCAGAAAGACATAAGAAAAACCTGCAGAAAGTTATTGTTCAAATACAATTAAAGTATCTTATAATTGTAACCATTTAAAATACAAAATAAAAGACAAAAGATAAAAATCAGCAAAACTAAACACCATTAAGGTGTGTGGATCCATCTCTGTCACTGCTGGCTGGGAGCGCTTGAGGCCAGCATCACTAATCTGCCAGCTTCCTGCAGAGGTACAACCTAGCCACTCTAGTTCATGCACCGGTAAATTTCCAATTAGACTACAGAAATGTGCTCAGAGTGGGACTATCCTTGAAGATTCCTTTGAAACCTCACCAGTGCAAAATGCAGCAGCTAGATTGCTGATATCTTACAAAACAGACTGTAACATCTTACAAAAATCATACAACACAAATTTTAAAGCAATTACACTGGCTGCCAATATATGTCTGGTTTGAATTCAGGGTGCTGGTTATGACATTGAAATTCCCTGAATGGCATGTGGCTGAGGTCTACTGGAGTGGCTCTCCTGTCTCCCACCACCACCACCAGTGGGAGTGGTAGGCTGAATGTAGGGGAGGACTCTTTCCTGCTGTGGAACCACAGTTGCAGAATGTTTTCCCTTACAGGGCTGAAGGACTATGTATTATACCATTTTCATGGAAAAGCAATTTAGGTTATCTTTGGGCTCGAACAGACAGGCCAAAATAAAGCTGCTTCGGGTCACTTTGGAGGTATGCTGTTTAAATGACACATGCATCTTAAGAGGCCAGAAGCTGCGCTAAAGCTGTGCTCCATTCCTTAGGACTGCAGTGTGGATTTGGTGCAGCTTCCGGCCTCTTAGGATGCATGTATCATTTAAACAGCATACCTCCAAAGTGACCTGAAGCAGCTTTATTTTGGCCTGTCTGTTCAGGCCCAAAGTTGCAGTTTTCAAGCTGCATCATACCCAAGAAATCATTTCTAAATTTGTCACATTTTTTCTGAAAAACTAATAAATTGACTTCAAAGTCTTTCAAGGCCACAAAACATGAATCTAACTTATGATTGAATGCTAAAACAAATTTAAATGCTGGCTAGACATCTGATTTGCTGTAGCTATGACCTATTGAAGTAACCTGACAGTTTTAATATTTATTTGTGCTTTCTAGGCATCTGTCAGTCCAGTGTCCTTGTGAAACTCCCAGTAAAATGAACTATCAATTTTATTATTATTGTTGTTGTTGTTGTTGTTGTTGCTGCTGCTGCTGCTGCTATTGTTGTTGTGTTCCTTCAAGTCATTTCTGACTTATGGTGACCCTAAAGCAAACCTATACTGTTTTGTTTTTTGCAAGTTTTATTCAGAGATTTCCCTTTTCCTGATGCTGAGAGAATGTGACTTGCCCCCTTCATGGTCATAGTTCAACAGTCAAATCACTAAACTACACATTATTATTATTATTATTATTATTATTATTATTATTATTATTATTAGGTCGAAGGCTTTCAAAACCGGTATCCATAGTTTTTTGTCAGTTTTTCAGGTTATGTGGCCATGTTCAATCTAGAACATGGCCACATAGCCCAAAACACACACACACACACACACACACACACACACAAAACATATCAGGACTCAGAGTAGCTTACAATTTAAAAAGACATCTTTAAAAATTCAGAAGATACAAAAGTAAAAAAATGTTAAAAATAGATTACATTTAAAAGATTAAAAACAGATTAAAATATACATAATTAAATCACACAGACCAACACAACAATTTGCAATACCCCATGCATTGTGTAATACAGACCTTATATGGTCACTTAGCAAATGTATGTCAGAATATAAAAGTCTTTACTTGTCTGCCAAAAAAACAAAATAGGGAGGGTGTCAGTCTAACCTTTCTGGAAAGGGAGTTCCAGAGCCTGGAGGCAGCCACTGAGAAGGCTGCTCCCACCAGATGTACCAGAGGAAATGGTGGGACAGAGATAAGAGTCTCTCCCACAGATCTCTAAGCATAGATTAGTTTGAAAGGGAAAATATAGTCCTTTAAATAACCTGGACCTGAGCTGCATGGAGCTTTCTAGGTCAGCACTTTGAATTGTGCCTGAAAATGGACCAGGAACCAGTGAAACCACTGCAACAATGCAGTTGTGTTATCCTTGTAGCCAGTCCCAGTTAATACTGACTGCAGCTCTTTGAACTAGTTGAAGTTTCCAAACATTCTTCAAAGGTAGCCCCACATAGAGCACATTACAGTAATCCAATCAGTATGTAACTATGCCCAGTACACAATGTCTGAAAAAGGCAGGCTGGAGCCGCATCTCTTTGCTGCACAGCATTACCGCTGCACAGCAAAAAAGGAGTGCTTAGAAGCAACTCCTGTTTGCTGCGCAGCTGCGACATCTCCAACATGTGTGACGTATGTGACGTGGGTGGAGCCTGGCCTCTAGCCAAATTAGCTGTGGTTGGATGAGCTGTCATCCCAAAAACCAAGGTGCTGGACAGACAGGCGCTATAGGGCGCCCTCGTCACGTGCGAGGGGTGATGCTTCCAGACGACCTCACACGTGACAAGGGCATCAAAATGGCGGTGTCCTGTACAGATGGGTGTTGCCATTTTGACACGATGGACACTTAGCGTCCGCACTTCGCGGCACCATAATGACATTGCGAGTGCACCATTGGTGCACTGCGGTGTCATAATGTCACTGCAAAAAGAACACTTTTTGTGGGTTCTTTTTGCTGCGTGAGGAAGCCGTGCGGTTTGTCCGCTGCAGCTTCCTCATGCAGCAAAACAAGGTGCGGGCAGACTGCCCTTTTTGGGCGGTCTGTACCCCGCCTAAGTTTTCCAAGCTCTATTCCTCAAATGCTAATTAACCTAGATGTTTGTTCCCTTCTAGATGTCTATGCATGAATAATACCCCCATATGTCTATGCAAAAATCGATGATAAAGAGAATTTTGGGGGGGGGGGGGAATCTATTTACACAAACCACTTTGTATATACTTTATTCTATCACACACAAAAGTATCCAAACCAGTTTGAATCCATGCCTACAAGCAGATTTGCAAGAAGAGATTTGAGCAAAATCTAGTTTTGAAATGAAAAATGAAAGAAATTGGTGAACTGTTATACAAGAGCAGGTATGCAAGCATGAGAGATGCTCTTGGTTGCCTAAGTATAATAGTCCATAAAAATTCCAGTTACAAGGGAGATGGTTGCATCTGTGGTGTTGTTATTGTCATTTTTTTATTTTTATTTATTTATATATATATATATATATATATTTTTGATAAACAGGCTAAGACATTTTCATTTTTTCAGCCACTTAGATGTGCTCATATTTTAAGTATGGTTAATTTTGGAAAATTTCTACTCTTGTTTCATTGTTCCATTAATTTTTAATGTTTTACTGTTTATTTTGATCTTGTTTAAAGTGTTTTGTAAATGGCCTTGGGGAAAGTCAGTATGAAATACCGTAAATAAATTCACTGAATACTGTGAATGTCTATGATTTCATGGGTAGCCCCACCACTTAAAACACTTATAACACCACTTAAATACAAAACACAGCCATTCAACATCACAGGTGTGCTGAGGCCAATTCATCATCTAGCAATGACCAGTCTTGTAGTGACAAGACTCAGTATGCTTAATTATGCAGCTGTCTGTCACCAGCACCAAAACAGGACTTTTGTTAGTCTGTTAGAGCTTGCCAGTGGGTGGCAGGGTCACATTAGAGATTCTGTTTGAGTGCTGCCCACTCCACCAACCAACAATCTCCATTCTTGTTGGTTTGGAATTGGTCTTGGAATGACATCATCTTGCATTGCTGGAAGACTTCAATGTCCATGCTGAGACTGCCCTATCAGAAAGACCTTTGCTTCTGGGCACACACTGAAACTTTGTTTTCTGTAGTGGATATGGTGAATGTGATCTGGTAGTGGAGGAACTGTCTATAGATCCAGTGATGGATAGATCACATCTGAGAGCCTACTCTGGGACAATACAGGCAGTAAAGGCAAATTTCTTCTCTGTCTCTATTGCATCTGCTGTAGATGCAGCCAAATGAGCTATTTCAAGTAATGAGGGGTCTTTTACATCCAGGCCAAAGAAAGGAAAATCCAGACTAATCGACAGACTGCTTTGAAAAACTCACCCAACATTTTGCAGATAATATCCTTCGGTTCTGCTCTGATGTGGATGTTATAACTGGTAAAGATTCAGTGGGTGTAAATTTGGCCCCCGCATGTCCAGTGACAATGGATACTTTTCAATTTGTGCAACTTGAGGACAGGATTCTTGGAGTGATCAGAGCCACCACATGTAGTTTAGATCCTTTCCCTTTCTGGCTTATTTTTAAAAAGCTAGAGGGGGACTGGCTGAATGGGTAAAGGGAATGGTTAATCTTTCACTAAAACAAGGCACAGTTCCATCTTGCCTGAAGGAGGCTTTAAAAAGAAGTCCTCCCTGGATCCCACCATTCTGGTTAATTATTGGCCATTCTCTAATATTTCATTTTTGGGCACGATTCTGGAGCATGTGGAGGCTTCCCGGCTACAAAAGCTTCTGGATGAGATGGATTAACTAGATCCATTTTAATCTGGTTTTAGATCTGGTTATGGGACAGAAACCCTTTGGTCACCTTAATGCATGACCTACTCTGGTAGCTAGGCAAGGAGAATGTGTCCCTAATGATTCTGCTAGACCTCTCAACAGCTTTTGAAACCATTGACCATGGTATCCTTCTCTGCCATCTTCCTAGGATGAGACCTGGGGACAAGATGTTACAGTGGCTCCATTCTTTCCTTGAGGGTTGTACTGAGAAACGTCTGCTCTATCCCTTGGCTGTTGGCTACAGAAGACAGGGATGAAGGTCATTGTCTATTTAAAATAAATTTATATTTTAGAATTAGGATTAAGAGGTTGGAAATTGTGGGGCTAAGGAAAAATTTTAAGGGGAAAAATTTGAACATGATCAGGGACAGCGTTGCTTGCACAGAAAACAGTGACAGAAAATAAGCAGAATTGTTTCAGGAAGCAGGCCATTTAATAATTAATGATGGTAAGAGTTGGAGAACTTGATGTTTTGGCCAGAGACATAAACAAAGAGAAACAAACAAAGGTTTATAATGAGGGGGAAAGATTAAAGACTATAAATAGATTTTAAAACATTTGCACTGAGTACTGAAATGGATGGGAAGCTAAAAAAAAAAGGCATCATGTGGTCATAGTAGTGGCAGGGGTGAATGATTTGAACAGCAGAGCATTGGTCAGAGGGAAGAGGATTGATGCTTCAGAAAGAAAGGCCAGACAATGGAAGGTTGCAGTAGCTGAGGTGAAAGATGATAAAAATGTGAAATAGAACCTTAGCTAAAGTAATAGAGTACAAGAGAGAAGGCAGGATTAGGTAAAGAGGGAAAGCAATAGAATACATGTGGGAGAGCAAGGGGAAGCAAAGAATTCAAGACAAGGCCACCGTCAAAAGGATGGATATTGAGAGTATCAGTGGTTACAGGAGAAAATGAAAACATTGGAAAACAAGAATGCAGTTTGGTCTTGAAAACATTGAATGATCCAAGTGTACACATCACACACACAAACAGAGAGAGAGAGAGAGATGAAGAAAGGTGTAGAATTTGATTATGTCAGCCAAGAAGATGGTAGGGGAAGGAAAAGAAGCAGGGGAAACAGACTAGAACAAATTTCCCCTCACAAAACCATAATTTAGCCATTCACACTCACACTCATCCAAGAAGATAAACATGGTAAAAGAAAAGAGAAATCACAAAGTGCTTGAGGGGAGTTGCTCACAACATTAACTCTTAGCCTTTTCAGGATAATACTCATTATACAATCCCATGGCTAAAACTAATGTACTGTGAATTATCTACCACTTCATTATAATTTAAATGACTTTTTCTCCTGTTTTGCAATTCATCACTTAGTAACTTTACTACAGGATGTAATGAAATATTGTATATATCTTTATCTCTTGCTCTTTCACCATCCTAATAATACAAGGGTATTGTAGAGGTCCTAATCAATCACATCCTAAAGTCTATGTAAGTCCACAAAAAAGGTTTTTAAACAATTTTGTAAGTATTGGATAGGTAGTCAATAATTAAAATACATTCAGATTTGTACTATAATACAAGCAAATATTAAATACTGCTGGTTTTGCAGGTGTGATATAAACACAAACAATCAATCTCAAAATATTTTAAAGCAAAAGTAACCTTTCTGTAATTAACAGCATATGCAGCATACAAACTATCATTTAATTGAAATCATTATGGAAACAAATTATGAAAATTTTGCCATCAGCAGTTTAACATACACTGCTTTCATTTGTTGTACACAGTATCAGATTTTCCATCAAACTGTATTTACATGACGGAAAATAATATCCAATCATCAAAACCACAGTATTCTTAATGAAGTAAATGCAGTACTATAACCAGATCCATGTAGGATTGTGATGCGCAATTCTTAAGGGTGCTTACTGACAGTCTAATTTTGATAATAATAACTGTCAAACCTCTTTCTTCAGACTTAATATTCCCTGGAGAGCCAATAGGGTGTACCAGGGTTTGAATCCCAGCTAAACCATGAAAAACCAAGTCACTTTCTCAGCCTCATAGGGAGGCAAAAGCAACCTGAATAAATCTTGTCAAGAAAACCCCATAATAGGTTTGTCATAAGTCAGAAATTACTTGAAGGTACAAAACAACAATAGTGTTTTTGTGTTTACTTTAGTGTTATTAAGTTTTGCTTTGAAATTCCCAGGATCATCCAAGAATCATTGGTCGAATACAATGCCAAAGAAGAGCTCACAGGAGTGTGTTTTTAGTTAATTACAGACTATAAATGAATAGCAATTTAACAGTGACTAAATATTGAGTTCTTGAGAGGGAAACCTAAGATATTAAATGAATCACTCACTTGGGGTATACAAATTGCAACAAAGATTATCAGGCTATTCTGAACTTTAATCTATCATCTGCAGGTTTCTGTCTTGAAAGGTTCTTGCCCAGAAAAGACTTATAAATCCTATTAAAATGGATTAAGAGAAATGTGGTACAGATTGTGCAACAATAATTTATAAATGGTTCATGGTTGACAACTACTGTGATTAAATATTAGGGGAAATTAAGTTTCCATAGCACTTGCAACATTTGCAACTACTGTTCTATTCTAGATTTCCTGCATCTCTGAGTTCCACTGATAAAAGATAATCTCTTAGAAAAAGAACGTCTACCAAATTCATGCTAATATGAGCTTAGCACAACAACTTGTAGAATTACCATCAGGGCAATCAGTACAACCGGAGAACATCCTCATTTGTAAGTTACTGTTTTATTATATTCAAACTGAGCGCTAAGATTTCTGTTGCAGGAAAAGTTAACTCACCTCAACCAAATAATCGGAACATGTCATTAGAAACTTTGCCAAGATTTCTCTGCTTTTGCTTTTCTTTGAATTGCATGTCCTAATTTTTAAGCAAAAAATTACTCTTAGAAAAATTGGGTCTTGTGGTTGCCTTTGGCTACGTTACTGCCAATAATTTAAATTAACTGTAATTATTTTAGCTACTAGTCCTGCAAATCTTTGTTCTGCTTCATAATCCTTTGGAAATGATGGATGTTTAAAGCTTAGAACAGCAGTCTTATGTCAATACTCAGTGATACACTTGTTCCTTTGCGAAAGATACAGAAATCATCATGAACTGGCAAAATATAACATGACTTTAAAAAGATCTGGCTAGACATCAGCAAGTCCCATTGAGATCAACAAGACTGCTAAACACATTCTTAGCTCCCACTGAAATTGATGCATCATTACCCTTTGGGATACACTGCCCTTTGGGGAGGGGGGACGTCCCCCGAAATGTAAATTGTAGTTTGTTCCGTTTTTTTAACACAATAGCCAGTGGACAATGGGAGTTCTAGATATTACAATTGCCACTAAAAGGTGCCCATCTGTGCAAAGGATAGTTCTGTTCAAGAGCTAATATATTTGTAGCAATAAAGCAGTTTTTGCTACAGATGTAATGCCCAGGAAATGTAAAGACACACACACAATGCTAACCTGTTTGATAGGAAAATATCGGCTTCCATTTATTCTGCTATTATGGCTTTATGCTTTTCTCCCTACCATTTTTGGAATTAAGATCAATTTACTGCTTTGGTTTTTGTTGGTTTTTTTGTTTTGTTTTGTTTTGTTTTGTTTTTAAACCAGACTCCCAATATTAAAGGCAGTCCTGAATCAGCAGATGAAGGGCAAAATCTACATGCTAGTCACCTCATGCTGACTTGGAAGTAGGTGCCACTGTGCTGAACAGGGTTTATTCCCTAGTAACTGTGCATAGGATTGCAGCTTTGAGCCAGGCAAGTAAATAAACACACCTGTAATTATGGTCACAGGAAGAGAACAGGAAATAGGCTGTTATCTTCCCCAGACAGGCTCTTATCAACACATCCATTAGGGCCCAGAATGGCTATCAAAGATAAAATTACTGGAAAGGAATTTCATATCTATTATTGATGCACTGAGAAGTAATGGGGAGTTATAACCCCTGCTGCTATAAACTGAACTGTAGACTAACAAACACAATGCTGACTTCTCACACTCTTTTCCTTTCTCACTCTCTCTTTTTAAAACTCAGTTCATTTTGTGCCATGTGGCTTTGCTTTATTTGGGATTAAAACCACAGAGGCTAGCTGTTTTGGCACTCAAGACATTCAAACTTTTCCAACTGAAGTTCATCAGGTGAAACTGAAGTCAGTGCTCAGATCAATGCCTACACACCCATGATAGATTTCTGGTTTCAGTGTTATGAAAATCAGACTACAAAATATTTTTGGCCTCATTATCTCTAACATACTATACTGAATACTTTTTATAAACAGGAAAAATACTCCTCTCTTTCCCCACATGGCTAGGTTATAGTGACAACCCTTTTAAGTATAAATTAAGCATAGAAGATTATCATAAAATTATAGAATTATAGTGTTGAAAGAGACCACAAGGGCCATCCAGTCTAAACCCCTGCCATGCAGGAACTCACAATCACAGCACCACTTTGACTACTGGGCCACTACTGGCCATCCAGCCTTTGCTTAAAAATGGCCATCCAGCCTCTGTTTTTTAAAAAGTTTATTAATACATTCTAAACAAAACATGATAACAAACGTTACACCAAAACAACAATAAATAAAAATGTCAAAGTCAATAAACCCTTCAAATGTGGTTATTTCACTGAAAAAAACAAAACAAAAATTAAACAATAACCCAAAGAGTGCCCTGAAAATTATAGACAAAAGTACACTCAGGGATCTTGAAAGACATCCTTCCATAAGAATTTAGCTAAAATTGGAGGATGTCTAAAGACCAAATCTTGCTGGATGTATTCAATAAGTGGGTGCCAGATCTTATGAAAAGTCAATCCAGAGTGTAAACTTCTTGCTCTGTTGTTATTATCTGCAATTTTCTCCATTAACCACAGGTCCTAAAGACTAGTCCACCATCCTGCAATATTCAACTTTCCAGTTTTCCAGTTCTTGCCTATATCAAGCTTGGCAACAGCCAGAAGGAAACTGATAAGTTCTTTGTGCTGCAGGGCTTTATTTTCATTCATAAAAATGGAGCACAGGAGCAGGAATGGTGATAATTGTATACTTTGTTTAGTGATCTTGAAGATTAGCTGTAAATTTTCAGTTCATGCACTAAGGGACAATCCAACCACATATATACAATGGCTCCCCTACCATCACAATTCCTCCAGCATTTTGAATCAGCATTGGTAGACATACAAGCCAATTTAACTGACGTAGGACCTTATCACACGCAGGGCAAAACATGGTCAAAACGTCATCCAAACATTGCAGAAGTGCCAGGGATGTGATCATGCCTGGCGCTTCTAAAGTGTAATTGAGGCTTCCCTCTATGGCAGGGGTAGGCAACCTTTTTGAGCCGGGGGCCGGGTTGCTGTCCCTCAGACAACTGGGGGGCCGAAGCCAAAAAATAAATAATTAAATATTTTTTATAAAAAATTAATTAAATAAATAAACCGGGACAAATGTAGGACAAAATTTTCAAATGGAGGTCACTTTTTTTAAAATGGAGGACACGCAAAAAAATTGCTGATTTTTTAAAAAATGTTAGTATAAATGCATCTTTCGGGGGCTTCTATAGACAATTGCCCCCCTTGCCCGCCGCTTGCCCCCTTGCCTGCCGCTTGCCCCCCCTTGCCCGCCTCCTCCTGATAGGCCAAAGGCCCCACACCCTCACACAAGAGGCCAAAGGCTCCGGCAGTAATCGGCAGCAGGACTGGGTGGGGCCCGGTCCCAAGGCCTTGCCGGGCTGCATCCGGCCCGCGGGCCGCAGCTTGCCTACCCCTGCTCTATGGAATTGTCATGGAATCATTTGCAGGGAAGCCAGGAGGAGCCATTTTCTGAATAACAGGATATCCTGTTATTCAGAAAATGGCTTCCCCACGAGCGATTCCTTGACAATTCCATAGCGGGAAGCCTCAATTACACTTTAGATGTGCCAGGCATGAGCAGACCCTGATGCTTTCGCAACGTTTAGATGACATTTTGACCACGGTTGCCCTACGTGTATTAAGGTCCTTAGTTTTAAATGGTAAGTGAGTCCACATGTTTTCCCAGATCTTACTATCAATGGAAAGGGAAAGTTCTGCTTCCCATCCTGCCTTATGAAGAGTTGAGTTCCCAAATGTTTATTCTACCAGATGATTATATATGAGTGCTATTTGACCTTTAGAATATATGCCCAGAGAGACACACATATTTACAAAAAAAGTAAATGGGCAAGGATATTCTTCAATCTGGAGGAGTTTCTTTAAAAATAATTGTATCTGTATTATTTGATACTAGTTCTGATGACCAGGGCCCAGAGCACAGATAAGGTGTCTGTTGTAATAGGCACCCCATTGTGGAGCAGGTCCCTAACTGTAAACAGGCCATAAACCTCCCAAGTTTGAAACTGTGCATGTTTCTCTGGGTGCTGAAAAAGAGGATGAATAAGAAAAGGCTGTAAAGTGGAAGGTTAGGGGGCCAAAAGATGCCTCCATTTCTTCCACAAAACTAAGGAAGTAAGCAAAAAAGGGTTATTACAAATTTTAGTGAATTTATATATAGATTCCAAAAAATGAACTGATCAAAGGTAGCAGGGGATGTATTGTTGAATTCAATATCTACCTATTTGGTCAAACTATTTCTGCTAATCAACTGGGTGATCTGACTCAGCTGAGAAGCTTAAAAGTAAAGATCAAGTTTCAGAAGTAGCAACCTTCCATATCCAGTTTTAGAATGCTTGACCACTTTTGAGAAGCATGGGCGTTTCCCATTAAAAATTAGGGAGTCCAATAACTAGTTCCAGTATTTAAAGTATGAATTTGGTGGTCTCAAGGGAACTGTTTGGAAAAGAAATAATAATTTTAGCAATATGGAAGATTTATCTAAAGCATCATTGCCCAAAAGAGAAAAATGAAGTGACCTCCAATGGGCCAGTTTTGATTTAATCCACTTAGTGATTGGATTATAATTGTGAGGGATAAACTGAGTGATATCTCTAATGATGATGAGCCCTAGATACTTTAGACCTTAGAGGTTGATTTGTATGTGTGTTAATCCCTCCCAGAAGCTGCATTGGGGCAGAGCATCCTAGATTTTTGATAATTTATTCGAAACCTAGAGAACCTGCCAAACAGTTTCAGTGCTTTATCAATCTCCTGGAAAGAATCAAGTAAGTTTTTAATGTAAAACATCACATCATCTGCATAAAGCCCAATTTTATGCATAGTTCTATTGATTTCTATCCCTTCTATCTTATAATTATCTCTAATCAATGTTGCAAGAGGTTCCAACACTATTGCGGAGAAGCGGGGACAAGGGGCAACCTTGCTTAGTGCCTCTTTGCAAGATGATGAGTGCTGAGTCCTCCTTATTTACATATATCATTGCTCAAGATCCCCAATAAAGGTCCTTAAGCAAATTCACAAAAGGAATCCCAAAATTAGATTCCCCAAGTAAGGCAAAAAGATAGGGCCATTCAACCATATCAAATGCCTTAAGGGCATTGAGAGAGACAAGTGTCAGTTGTGTACCTGCCCTTGAGGTATAATGTATGATGTCTAATGTTCTCCTGATAGCATCTGACAGTTTACACCCAAGCATAAACCTAGTTTGGTTTGGATGGATATAGTCAGCGATGAAACCATTCTATCTGGCAGCTAAAATAGAAGGGAGCAATTTGGTATCTTGATTAATTAGTTCAATCGGCTGAAAGGATTGCACAACCAGTGACAATTCGTTAGTTCTAGGGATCAGCACAATTATTTAAGTTTTCCAACTATTTGGCAACTTTTCCTTTCAAAAAGCTTTCATTTAGTAACACTACTAAATGAGGACTAAGACAGTCTATAAGGAGTTTATAAAATTCCCCTGTAAAACCATCCAGGCCCAGGCAATTCCCCAGCTGGATCCATTTGACAGCATTATCCAGTTTTCTGGTAATTATGGATTTGTTAAGAACAGCAATGTGATATTATGTAAGTTTTTTTAATATTTAGGGATTTAACAAATTCGGTGTTTTCGAGATCACCTGCTTGATGAGAAGAGTACATTTTAACATAGATACTACAGAATTCTTCTAAAATTTTAAATTGAGTATTATAAATTTTACCCTCTGAAGACTGAATGCATGGGGTTAAACTCCTGTCTGCTTCTTTTTCTTTCTTTTTCTTTCTTTTCTTTTTTTTTTTTTAACTATTCTTGCCATTAGTTTAGAATTCTTAGTTTTTTGTGGGTTTTTCGGGCTATGTGGCCATGTTCTAGAAGAGTTTCTTCCTGACGTTTCGCCAGCATCTGTGGCTGGCATCTTCAGAGAATGCTTGCCTGGAAAGGACGTGAGTATATATACTGTGTGACCTGGAAAGGCAGGAGTGAAAGCCACTCCTGCCTTTCCAGGTCACACAATACTGTATATATACCCAAGTCCTTTCCAGGCAAGAATTCTCCTAAGATGCCAGCCACAGATGCTGGCGAAACATCAGGAAGAAACTCTTCTAGAACATGGCCACATAGCCCGAAAAACCCACAAAAAACTATGGATGCCGGCCATGAAAACCTTCGAATTCACAGTTTATAATTTTTATTACCAAACTCACAGAACCTAGATTTTGTGTGAAATATGTCTTTCTCAATTTGATAGTAATCAATCTCTGGCAAGAGAGGCTTTTTCTGAATCAAAAGCACCAGGTCAGACTTGTCTTACAAACTCTTATGCAGAGTTATATTGTGTATTAGGGGAGCAGTCTACCAAAAGGGTGTAGTGCTCTGATGTCCTGGGAAAGTGGCCAAGTATGCTGATAGCAACACACGCAGAGAAAGATAAGGTCCCAAAGTCAAAGGAAACAACAAAGGTCTGTGCAAACAGATGGTTCTCAAGCAAGGGTCCAAATAGCACAAACCAGAGGGCATAGCCAAAGAGAGAAGTCAACGATCCAAAGTTCAGGGTTCCAGAGAGCAATGAGATGAGTAAGCAAATCCAAAGGTCAAGAAGTCCAGAGAGAGACACGGCAACCAGCAATCCAAGGATCAAGGTTTCCAGGCAGGAAAATAAAGGAGGGTGAGCTCGAGGATGCTTTTGCAGGGAAGCTCAGATAATCTCTGACACCAAGATGGGCATTTTGCACCTGTTTAAATTCCCAAGCTTCAGGTATCCAGCTGCTCCTGATTATCTTGGCATTTTTGAGAAAGTCTGCTCAAATGCTGGAAGTTCTCCCTTTCTGCCGATCATTGACTGAAGGTAGGTAGTGTAGGTGCTGCTGTCCCTTCTCCCTCATCCATGTCTGCAGGCTCTGTTGCCGGGGGGCGGGGGCGGGGGCGGGGGCGGGGGGGGGGGGGGGCTTGGCTGTTGAGCCTCCTTGGAAGCCACAAATTCTGCTGGAGCTGGCAGGGGCAAACTAGGGCCAGGTTCAGGCTCAGGTTTAACTCCCAGCACAGGTCCAAGTTGAGGCTCTGGCTCAGCCTCCTCATCTTCCTTGTTCTCAGCCTGGCTGGGCATGACATCTGAAGTCTCTTTGGAATCCATGCAGCCATCAGCAGTTTCCCAGTCCTGCTACAAAGAACATTTAGAGCTGGATCCAGAATGTTCCTTCCACAGCTGTTAGGCTCTTTCCATATATGCAGTGGATAGAGATAATGTGGAGGTTCACACTGGAGAATGGAGGAAAGGAGATTTTTCACCAGTTCACCACTTCACCCTGAAACTCCTGTGGTACCGTCCTCCCTATTCAAGAGGACCCCTCTCAACTTTCTCAAGCAGCTTCTCAGGGAGCACAGAGAGCTATATGGGGGGGGGGGGAAGGAAGACTGGAGAAAACTGCCCAGCTCTCATTCCTTTCTCTCCTTTCTCTCAGAATTCCACCCATAGGAACTGAAGACCTAAGCCCCTATAATTATTACTAGATTCTTCTTTCATTTTATTAAATTAAAATGACCTCCAGACATGAGGTCTATTCTTTCTATTAAAAAAAAATCTAATATACTTTTACAACTAAGCTATATTTTGAACATGGTTGTGTTTTTCCTAGATAAATTATTATGCTAATTATTAAGAGTGCTACAGGCACTTGTAATGAAAATAGAAAGCATAATTCAGTATGATTCAATAAGACTCTACAAAAAGTGTGGAATTTCCCCCCAGAAATTTAAAGGACAATTTTTCAGAGTCTAAATAGAGCAACTTGGCATTGCTTTTTGTCACTTGCATAAAATAATGCCATCATTATGAGTTAGTGCAGAGTAATCTAGTCCTCTTTCATTTAAGACCACTTTGTACACCAAATGAACATAAAATCTTTGCCATTTATCCAACTGCAAGTGTACATGAATCAGCCATCAAACATGTGTGTGTGAGAGAGATCTCTTCATATTAAAGAAACAAATAATGCCTATTGACATTCTCACACTCAGCCTGCTTTATAGGTCCATCCCTGGGCCCTCCATTCCTCCCCAGGCACCTGAGAATGTAGATGCAAGTCTCCAAAACCCATGCTACTAACTTCTGTTTTTCAGTTAGGCCCAAAAGACATGGGCCAAATGAAGCAGCTTCCGGCTGCTTAGGGGGCATGATATTTAGATAACGCATGTCCCCAAAGTGGCTGGAGGCCACACCAAGGCTGTGCTCCAGTCCAAAGAACTGGATCAAAAAGGAGTCAGTTTAACCTGAATCCTGGCCATGCCAGCTTGGAACCACAAGCAGTGGCCCACTTAGGAAGCTGGCCATGTGTTCACCATGGTCCTGGCCCGATTGCAGCCAGAGCAGCCAGAAGCCGCTCCTTCCCAGCCACTTGCTTTGCACCTTAGTCTCAAAGATCTGTTACAGACAGCCAAAATAAAGCTGCTTCGAGGACTGGAGCATGGCTTTGGTGCGGCTTCTGGACTCTTAAGACGTATGCATCATTGAAACACCATACCTCCACTGTGACTCGAAGCAGCTTTATTTTGGCTGTCTGTAACAGGCCAAAGGTACTACAGCATATGTTTGTCCAGGATTAATGAATGAGTAATGAGACTTGAAGATTTTCCTCCCCATGATGCCTCACAATTTTTGGCATCATAGATAAAATCAAATAAATAAATTAAAATAATATTTTCCATCACAATCTTTTATTCTGTTTAGTTGGTGCACTTTTACTGACTTTTACTGACATTATTTAATTTTTATAAAGTGACTTGAACCAGATCATTTTGAAACAAACCCACAGCCACTTTCTCTCTCTTTCTTACACACACACACACACACTTTGTACTTTCTAGATCTAATCATTGCATCCTGAAATGCATGACAATATTCACTTCATTTTTCATTCATTTAAAAAAAGCAATGCCTTAGGCCAAAAACCAGTTGTTCATTCATGAGTATTATCTCTGAATCAACAGGATTTAAATAGGTGGTATTTACCATTCAAAACACATTCAGCATTCAACATAAATTTAATTTATTGTAGTAGGAATGAAAACTGGATTTAGACTATAATGTCTATTCCCTTCAACTGTTAATATTTGTACTACATGATTTCAAAGAAAACTGAGGACCATTCTGTCAAGTGGTTGGTTTCTCTATGAAGAGACAATCAATGTCTAAAATGATGACCAAGGCACCCATTTGTTAATCTTTCAATTGGAGAGTGGCATCACTAGAGTTGGTATCACTCGGTGCGGTAATTCATGGTGTTGCTCCCTGCACTGACCTCCTCCCATACCGCACCATAAAGAATCCTTAGTAACATTTTTTGTACTAATTTACTTATAAATCATAATTCCCTTATATTACTGAATGTATTGGTAATAGTTGTGACATAAACAATTAGCAAAATTAAATTTATACCTTAAATTATGATACCATACACATAGAATAAATATGCCTTCATGTGGTTAAAGGGGAAAATGGGTTAAATGTGATGGCTTTAAAGAAAATTTTAAAAATTAAAAATTAAAATTTGAAATTTTATTTTTTAAAAAAACCCTGAGGAATCTCCTTTCTCTTCCCACTGAGCCTCACCCCACTCAAACCATCGCTTCGGCATTTTAGATCTTCAGAATACATGGGGAGTAAGGAATTAGCACTGTATCTCATAAATAATTTAAAAGGACTAATTTAACATAATTGGTATGTAGCATTTATCAACAGTAAATAATTTGCTAAACATGCTTGCATACACACTCACAAAGACACAATTTCATCAAGTAGCAACTAAAAACCATCAGAAATCCATCTGTCGTCAGGCCTTCATACCTAAATAGATCTTGTGTGCATGCCAATGAAGGAATCTACCTAAGCAATGGGTGAAAATGACATATTTTAATGTGGAAATTATTTTAGAAAAGTGCAAGATAATTTAGGACTTCATAGAGTATAAATATTCATAGCTTCCAGACTACTTCAAAAATAATCTGAAAACAGTTGGATCTTCCACTTTCAGAGTGTCACTGACAGACCAATTTAAATATAATTCAAATTAACATCTTTAAAACCTCATCCACCCTAGCATTTTGCAGAAAATCATCTATCATTATATGAAATCACAACAATAATGTGGAAAGCAACAATCCTAAATAAGTGAGATTTACTTTCTAAGCACATGCTAGTTAGGATAACGAATTTATCTTTTTTAAATACAGTGCACTCTTGCCTTATGCAGGGGATCCGTTCTGGACCCCTCCATGTAAGGCAAATAGCATGTATGCTCAAGACCCACTGAAAATAATGGGGCTTGTGCGGGGCAGCGCACATGACACGGGCACACACATCATTGCAATCCCATTGGTACGGCTTTCAGTATAAGCTGAAAACAGCGTAAAAGGCGCCCTCGTATGACGCGGGCGCACTGTACATCTAGATATTTATCAGGGTAGGCAAACCTGAGGTGTCTAGATGCCAATTTTCAACATTCACCACTAGCTGCAACAGCTTTCCTCCCCACGAAGCCAAGACTGTCTGAAATTTCACTTCTATTTTCCCAGAAATCATTTCATAGAATCAGAGTTGGAAGAGACCACAAGGACCATCCAGTCCAACCCCACCATGCAGGAACTCACAATCAAAACACCCCTGACAGATGGCCATCCAGCCTCTGTTTAAAAGCTTCCAAAGAAGAAGCCTCCACCACTCTCCAAGGGAGTGTGCTCCAGTGTCAAACAGCTCTTACTGTCATGTTACTAATGTTTAGGTGGAATCTCTTTTCTTGTAGCTTGCATCCATTGTTCCAGGTCCTATTCTCTGGAGCAGCAGAAAACAATTTTGCTCCATTTTCTACATGATATCCCTTCAGATATTTAAAGGTAACTATCATGTCACCTCTTAACCATCTCTTCTCCAGGCTAAACATCCCCTGCTCCCTAAGTCTCTCCTCATAGGGCTTGGTTACCAGACCTTTCACTATTTTTGTCACTCTCCGCTGGACACACTCCAGCTTGCCAACATCCTTTTTGAATTGTGGTGCCCAGAACTGAACACAGTATTCCAGGTAAGGACCAAAGCAAAATAAAGTGGCACTATTACTTCTCTTGATCTAGACATTATACAGTGCACCCGCGTCACAAGTGGGCGCACCATACACAGCTTCCAGCATACACTGGAAGCTGTGCTGGAAAGACTTCTCCTGCACCCCAGAAGAAGCAATGGGGTGCACCAGGTGTGTGCTGCAGGAATAAGCCCCAATATTTCTAATGGGGCTTGAGTTTACGTGTTTTTTCCTTTACGTGGCGGGGTCCAGAACGGATTCCCCATGTAAGGGAAGGACCAACTGTACTTCTATTGATGCAGCCTAGAATTGCAGTGGCCTTTTTAGCTGCCACATCACAGTGTTGACTCATGTTCATATTAGGCTGGATGTAAGAGCTGGAACAGATGGGCCCTACATTTTTTTTAAGTAGATCTGCTGCTTCTGGGAACTCTCCACTTTGCCAGAAATTTTGGCTGAGCGGGGAGGATGGAGATGCATAGGGGATGTATAAAAGGTACAGTGGTGCCCCGGGATACGAATTGATCGCGTTACGAAATTTCCGGGATACGAAAAAGTTACATTGGAAAAAACTGTTCCGGGATACGATGTTTTTTTCGGGTTACGAATTTTTTTTTCGGCGCGAAATTCAAACCGCAAAGCGCGGCTAGCGGCTTTCCAGCGCTAACGGAAAGCCTTTTCGGGTTGCGAAATTACTCGGGTTACGAACGGAGCGGCGGAACGAATTAATTTCGTAACCCGAGGGACTACTGTATGACATCAGTTATCACCTAGGTGACATATAATTTCTACCCGTATCCTAAACAGATGTATAGTCCTAATTCATCCATAGATACATTAGAATGGCAAAGCTACTGTGATACATGGGCCCATTTAATTAGGGAGAAGTCAGGTCAACACACACACATCCCTCACTAGAAAGATATGACCAGTTATTATGCTATATTTATTTTATTTATTAAATGTTTCTAGCCACTGTATAATTGGTGACAGGTTTCCATATCATGTTCCCTGCCCCAGAAAAGATACATATGCATCCTGTCATTATTCTAAGCAAATGAGTAAGGTAACTTGTGGCTCCTCAAATATTGTTAGACTATCCCTACCATCACTGTTGACAAATTGGCCATGCTGGCTGGAGCTGAAAACAGCTAGAGCCCAAAAATACTTTACGAAACAGTGGGCCATCTCTTAAGAAAACCAATTCGGGTATAAATCCAATTGCCAGCACCAACTAAAGTAGATCCACAAGAGAAAAGAGAGACACATCTCAAGGTGCTGCAAGGTTGCCTTTAGTAACTAAAAATCTTTCAGCATTTTCATTTGAGATGTGGTGCTGGAGAAGAGTGCTGAGGATTCCATGGACAGTCAAGAGGACAAAGAAATGGATCCCAGATCAGATTAAGCCAGAAATATCCCTAGAAGCCAAGATGACAAGATTTAGGGCTCATTCCCACTCCAATTTGCAGCGAATTGCAGATCGGGGTATATGACCTTCATTCCCACTTGAAATCAATTCCAATCCTTATTCGACCGATTTCAGTGGCGATAAAACGATAAAGCGGGTCAAATGCATCCTCATCATACTTTCTATGCAGTTCTTTTCAGAAGAATCGATTCTAAAGTGAGTTCAATAAGTGGGAATGACAATGCAGAATCAATTAATTCTGGGGGGAGGAACTAATGGCAGAAAGGTGTTTACAATTCCTCTCCATTTTGGAGATGTCACACTCACTCCCAGTTCATTTGTTGGTGTGACCTATGGGTGCTTTCTTAAAAATAATAATAAAAGGAATTGATGAATTGATAGATTGGTTCAGCAACTACTTCCAAAAGCATGTGGTTGCTGAACCAAACTATCGATTTATCGATTTTTTTTTAAAAAAGTGTCCCTCATCTTCCTCCTTCCCAAGGATCCCTTCCTTCAGCCCCTGTGTCCTTCCCAAGGGTCCCTTCCTTCCTCTCCCGCATCCTTCCCAAGGGTCCCTTCCTTTCTCCCCACAGTCTGGGCTGCCATAATGATTGACACAAGATTTTGAAGTGACGCAACCTAATGGGGACAACAATCGTGCCCCAAAAAAGTGATTCCACAAAAGATCCTTTTTCATACTGGGAACCTTTTGGAATCGATACTGACACAGAGACAAGCCAAATTGGAAATCAGATTATAATGCCAGTGGGAATGAGCCATTAGACTGCCATACTTTGGACACATCATGAAAAGGCATGAATCAAAAGACAATAATGTTAGGAAAGGTGGAGGGAAGTAAAAAGAGAGGAAAGTCACATGCAAGATGGATGGACTTTATTAAAGAGACCACGAATATGAGTTTGCAGGAGCTGGGGAGAGCAGTAGAGGGCAGGGGAACCTGGAGATGTCTCATCCATAGGGTCGCCATGGGTCAAGATCTACACAAAGGCAGTTAAGAACAACAAACTATAATTGCACTATGAGATATGCCAGAGCTCTTTTGTGGTTTTTAGGAAGCCCCCCCTCCCATTTGGAATTTTGAAACTTGGCAACTTGGAGGAAAACTAGAAACAGTCTTATCAAATTCTGTATTATGATTTTCCCCTCTCTTTTTTTTTCTTCTTCTTTTAGAGAGACTCTGGAAATTTGTTTTACAATGAGGAACTACAATTTAGGTGTCAGACAGATAATCTGACAAGTGCTGAGGCTTCTAGTAGGACATTCCACTGAATTATGAGTGTCACAGAGAGGCAGACATGAAGATGTTTTCTTTCATTATAATAAACATTTTGTCTTTGTGAACTAGGCTAATAGATTTATATTACAAATAATTCTTGAATAACTGGATCAACTCAAATTTAACACATTTCATAAATATATGAACTTTTAAGTTTGGTAATGCTACCACCTCATGAAAATTGGAAAGGAAAAACTGTGTTTTCCCCCATTTACACATTTATATCTATATACATCTCTCAACTGAAGATTTCCTTCTCTCTACAGACTGATTTAAACATGGGTGTTTCCTTACCACCACCTGGCCACCCAGGTTTGTTGAAATGCTAACATATTGACTGTGAGCATAAACAGTGTTGAAATATCATTTCATGTAAATGCATGCCTCTAAAAAGCACAAACAACAACATCTTAATCAGTCTGCAGATTGCCTAACTTGTTAAACATAATTTGGTCAACCCAGATGTTTACACAGTTAACTGAGAATCCATTGCACTTGTTAAGCCATATGATTTTATTTTCACATTAGGAGCTGCAGCTATCTTCTTGACACAGTCAGATAAATCCCAATTCCTTTAATCTTCAGGGAAAAGGAGAAAGCAAGATTTCAAGCACCATCAAATGATATCAACTAGCTAATGTCAAGTGCTAAACTGACATCTCCAAAGGAACCTTCCACTACAAGTTTACTGATATTTCCAGATTAGTGTCAGACTGTCAGTAAGCCAGAAAGGTGTTAAAGTTATACCCAAAAGAGCTAGAAATAATCAGCTGTGAACTAGCATGGTAGTGTAGTTTTGGCAGTGGACTACAGTTCTGGAGATCAGGGTTCAAATCCCAACTCACCCATGGAAACCCACTTGTGACCTTAGGTTCACCTTAGGGTTGCCATAATTTGGAGATGACTTGAAGGCACACAACAACAACATAGTGTAAAAGCTATAACTTCTAGTTACTGAATACGTCCTATAAAACTACTTGCCCGAACTACAAAGAGACTGGCTAACATAACAAATGCTTAGAGAAACAAAAAGTCAGGACTTGGCAGAAGAAAGTGCACAGCACTGCGAAGGATTTCTTAAACTCATATTTCAATTTGAAAAGCATAAATAATCTTCATTGGAAAGGATACATACATACAGATTAAACAAATCTCTACATAATAAAGCTTTAAGTGTATTCTAAAAATACAATGCCACATATAATGCAATTCAGTTTGTATTTATTATTTCATTCTTGCAAACAGTGGACCTGTGTTAGAATACCTTATTGACCCTCTAGCTGAATATGGGGTTTTCATAACTAATATTTCGTATAGAATAAGACTGGAAGTCACAATGATCTGATATGTGTTTGGAGGGGGATCACAATGACCCAAGGAAACTAAAATGACTTATTGTCTCTGATTTTTGGTCTGGGAATGTAGGTATTTGCTACCTAGTGTATGAATACAGTCATCTCATCAGGACTTAGGGTGGCTGACCATCCCCTAATATCCCCATCTTAGGGGATGGCCACCCTAAATCCTGATGAGATGACTGAATTCATACACTAGGTGACTTTCAAACACTACTGTTTATTCTCCATTTCAAATGGCATCTAGTGAGTTTCCCAAAATACTGCTTGTCTGGGCCTATAGAGATGCAGAGAGATTGTGTGAATGTGTATCCTTTTACAACTTTCCCTTCTCACAACTCACCTGTTTTCACTCAAACCTGTCAATGTGCATGTTTTAAAAATATATATATGTCTTGCATTTGTTACAGCCTTCTCTTCTTGAACCCTTACTCACCTATCTGGATCTCCCTTTACAGTAACATAAACATTCTACCTTCCTTCTTCTCCCTCCTAGCCAAAATGATTAGGATTATGCAATGATAACATATGATATTTGTTATGTTTCCAAATCAGAAGCAAGCACAAAATTCTAACAAGATGGGAAATCTGTCATTTTGCAAATGGCACTCAGCCACACTCACACTCACTCAGCCACATGACAATTAAATTCATGGACAATGAAGCATCCATTCAGCAGATATTGATATGCCATCTCCATGTGCTTCAGAGTGAAATTATTTTACAATCCTAGCTGGGAGAAAGAGTAAATGGGATGGGAGGATGGAGAGAGCTGAAAACATTAGCACAATAGGCAAATATTTTCACAGAAATTTATTTTCCCTGCAATCTCTGCAATTAAAAAAAGGACACTAATTAAAATTTTTGAGGTGCAGTGGCAAATCAGGTCATGATCATTCTGCCACACTTTCCAGTTCTTTTTAATGGCACAGTGATTCATCTTGAGTTGTCAGTTGGATAGCAAAATGAAATGACACATCAAAGTAGGCCACAAGGAGCACATTGTGGAATCTATTTGTTTGTACAATACTCACCTGTCACTGGCACACTGGGAGGTGTGTGAATAGCAACAGCATTTATTTTCACTCCATTCATTATCTCAAGTGTGTTGATTTCTTTAAACAAAATTTACTTGTTAGTGTTCTATCAAGAAAGTACTGAGCACAAAAGGAATACTAGATTAATTCTGAAGTTATCTATCAAGGTAGGGCAAAAAAGATGGTGAGTAATAAATTAAGGATTCAGAAATAAACTGGGAAAATCTGGGAAAATTGACAGTAGAGACAGTAGAAGTTCTTTGTCCAAAATTTTCATAATCTCTTCTCTTTACTATATAAACCTAAACTAGGTGACTTCATGGAACTACATTTTTTATTTCCAAGGCTTTTTGACTGTTTTTAGTGGAAGGGATTTTGGAAGTGGGCTTTACGCTGCTGCTGCTGCTGCTGCTGCTACTGCTGCTTCTTCTTCTTCTTCTTCTTCTTCTTCTTCTTCTTCTTCTTTAAAATGGATCTCCTTTTAATTTCACATATTCTTTGCAGGAGTGAAGGGGCAAGTAAGTCGGTCCACTACAGGAGACTTAGCAATCTAGATAGGTTTCTCATGGCTCTTGAAGAGTTTTCTATTGCCAGGGTTGGTGATCTTGTTGCAGCCCCCACTGATCTTTAGAAAGGAGAAATGGCCATAGCAGTGAACATGACTCCCCCAGATCATCCATCTCATGAAGTGGAGCCAAGCAAGCCCCCTGGTTTCCTAAGGAGCAGGTGGTGATGAAACAAGTAAGATAATGACTAGAGCAATTATGATGGAAGACTTGGAGAGATAAGAGTCACCACATGCACACTGGAACTATATCCTTCCTAGCTCTTAAGAGCAAACAGAGGGGATTGGTTAAATAGGTAATTGGAGTAGTGAATGCCTTACTGTAGCAAAGCAGCCTCTCATCCTCTCTAAAAGTGATTGTGGTGAAGCTTCCCTAGATCCCACCATACTGAACAATTTTTGGTCTTTCTTGGGCATGTTTCTAGAGCATGAGGTGACCTTCCAGCTCCAGGGTTATCTGGATCCATTTCAATTTAACTTCAGGCCTGGCTACAAAACAGAGATAGCTTTGTTTTCCTTGGTAGATGATATATGCCAGAAACTAGAAAAGCTGTGTGTCCTCTTAGTTCTGCTGGATCTTACAGCAATTTTTGATAGCATCAACCATGGTGTCCTTCTGGGCTATTTCTCTTAGATGGAAATTGGGGCACTGTTACACAGTAGTTCCAGTTCTTCTGGGGGGGGGGGTAGACTGAAACAGTGATGGAGAACACATGTTCAACATCTTGATCATTGTCTTGTAGGGTTGGTCTTGGACCTCATGCTTTCTAATATCTACATGAAGCTACATCTTTTTTTTTCACCTAACTCCAAAGAAACTGCTTCTGTATTAAACTAATGTCTTCAGTATGTAATGGACAGAATGAGAATGAACTAGTAAGTTGAAAAGCAGATCAAGAAATAGGGATTCAGCCTGTATTGAATGGAGGCTACTCCCTCCCTCTGAAATCTTAGAGTCTCAACTTTGGTGTACTCCAGGATGCAGATCTGAAATGGGATGCAAAGCATTTGGTGGAGGCTAAGAGTGCTCTTTCAGAGGGAGGCAATGACAAACCTCCTCTGAAACAATCTTGCCAATAAAACCCCATGATAGGGTCACCTTAGTGTTGCCATGAGTCAGAAAGAACTTGAAGGCAAAGAACAATAAAAGTGCTCTTGCACAGATAAAACTGGTGTATCAGTTGTATCTGTTCCTTGAAAAGTCAGAGCTTGCTTACATTGACATATGGCTCAATTACATCTCATTTAGATTACTGCAATGCAGTAATGCTGCTTTAGGAAACTGTTCAGGATTCTTCAAAAAAAATGTTTTGGACCATTTTTTTAAAAAGTGAATAGCCTTACCATCCCAACTCCAGTCCTATATCAATTTTGGGGACATACTTATGAACTGTGTGGTAAAAAAAACTTTTTTCCATTGAAGCAGAACTTGCAGCTGCAACTTCCAGATTCAGGGAAATCCATCTGAATCAGGACTACAACAAGGGACAGGAGGTTAAAGCTTCCCTAGCCTTCCATCTCATGCTAGGATCTTTACCTGAAATGGTCCACTTACACTTCTTATTGGTTAAGGAAGACCCAGAGTATGATCACATACCGCTGTGGCTCAGTTTTTAGATTGCTTTGGTATGTGTTATAATCTCTTTAAGTAACATGCCATGCTTTTCTGAGAATAGATGGAATCCTCACACCTAGATCTCTCATTACCTGATTTCTGGCCCCCTGTCCAATATAAAAAGACAAAAGTAAAAATACAAATCCTCAACTATTTTGTCTTCACATCCTAGAAAGAATCACACTACTATTTTAAAGCTGTTTTCTCCCTGGTCTAGGAGAAAGCTAATACTGTATTTTTCTGCAGTATTCTCACCGTATGTAGCCATCTCAAATGAAGGAAACCCCTTGTAGAGGAAACCGTTTGTGTTTTTCATTGCTGAATAATTCCTGCACAACACTTTGGAGTGTTAAATACCAAGGGAAAATAACACAGAATTTTCACTAGTTTATTATTCTTCCCAGTGGGGCTCTCTGTCTGTTGGAAAACATGGTTTTTTTTACATGGGAATAATAATTATTTCCATTCCTACAGAGGAATTTTACTTCTGAAATATATAACTGGGTACACATGCTTCACAACAACAGGTACTTCCTTCTACCTAAGAAGTATATCGCTGTTCCTGTTTCCTTGCAAGTTGCCAGCTAGAGACCATTATATCATTATCCAAATTCTAGAAATATACTGCCTATGTTTTACCTCACTCAGATGATCCTATATCACAACAAATGATCTTATATCACAAAAAACATTTACAGCTATTCATTTCCATAATATTCTGCACAATTTTTCTGCTAGCATTTCTTCACTAGAATCTCCTACCCGCTCATAACTGGTATTAATTTAGATCTGCATTAATACCACAAAATTCTCATTAGAAATCTTTTCAATATCATTACTACGAAACTAAAATGTTCTGTATAATTTATTAGCTCAGTTACTGAGCAAAGATATGGAAATAAATAGTAATAGCTTTGGGGTGTGGCATCACCAGTATGCAGATGATACCCAGCTTTGTCTCTCCTTCCCATCTGATTCCAAAGAAGCTGTCCCTGTACTGAACCAGTGCCTGCTATCAGTAATGAATTGGATGAGGGCAAACAAATTGAAGCTTAATCCAGACAAGACAAAGGTGCTCCTGGTCAGTCAATTTATGAGGCAGATCAGGGAATTGGAGCTTTGCCTGAGTTGGATGGGGTTACACTCCCCCTAAAATCTCAGGCTCACAGCTTGGGTGTCCTCCTGGACTCCACTCTGAGTCTGGATGCCCAGGTTTCAGCAGTGGCCAGAAGTGCTAAAACTTGTGTGCCAGCTGCACCCATTCCTTGAGACATCAGATCTGGCTACAGCAACACATGTCTTGATTTCATCCTGTTTGGACTACATCCTGTAATGCACTCTATGTGGGCCTGCCTTTGGAAATTGTCCAGAAACTTCAGTGGGTTCAAAACGCTACAGCCAGCATGCTGATCAGGACAAGGAGCATATAACTCCTGTATTAAAACAGCTTCACTGGCTACTGGTTCGTTTCTAGGCAAAGTGCTGGTCATAACCTATAAAGCCCTACATGGCTTAGGTCCAGACTATTTGAGAGACCATACCTCTCCATATGAACCTGCTAGAGCCCTAGGAGAAGGCTTTCTCTCGGTCCCGCCAAGATTTCCTGCATGGCAGGGGGTTGGACTGAATGGCCATTGCGGTTTCTTCCAACTCTATGATTCTATGGCAGGCTTGCCTGGTGAGGACATGAGAGAGAACCTTCTCAGTGGCTGCAACCAATCTGTGGAATGCCCTTCCGTGGGAGGCTAGACTGGCCCCCTCCCTGCTGGCAAGTAAAAACATTTTATGCAGATGAGCATTTGGTATATAATGCATAGCAGGCTGATTTTCATGGAGAAGGTGGATTTTTAGTTTGTTTTTAACTTTTGTAAATTTTTATGTGATTTTATATTGGATATAGATGTTTTTAATTATTTTGAATTTTATTGAAATTTTAAATGTGGGGTTTTTTTCTGTGTGGTGCCTTGGGTCCCTCTGGGAAAATGAAATTAAATAAACAAATAAAAATAAGTAAATAATAATTTTACATAATAGTTCTATAGGTCTACTGAATCTGGCAAAAGTTAATTTATGTAAGAATCATTATATTTTTCTCCTCTCTTTGCTCTTTTGGAACATGTAAAATGAGTGTGTTTCTTGTAAGTGAAATATCAACTTCTAAAAATCCTGCTAAGCAAAATGCAGCATTTCAAAGCGTTACATAAGGAGGGCACAACAGAACAATCCTCATCTTACAAAAAAAACAACAGAAAGTGTCTTCTGTAAATAATTTACTCCCAGCACATCAAAAGCATTCCTTTAAATCCTGATTCACACTGGCAGCTAAACTATCCTTAACTTTGTACCAAACTTACTATATATACTCCTGTATAACTAAAAAAAAATTAATCCCAAAAATTGGCTCCAAAATCCTAGGCAGACGTATATACGGGTCAATATGGTAATATTTCTCCGTGAGCCTTGAGAAAGCTGTGGAGAAGGGTGGGAGGAGAGAGAGGAGAGAAACTGAAGGTTTGTGTCCCCCTTTTTGCAAGCCAGCAGCCTTGGGGAAAGTTGTGGGGAAGTAAGGGAAATTGGAGGTATGTGTCCACATTTTGCATGCCCAGACTGTGACCCTTGGGAGAGGTCCAGAGAGGGAGAAGGAGGGAGAGAAGTGGTGTTCCCCCCCCCTCCATTTAGATCCTTTGTTACATACCCCTGGGTTTGATCCTCAATTTATCCATGGGTCATATGGTTTTGCCCCCAAAACCTGCCCTCAACTTATACATGAGGTCAATTTATACACAAGTATATACAGTAGGAAGTGCGGGGGAACACATAGAGACTTAGAAGTTTATCGCACACCTTCCCCCCCCCCCCCCTAATGGGAACTGGAAGGGGACACTCGGGGCCACACGCAATCGGGAAAAAAGGATTTATCTCACAGCAAATCATCCTCAAAAGGGCCCTGTTCCATCCCCTGGTGCCAAGCCGTCCCCATTCAGTGCTGAGAAGCGTTAAATGTTCTGGTCAGAAATCTTCCAACCGAGGAAAATGGTGAGCACTGAATGGGGAAAGCTTGGCGCTGGGGGATGGAACGGGACCCTTTTGAGGATGATTTGCTGTGTAATAAAATCCATTTTTCCCGGTCGCACATGACCCCAAGCGTCACCTTCCAGTTCCCATAACAGGGGGGGAAAGGTGTGTGATAAACTTTTTAATTGAAAAACCACAGGAATACTTCATATTGCAGAACAGGGGGGAAACAAGCAGAAGCATGTTAATGATTTACACACAGGAAACTACGCAGGATCAGCTCTGGTTAGTACTTGAATGGGAGACAGCCAATTACTATCAGGTGCTGTAGCCTATGGCCTGTTACAGACTGCCAAAATAAAGCTGCTTCGGGTCTCTTTGGAGGTATGCTGTTTAAATGATGCATGCATCCTAAGAATCCAGAAGCTGCACCAAAGCTGCACTCCAGTGCTTAGCAATGGAGTGTGGCTTTGGTGCGACCTCCGGACTCTTAGGACCCATGCATCATTTAAATAGCATGCCTCCAAAGAGACCCAAAGCAGCTTTATTTTGGCAGTCTGTAACAGGCCTATATTTCAGAGGAAGGAACTGGGCAAAACCACCTCTAATATCCCTTGCCTAAGATAACCTTGTGAAATTCATAGGGCCACATAAGTTGACAGGCGAGTTGAAGGGAGATACATGCACACAACCACAATCATGTTAAAATCATAAAGTTGGAAGAGGCCACAAGGGCCATCTAGCCCAACCCCCTGCCATGCAGGAACACACAATCAAAGCACCTCCAACAGATGGCCATCCAGCCTCTGTTTAAAGACCTGCAAAGAAGGAGACTCCAGCACATTTTGAAGGAGTTTGTTCCACTATCAAACAGCTCTGACTGTCATGAAGTTCCTCCTAATATTGAGATGGAATCTCGTTTCCTGTAACTTGCATTCATTGTTCCATGTCCTATTCTCTGGAGCAGCAGAAAACAAGCTTGCTCCATCCTCAATATGACATCTCTTCAAATATTTGAATAGAGCTAACATATCACCTCTTAACTGTCTCTTCTCTAGGCTAAACATACCCAGCTCCTGAAGTCTCTCTTCATAAGGCATGTTTTCCATACCCTTTATCGTTTTGGTTGCCCTCCCCTGGACACACTTATGGTGCCCATAAATGAACACAGTATTCCAGGTGAGGCCTGACCAAAGCAGAATAGAGTGGCACTATTACTTCCCCTGATCTAGACACTATACTTCTATTGATGCAGCCTAGAATTGCATTGTCCTTTTAATTAGTTATGTGAGAATACTGGAAAAGATATTGAGGATACTAACGCATATAAAAGATGATGCCAGAGAAAAAGGGGGACTGATTTATTTCATAGCATGATCAGAAGGTTGGCAGTTCAAGGCCCAAGTGCTGCATGATGGGGTAAGCTCCTGTCACGAGTCCCACCTTTTGCCAACCTAGCAGTTCAAAAGCATGTAAATGCAAATAGATAAATAGGTACCACTTCAGTGGGAAAGTAAACAGCATTCAATGTAGTCAAGCTGGCCACATGACCAACAGAGCAGTCCTCGGACAACACTTGGCTCTTCGGCTTAGAAGTGGAGATGAGCACTGCCCCCTAGAGTTGGTTATGACTAGACATTCATGTCAAGGGACTACCTTTACCTTTACCTTTATGGCTCCATAAATGGCAGAAAATGATATTTTATTTATATTTAATTTAGGAATCCAACATATTTTGTTTGTCCATTCATATACCATTCTGTCCTCGAGAGTCAGGGAGACTTACAATTACATTTTAAAAATCAAACTCCCACCACTGCCATCTTAATTTGTTTCTGCTCTATTAGATGGAATCTCCCCCAAAGTGGCCATTTACATCCAACCTTCTGTGAAGGAGACAATCAAGGCAGCGTAATTGCTGCTATTGTACTTTAAATTATATTATAGAATTGTCTGTCATAAATCTGTTTATCACTGTCAGCAATAGCCCAGTAAGCCAGGGTGAAGATTTAAAGTTACAGTGGCAAATTTGGAGTTGAAAATACAAATGGGGGCCTCACTAAAATAAAAGAGAGGTAGCCATTGTTAAGGAAAAAGCAACATGGGATATACAGTGAATGAAATAAAACATGTATGTGAGAGTCAGGATGACTCAGCAGAAGCAATTAGAAGCCACACAGGTGTAAAAGGTAATGTAATTAGCAAGTCCTAAATGCCAAGGACAGAAATGCAAAGTGGATAATTGAACACACCTGAGAATTGTTAAAGTGGACAAGGTGAAATGATGAAATCATTAATTGTGGGATGAACCAATGAAAATGGTTGTACACGCCCACTGGGTGGAAACTGACAAGAGTGGGTGGTATTCTCCAATGACTATAATAATGGCTATGAATCCCAATGTATTTTGTGGGTAGTTGTGGAGGAGTATTGGATAGTTTTGGAGCTGTATATAGTAGAATAAAGTAGATCTTTTATACAAGACTACTGAGTTGTCTGGTGTCTTGGCTGAAGATACAAGAGCCAGCTGGATCCTGAAGAAGGGTGAAGACTTCTGTGGAAGCAAGAGTGAGAAGGCTTGGAGAGTTTGTCAGGGTCTTCAGCCTATTCTCTGTAACTCTGCTGCTTTAGAGCAAAGCTTTAACCACTGACCAAAACTGGTCAGCGCCGGTGCGTAACAAGGTGGTGAGTTCAAGCCAGAGGTGAAGAGCTACAACTCCCATCATCCCTGACAGCCATAACTCATCAGGAAATCATGGCAGACACTGAAGAATCTGACAGTGTTTTGGTTGTCATCCACATTCTAGTGGACATGACCCTCTGTGGGTTTATTAAACACAGACTCAGACACTGTTGTGTTTAAGAAACAAGACAAGGTTCTCTGAGCCACTGCTGGTAAGATTCTTGAGGCTGGGAGGAAAAAAGAGGAAGGACTAAGGTATTCCTTGTAAGATTCCTAAGGTTAAGGGAAAGTGGAAAAACAGAAGGCTCCAAGACCTTGGGAGGGTTGCTATTAAGCACAAACTTTGACAGTGCCACCTATATTCTGCTGATCTTGTACGGTGGGCCCTCCACATTTGTTGGGGTTAGGGGCACTATTTTTTTTTACTAGAAATAATGCCTCTCTAGGAATTTCTAGGTTCTCCAGAACACCTATATGATGAACATCTGCCATAAATTGACCATAGAATTGTGGGGGAGGACCTACAAGTGGCTAGAAAAGTGCTCTCTCTAGGAAACTGTAGGTTTTCCAGGATGGTTTTCGGCAGACGTTGACCACAGAGTCATGATTGAGAAACCATAGGTTTCTAGAGATAACATATTAATCAAATCAGTCAATAATTAAATCCATAAAAGTCAAAACAACAAATATGGAGAGCCAACTATATAATTTTTTTTTAAAAAAAAGATTGTATGCATTTCTAAAGCTGATGTAACCCATTCGGACAGTATACTAGAGACCTAAAAATAGAGTAGAACATTTGTGGCTGCTGTCCAAGTTGCAGTGACCAGTTTCAAATCAAAATTCCTAATCGGAGCTTCCTAGCAGAAGGGAAACCTGGCATAACTCATCAAGAAATCACAAGGCATGAAGGTAGGAAAAGAAGGCACAGCTGCTCCCCTGGTGTAAAAGAAGGGTAGGAAAATGAGGGATAGATCTCTGCATTACTGCTGGGAAGATCCCTGGGGTAAAAAAGAAAAGGAAGGAGAACAGAATGTCCTGGGAAAATCTTTTGGTAGTACAGATGTAGACAGCACTGGTATACAGTACTTCAATTTTTAATTCATAAATAGTTCCAGTTCAGTTAGAAACTTTTGTGACTAGCGAATGATAAATTTGTTATTACAGGGAGACATGAGTTCCCACAGCACATTATTCTACTGGCCAATAGCAAAAACAAGTGCCCTACATATATCTCTATATGTAGCCACTTTCTGTCAGAGAGGGGTATTTACATGCTTCAAACAAATATAATTTCTCTGGTTCATAGATCCTTGCCATCTCTGCTTCCAACTTTTTTTTTCTAAACTGATGGTGGTTTTTCAAGCATGATTGCTCTGCACAGGCAGGTATTTATTATCACCTTCATCAAACCATGTATAAAATCACCTAATTTTGGTTAACACTTCTATGAATTTATCTAGTTGACTATTTTTAGCAGGCTTCAGACAGAAATGTCAATTAGATAAACCCTTGGAAGCATTAACCAAAATGTCTATTTCCCCCCCCCCCCAGGTGCTTACTTTCAATATTTGAGGGCACAGATGCAGTGGGAAATTGGAACACTATATTCCAAGATCCAGGAACCCATACTCTGCCTCCAGATAATTTACTGAGACAGCCAAAACACTGTCAGAAACCTATAAGTCATAGGAAATTTCTACTATCTGCTAAACCTGAAGACCCAATTATCTAGCTGTGTGTTATCGAAGGCTAAGCTCATCACAGCTGCAGTAAATAATAATTTTTCTTACTCTGGCAGTATCTGTAAAAGCCTTGCACAATATCTTTCAAGCTCTTCAAAATATACAGAAAAACAAAACACTGAAAATGTCTGACACATTTCCAAACAAAATAATATTCATATTTATATTCATCTCAGACTAAATTAGGTAGTTTGGATGCAGCAGCTTGCTTAATGTAAGTAAATTTGAACAAACAAATTGATGAGAGAGAAAACTAGAAAGAAAAAACTCCATGAGTTATGCTTTTAAGCACTTGGAAGTGGGGGCTCTAATAGGCATATTCTACAGCATGCCAAGAATTCTTCCCTTTCTCAGCTGAGAAGCATTTTCTGCCTCCCAATACTCACTTATGTGACCCAAAAGCAAAATGAAGATTACGTCCTAATACATATTTCTCCTGCCTGACTGTATGCCAAAAATTGTTTCACATACTCATACTCAATATTTATATATCTTTCTTGAATGTGCAAAAGCCTTCTCTTACAACAGCCCTAAAATGTAGGTCAGAATCATAACCACTTTCCCCAGCGTTAGGCTGAAGCTAAGAGAATAATGGCTTGCCTTAGGCCACTTAGTGGATTAATGGTTACGGTGAAATTTGAAATGAGAATTTCATGGTTCACCTTTATGCTGGAATAAAAATGGGTTTAGTAAGATATATGCTGCATGGGAGACAGTAGGATTTTCTTCCAAGTTAACATGGCCAGGATTGTGTGGTTAACCACTAAGTGTTTTCATACCATTTCTGGAACTGACAGGCAGCTGCAATCAGTGCCTGCTTTCTGGCGGTGAACCTGCTCAATTCACTGTTAACATTTTTGGAGGGTTCACACTCCAAAACAAGGTACAACTTTATAAAAATATGTGAGACTACTGGGCTACATGGAGAGGATGAAGTAAGCTTGTTCAGTGTTTGCTTGCCAGATTATTTTACGTAAAATTCAGTCAACCTCTGCCAGGCAAAACACACAACATCCTATCACTCTGAAAGCCACCAGCAGCTTTAATTAGAGTTTAAACCTAAATTGACCCAGCAGCAGCATGCCATCAACTGCATTGGAGAGTCAAAGGCTAGAGAGGTCTTGTGGCCTAACATATATAGAGGCAAGCAAGCAGTGCTGCTTTACATAAGGATGTTTTAGGGACAGGAATGCATGCAGAAGAGAAGAGCAGATAGAGATGAAAGGGGTGTGGCAAAATGTATTAAACAATCATCAGAATTAATGGGGAATAATCCCAGCTCTGCAAAGAAATGATGGCTCGATGATCCTATCCACTCTTTCTGATTTCTACAAAGGGCATCATGGAATTGAAGCAGGGCACTGACTATTCTTGTGAGGAGACATAAGAATCTCGAGGAAGGAGAAAGTAAGGACACTTACAGCAACAAGATTTTTCTTTGAGTTCTGTTGTTGCTGTCTGCCCTCCAACCTATGGTGACCATAAGCCAAAATTATCACGGGGTTTTCTAGGGCTGAGATGTGTGACTTGCCCAAGGTCACCAAGTGAGTTTCCATGCCCAAGCAGGGAAGCAAACCCTGATCTCTAGAGTTATAGTCACTCAAACTACTACACCACATTGGCTTCTTGAGTCATACTAAGCAATTTCCCTCCTTTTTCCCAGCTTGAATATTGCTGTAATACTGCAGCATTCCAGGGCATACCATATCCTATACAAACAACAGAAAAATAGCAGACACGTTGCACTTAGGAACAAAACAAGCAGTTTTTTTCCATTCTTTCTATCTCTGAAATGAGAGACAAAATAACTACAACAATCACACCAAAATCTTGAACCTCTTCTATGTGGTTCATATCCTGTGCCCAAAAGGAGTGTTAATCAAAATAAGAAAGAATACAGTGTAGTGGGTAAGTATTAGGTGATAGTTAAGGAGATCCAGGTTCACATCCCCACTCAACCTTGAGACTCACTGGGTGACCTTGCTTCAGTCCTGCCTCAGCCTAACATACCTCATAGCTTTGTTCTGATGTAAATCAGGAGGAGGAAACCTTGGGTGAAAGTTGGGAGAAAAATGTAATAAATAAAATATAACATATTAACAAATAATAATGTTAATATAAATGTTAATAACTAAAATGTTAGTAAATACATGTTAATAAATAAAATGTTACATTTGTATATGACTTAATTACTTTGTGGATCTTTGCGTAGCATGCAAACCTCTTATATCCACAGAAAAGTGAAAGCTCCTTATTAGGCTGGAGGTATCAATCTTTGATTTCAGAGTCTATTTCAGAAGATGAAAATCCTTTAAGCATTCAGTGAGCCTATCCTTATTCTAATTCTTATTACATTTATTTATATTTCATCTTTTTCCTAATTCAGGACTCAAGCTGGCTTAGTTTACAACAGATTGAAAATATATCAGTAATTAAGAATTCACAAAATAAAAAAGTTAAAAAGTGATTAAATCATTAAAAAATAAAACTAATTAAAAATATAAACCACATGAAACACAACAGCACCACAAAAATAACTAATAGAAAATCCAGCACATTTTACAAGGTCCATTCCCCTTCAGCCAAGATCCAAACACCTGAAACTGAGCAGGTTGGAAACTCTATACATTGAAAAAATCTTTTGTAAAAAAAAAATACCGTACATTAATGAAAAATTGATACCCAGCAACTGAGTCCTTGTTAATTACTGTTACGGAGCAAATCTTGTGTAACTTTTATTGGGAACTGGTATTGCAGGAGGATGAAAAAGGTGGAGGCATGGATCTCACAAGCCAAAAAAGAAGGATCTATTTAAAGCTGCTTGGGGAGCTGGCACTATGGCAGAAACTGATACTCTTTCTACAACAGGAGATAATAGAATGTAGAAAGGTTGAGAATTCTTGACTCTTCAAGGGTCTTAATTCGAGGGAATCCTCTCTCTGCATCGTATTAACATTTTATCTAGCTTTTCAAAAGACCAAGTGTCCTTTTTTGTTTTTAACATTCATAATAAGTACCTTAGACAGCACCCTGCAGATGCTCTGATATTATGAATAGAATCGCAGGGAAAGTGCTTATCTTTGCATGTGTCTGTGGTGCTGCATAAGCAACTAGCAGTCCCTGCACAGTGTGTCCTCATGGGGGACTGGCTACTGACAGTCTCAACAGCAGCAGCAGCAGCAGCACAAGGAGGCCCCGCAGTCTTGTCTCATGGTTTCCTATAGACTCACAGCTCCAATAGTGGGAGTTTCTGGGCTGTTTCTGAAACAGCAGGTATAGGTACTCATTTATAGTATTGTGGGGAGGGAGGGAGGAGGGTTACTGGGTAGCCTATACAGCCAGTGAGCACAAACCTAGGTACAAAAAATATGTTTGTTGACAGGCCTAGATCCTTAAATTCTGGGCACTTAAGGTCAGACGAAACTCAAATGTTAACTATGGCATTTTCTTACTCATGTTTAACCCCCTTTAAAATAGAAGGGGGCCAAGTCATCATCTGAGGAACACGGCAGGACAGAGGAGGTTTTATATTCCCAACACTGCCATTTCTCTAAACAAATAAATCAAAAACTGCTATTTGCTCCACAGGGTGCTAAACCAGTGATATCTCCAATATAAATGGTAGCTTCCAGGTAGTTTGGGAGTAAGAAAAGAATGTAGAGATAAAAGCTACTTGCATCTCCCAAATCCAAAAACACATTCTAGCTGCTGCTAAGGGGAATGGGAAATGTTTATGTTTACCATCAAGTCTAGTTTGACACATCATGAAAGATACAATACTTCTAATGTAAGAGCAACTTTCCCCCAGTCTCCAACCCCTGCCAAATAAAAATGTTGTCCTTGCACTCTTGATGAATATCTTAAAATAAAGAGTTTGTGGGTTGCAATGGACTATGAAGCCCCACCCACCCAAAGAATTTAGATCCCTGCCAGGATATATTTCATGGCTATACTAGGCCTGACTCTGCGGGCAAAATCATGGAAGAAGGTGCTTTATAATTGTCCTTTAGTTGCTTTATTTTTATTTTTTTAATGGTTTTAATTAGTAACAGTTAGCCACTTTTGGGTTTTTTTCTGAAGTGCTTTAGAAAAAAGTGTTTTAGGAAAAGAAGAAAGTGTTTTAAAAATTAATGGTGTATATTTGAATCCCAACCTCTTATCTCCATGATGTAAAAAAGTAGGTACCCTCCCTCCCCACAATACTATAAATGAGTACCTTTGCCTTCCTACTTTCAAATGTTCTTTCAAATGTTCCAAATTTTATCTCATATTTATTTGGTTTTTTGTTTGTTTGTTCCTTTTATATCCCACCTTTCTCCCAAAACAGGAACTCAATAAAAGCATATATAAAAAGATTAAATAAAATTGTAGTGATAAAATCACAAAAACCACAATACTAAAACAGATTAAATAAATTCCAATAAAACTCAAATGAGTTAAAAAGGTCAAGTTGCCAAAAGCTCACCTGAACAAAAGGTCTTTGACTGCCAGTGAAAAGGCAAAAGAGGTAGATCAGCACTTGGCTTCATATGCACTGCAAAAATAATCCAGGTTGACATAGCTTAATGCTATGAAATTCTGGGAACTGTAGTTTATTGGAGCACCAGAGCTCCCTGACAGGGAAGGCTGAGCCACAGCAGTTAAAGTGGTATCAACCTGGATTATTTCTTAAGCATAGGTGCTGCCTTGGCAATGAGTCCTACAATGTCAGAGTAGCCATTAAGAAAGCTGCAGTTGCTTATCTAGATGTAATCCTTACCACAATCCTGTAAAACAAGACAGTATTATTACTCTCCCATGTTGTGGATTCTGAGTGGTCTCCCTAAGACCAGCGAGTGAATTCAGGTCAGAAGCAGGCAAATTCAAACCAAAGTGTTCCAGATTAGTAGCAAATAGCCATTCCAGTTCTAATTTTACTACTATTTTTTCTAGATAAAATAATTCAAAACTAACTGGACAGCAAACTGAAAAGGAGGAATAGAAAATTTCCCATGACACCTTGTTGACCCCTGAAATGTCATCAGCCATGTTGCTAACTGCTAATTATGTAGCAAAAGTATGTTTTCCTTTTTATCTATTCTAAAATCATCAGTATTCTATTGATTTTCTAAAAGAGTATTGTTATGGGAAATATACTATGATTTGACAAATAATAATTACCTGTTGCATTTGGGGTTCTACATTTTAGAAATCAAAAGTCTAGAAACTCTGCTATAAAAAGCAGAGAAGGGAACTGTTTTCCTTCATTTCTTTGAGAAACAAGTCAGTGCCATCAATCACACCAGTCTCTCAGAATAAATACAGAAAATAATAATGGAGAAAATGCCTTATAACAGTGGTAGCAAGCCAGGCCGGACATTTTGGACTTCTCAACACCATCTCATTTCAGAGGTAAACATTCTAAGATATGATTGGATAAGAACCAGACAAACAAATGTCTGTAACAGCTATAAAGGCTGTCAGACTACTGCAGATAGAGGCCAGCTCTATGAGCTAAAAATACAGGCACTGTTAGCTGATTGCAATCTATAGAATGGGTGAGAACACTTTGAATTTGCAGTCCTCTGAGTGAAATGCTGGCTCTTAGATAATGTTAGAAATACTCTCAGAACAGAGTTACAAATGCTGTGCTGAATTTATGAATGTACTTGAAATACTGAAATGCTGCCTAACATAGAAGTGTATGTAAATGCTCTGTATGAGATATATAAATTCCTCAACAGGTCTAAATGCCTCTTGTACCTCAGAAGCCAGTGTAGCATAGTGGTTTGAGTACTGGACTGGGGCTCTGGAGACCAGGTTTTGAATTCCAGCTCACCCATATAAACTCACTGGGTACCCTTGGGCCAGTCACACACTTTCAGCCTCTAAGGATGGCAATGGCAACCCCCCCTGAAGAAACCTATCAAGAAAACCCCATGATACGTTCGCCATAGGGTAGCCATAAATCAGAACTAACTTGGAGGCACACAACAAAAACAACAACTTCAAATATCATGTAAGGTGATGTTCCTCATAACTGAAATATACTATAAGTATATTTATGTACTACCAATAACATGTGCCTCACAAGTATGTGAAATGTTCCTTGTGATTCAGCAATGACAGATGCTTAGCAATAGTGACACAAATTACATTTGTTGGAATAAAAGAGGCCACAGTTTTATTGGTCTCAGGTGCAGAGGCTTGGCCTGCATTCAAGTATCAGTCAACCTGACAGCCAGCCACAGATGCTGGCAAAATGTCAGAAATAAACTCTTCCAGAACATGGCCACATAGCCCAAAACCCCCACAAAAAACTATGGATTCAGGCCATGAAAGCCTTTGACTTCATATCAGTCAACCTGCCTGCCAAATGATGGAAACAAAGCATGCAACCTGTCTACTAGGTTTGGAAACCAATTCACCCAGTCTGCCTACTGGGTATGCCTCTGAAATGACAAACTTAAGGTTCTACATGGGGCAGGCCACTTGACCCTGAGCTGGTCATGTCCCTGGTTGTCCCAAAGTCCTGTAATAAGACTCCCAATTGCATCTAATGGTCATCTATGTCATATTTACCCCTGAGCTGAATCTAAGCCCCATACTAAAAATAGCCTGAATTTGTGGCAAAATTAAATATACTCTAAAGATTTCCATATGCCACAAACAAATCCACAAAACCATGAACAAGAAAACATAGGGAGGTTGATTGGGAACAAAGATCTATGCTAAATTTTGTGGATGCAGACTGGATTTAAGCCTCTGCTTTATCCCACCCACCCTGCCCTTCTTCAAAGCCCAGGAAACTTCATGGGCTTCTAAGACAAGAAGAGCTTAGTCACTGGAAAAGATACCCTCTGCCTCACTCTGCATTATCATGACCTATGGCACCACCTGGTAAATCAGGGATTGCCTTTATAAAAAGAGTAGATGCCAAGACTATGCAGTACCTATGAAAGAGAACGTGCCTAGTCTGGTAATATGTATGTGATATAATGAACCTCCACAAGGAAGGTGTATTTATATAAACTAATTATTTTCCATAATAAATATAAAATTGCGGTAATAATGAAGCCATGTGTTTATATTTTCCTGCAATACTAATTTCCTCAAAGCCCAAAGCTTATGATTGCCAGAATCCTAACTTGGCTACCTAGTTACATCTGTAATAAAGCAACATTTCCTGGCCCAACTTACACCCAGGCCTTAAGACCAAGCTGCTGGATCAGGTGAAGCAGGTCTGTTCAACCTCTGATTGGGGTTCAAGAAAGATGATGTTTTCAACTTCTTCCACCAACTAGCTGAAACAAGGACTTGTGGCAAGATTGCCTCAGACTCGCTTGCTGGCAGGACTGGGGTGAAACCAACTGGAAGCTACGTGAACCTCCTTTACTTGATCTGGCTGTTAAAAGTGGACCGGAGTAGAATTTATATTCTTATTGAATGCATACTTTTTATGGATCTATAATTCTAAGTTATGGATCTGTAACTGCAACAATGAATACCAGCCGATAAAAGATATGCTGATGCTGATCTGCCTTCTAGTCAGCACTGTTGTTTACAATGGTAAACTATGGAATCCTAGCTAAATGCACATTGACAAGCGTAAGGCAAAGAACAATCAGTCCTTCTACAAAGAGATGGGCAGGGGTGGAGGAACCAAGCCTGTTTCAGTATCCATTCCCATGTTAAGTAAGTTATGAGTACAGATCAAACTCTGAATTCTGAAATATATTTCATGGAAGAATGAGTGGCTGAATTATGAAAAGGAGCTGCATAGATTTTGATATGATTCAAGAATGCAGCTGTGAAATTAATCTGCCAAATAAATAGCACTGCAAAGGACAGAAGAATGCAAGATAGAAAGAGCAGTTTTAATAATTCTCCATTTCAAAGATGTTTTTAAAGTTACTACTGCCAATTTTAAAACCATTTTAAAACAAATAATACATTTTGGAATGGTATAAGAATATACAGTGAGCCGTCAATTTATGCGGGGATCTGCATATGTCCATGTACAGTGGCCAATTTGACATGTTTAGCAGAATTTTGCATGGGCAGCTTGTTTGCTAGCAGGGACATCACTGTGGAGAAGCAGGGAGTGCAGACCACATTAGATGACACCCCAAGGGGTGATCATCGTGTAAGGCAAATTCCATGAAAGATTAAGCCCCATTCATTTGAATGGGGCGCACTCCTGTGGTGCGCAGCATGGCACGCACCAGAGGTGCACACCTCATTCACTTGATTAGGGCTCGCCATCTATGTGACCTCAAGTCCACGTATGGTGAGCCTGCGTATGGCACGGGCGCACTGTAAATGTCACCCAATGTCTAGAGATGCAGTTACTGGTTTTTTAAAAAAAATGTGTGCTTTCCAGACTAGAATCAGCCCAGTGATAAATCCAGCTTTAGTTCACAATTCACAAAACATCAGTGTTGACACTGCAGGGTTGTTGTGAGCTCGCTCAAAACAACGTTTTAATATCATGGTGGCATGTCAACAATAAAAATGGAAGCATGCTTGATTGTTTTCTTACAAAAGTGGTAGGTTTTTAATTGTTTTTTAGAATGAAAGGAAACTATTGCTAGGTTTTAAAATGTTTTTTAGAATGAAAACATGCTTTAACACCAGGTACCATGATAATCAAATATTTATATTATGTTATATCACATATTATTTATATTATATTAATATTATATATATTTAATAATTTATATTATTAAATTTATATTATTTATATTTATATATACAAATTTATTTATATTTATAAATATTTATATAAAATTTTAATATTTATTTATATATTGTTTTTTAATGTTGTTTTTTTTTAATATCGGATAGCCAGCATGGCATAGTGGTTTGAGTGGTAGGCTACAATTCAGTAGACCAGGGTTTGATTCCCAGCTTGGTCATGAAACCCACTGGGTGACATTGGGCAAGTCACATGCTCTCAGCTTTAGCGGTACACAGTGCCAAACCTCCTCTGAACAAATGTTGTCAAGAAAATGCCATGATGGATTCGTCTTAAGGTCACCATTAAGTCAGAAAGGATGTGAAGGCACACACCAACCAATTGGGGTTTTAATCCACTTATATGGGATTGAGGGCAGTGAAATGGGTTTCTAGCAGCTAAAAAGACCTTCTTTACAGAAATTCCTGGAGTGGTTTTTTTAGAAAAGGGAACTACAATATTATATTTGTAAAACATTGCACCTGTAACTTATCCTGCATCCACACACACTGCAGAAATAATCCAGTTTGTCACCACATTATCTGCCATGGCTGGCTGCTATGGAATTCTGGAAATTGTAGTTTTGTGATACATTTAACCTTCTCTGTGAGATAAAATACAACTACAACTACAGTTCCCAGAATTCCATAGCACTGGGTCATGACAGTTAAAATAGTGTCACTTAATTTTAAGCACTGTTCCTTCTGTGGCCTTTGCGAGTTGCATGGTAACTTCCACTTCCAAAACCTGAAAGCATCCTGCATTGGGAAGGCTACCCTTCAACCAGGAACAGAGGTAAGCTCAAGAATGAATGGATTCATAAGGAAAAGACGACAGTGGAACATGCTGCCTTGGAGAGTGGTGGAGTCTCCTTCTTTGGAGGTTTTTAAACAGAGGCTGGATGGATTTGACATCTGTCCAGCAGGAGTGCTTTGATTGTGTCTTCTTGAATGGCAGTGGGTTGGGCTGGATGGCCCTTGCAGTATCTTCCAACTCTATGATTCTATGAATTTATCACTCCCATAGCCTAAAATCCACCAGTCACCCCTGATTTCTACAAGTAACATGGGATCCAATCCATAGTTGCAGTGCTGCAAATCTTGCATGTTTAAACCAAGATCACAGGACAAAAAGACCACAGTGTTGCTGTTACCGTTTTTAAAGTCATGTCATAATGTATAAGTAACATCTAACCCAAACTTTCAGAAATGGCCACAGTCTCATCTTCAGGTTAATGACCCTGTGAATTTACCTACTGCATTTTCAATTAATCTTCTGAAGAGAACATTAGGATAATTTTCTTTTGTATTCATGGGCTTTCAAGGTGAACAGCTAATAACTGGCAATAAGTTACTTGCTCAAGATTAATGGTATCCTGTGTGAAGCATTGTAATTTGTCCTGTCACCCTTAGTAGGATATATGGATGAATGAACATGATGAAAGAAGACTGCCAAAGGTCTTCAGGGCCACTGGACACACTCCAAGCAAAGCAGTGACTTTTTCAACCTTGGGCCTGCCCTTTGAAATAAAGTGACTGTGTGAAATAAAAAATGTTCCATACTAAATGCATTTATGCATAGAATTAGCATTTGCTTCTACACGGACCAGCATCTATCTAGGAGATCACAAAAAGGAGTATTTCAACTCACAGCACAAGACCAGCACTTTGCATACCAAAATTATGCCCAAATCAAACTTAAATCAAAGTTTTAAGGCATAAGATGGTCTCATGAAGATCCTAGAGAAGAATTTGGTTAATGAATCTGTGGGAAAACTGTGGCCCTTTCAGTGCAGCTGACATGAAACTGGTTTTGAAGATGTATAAGGCAAGGAAGGAAATGGATAGTTATCTCAGTAATCTGTTATTTGATGCAGATGTGGCATGTCAAATTTTGAATTCCAGAACTGATTTGGGAACTCAAATGATCGTCACTACTTATAGGACAGGTCACTGTGCTATTAATCAAAAGACAGGTTGGGATATTCTGTCTTTCCTTCATTAATGGAATCCTTATGTAAGAAAAGGGTGAAAAAGGCAGTGAGAATACACCAGAGGACAACAGTTGCCCGATGAGAAGAGTGTCTGGAAAACCTGTAAAATTTCCAGAATAAGTCAGGAAAAGAGTGTACTAAGAGCCTTATTTGGAAGCATCCTTACCATGGTTTATGTCAACTAGACCAGTGCTATTTTCTTCTACATGTTGTTATGCTATTGACTAGGCTAAGGCTAAAACAAGTGAGTTGCTTACATTATATACTGTTTAGGTATTTTATTTATTTGCTTATGTAAATCATTAGTATTGTATGTATTTTTATGTAATTTTGTAAACCACCTTGATCTTTTGGAAAGGTGTTATATAAATATATTATTATTATTATTATTATTATTATTATTATTATTATTATTATTTACAGTCTTCAAAGTTCAAGGCTTCCTAGTCATTCCATATGCCCCAAGCTACAATGCCACCACATGGTTATTGCAGTCTATAAACTAGTCCACATAGTCCTCAGGCATATTTTCTGTAACTAGAAAGCATCCACCACAATGTAGTTTTAAAGTAAATAAAAAATGATGCAGTCTTCTTTTGTATACCCTTCAATGCAGAAATCATATTTTCTTGTGTAAAATAAATTACATAAGTATGCTTTTCTGTGGAAAGAATGTAGTTATTGGCTTTCAGAAGGAACAAAAGCGACGTATGCATGCAGACTGAATATAAAAACATCAAGGAGAAAGCAGAATTTGTATGGCAACTCACTGTGGAAGGATAATACAGTATTTCTGTTAATGTTGCTAAGTGATAAGATGTAAGACATTTGATTTGAACACCTTTTATTCAGCATATAAAATGTGTTTCATTCTTCAATGTGTTTTCTTTTCCAAGCATAACACAGAATTTCTATTCTATTTGCAAAATGATTTTCCTCTGTCCTATAAAAGAGACTAACAGATTTTTAAATCATGCACTTTCACAAGATAATCTCTATGTACTCACAATTTACTCACGTGTATATCAGAGCTTTACCATTTATGATATCTAAAGAAATATCCCTTTAGTATTGATGGCCTGTTTCCCCTCATATGCTGCTCTGCTCTCCTCCAGTCTTCTCCCTCTCTTCCCCCACACCTGAATTCTTTTTTCCTTTCACTGCCATCCATACTCTTATGTCCATTCAGCTTTCCTCCTCCTAACTCCCTTCTCCACCCTTAGTGAGCAAAAGCAATATTCCTTGCTTGCTCTCATTCTCACAACTCAGGGTTATCACTTGATAGTTCTCTAAATCCGGGCAGTTTTATTTGCATATTGTTTGATTTTTAAGCATATCATTTAATGTGCTATGACACTGTCTATTAGCACATGGGGTCAATGAGATCCTGGGCACTTTGTCACATGAAAGGCCAAAAAAAGAAATCAAATTGCTTGTGCTGTGCTCTGTTGCAAATGTGGTTTCACAATAGGATTCTGGTCCCTGACTGCTTGCCTTGTTCAAATGCATCCTTTGATTTTACTACCACACAAGGAGATGTTGTTGATACAGAAACTGCACACATTTATTTTGAGCTGTGTGTGGTAAAATGAAAATTCAACATTATCATGAAGTTATGATGGGGTTCTGAAGATCTCCATTTGGCCCTGCCTTTTCTCACACAATGGCAGCACATAATCTGGATAGAGGAACATGAGTAGGAAAAAGCCTCTATATTTGTAGCCTGCATCCAGGTGAACCAGCAAGGCACAGGTGTAAATGTGATCTTTCTGGACCAGCCCTACCCTCTTGTGTGTAACATTGGTTGTCTGGATGACTGGAATTGAGCTAATTCACTCTAAAATAGAAAACCTGTAAATGTTCTATTAATGTATTCCAGAAGGTCTCTAACGTTCACTTGAAGTATGAAATACTCAATATATTGGGGGTTTGATGTTAAGATTATATTGAGCTTTTGTTGTTAAGAACTTTTTCATATTATTAATGATGAAAAGGACCACCAAATAATGTTAGCACTTATGCCATATGAGCACACATAACTCCTCCTTATCTTGATACCTTTTCACAAACAAGAAAGAAAAAATGAAGAGTGGGGTATAAATAAATAAATATTATTATTATAAAAAGACATAAGGGGATCCTATAGTGCCTTTGAAACTAAGACAAAAAGTAATGTATATCATAAGCTTTCGTGGACTTCTGTCCACTTCATCAAATGCATGAACTGAAGCCTCTGTGTACACACACACACACACACATCAACAGGTAGGGGTCTTACAGGTTAAGCACCCTTTCCACATATCTTTTGCAAAATTGAAGTCTTGAGTCTCCTTCCTTAGAGGTCTTTAAACAGAGGCTAGATGGTCATCTGTTGGGGATGCTTTGATTTAGATTTCCTGCATGGCACGGGGTTGGACTGGGTGGCCCTTGCGGGCTCTTCCAACTCCTATGACACAAGTATGTCTGTACAGAGTAACAAGCCAAATGTTTATGTTTGAGAAAAACAAACTTACCAGCTACTTGTGGACATGTAGCCACCTAACCCGGACTAAAGGAGATAAGAAGAAAATAAATTTTAAAACGTGAAAATAATATAGGAAAGAAACTGAAGAGGCATACTGCACTGGTACAATAGTTTAATCAGGCTAATGAAATCATATGCTGGCAGATGATTCCAATGTTGCATCTGATGAAGTAGACTGAATCTACAAAAGCTTCTGCTAGAAATTTCTTTCATTCGGGCCTGAAACACATGGGCCACTGAAGAGTGGGGAAGGGTGGCAGAAAGAAACATAAAAGATGGCTCCATTTATATGGCTCTAGCCACAGTTCTATGTGTGACCAATAACAAATATCCCCTTCACATAGGACTATAACACCCAAAAGAAAACTAGTAGACCAATGAGGATCAAAGAAATCTCTGCAATAAGAATCTCCATGGTGCCAATCAGCAAGCAAAGTAATAGCAGCATAGAGAAAGAAGGCTTGAAAGGGGTTTTCTTGTTGTTATATCTGCCAGATTAAACAGCTATAATCACCACTCAGAGGTTTCTGTCCATGCAGAGGCTCTCTTTAAGCCTCCAGTCAGACCTTGGCCTCAGACTATACAGCATGTATCCAAATTTCAAATAGACCTCTTGGATACAATTTGTAAAAAAAATGCAAGAAATGAGACATTAAAAGAAATCCACATCATACTTTCCTTTCCACAGAAACTCTTTCAGTTTGATGATTAAATTTATCTCTAAAAACCAGCAAGGCTACATGGTGCTGTATCAAACGATAATGCAGATTTTACTGAGAACAGAACAGAACACATTAGTAAGTAAAAGGCCACACAGTGAGAAAGAATGGGAAGTAATGATTTGAAAAAGTCTTCAGAACACTCCATAGTTTAGCTGACTGATGACCTTCAGGTATTTGACACTTTTACAGAGATGAAAGCAACAGATTGTAGATATGCCATAAAAATAAACTGAGAGCTGAAGCACCCCCAAAAAACACAAATCATAGCTGAAACCAGAGGGATGTATATCATTAAATCAGTAGTTTTTGCTTTGAAGTTTTATCAGGAGCAACAAATAGGTACCTCTGCATGTTTTTCAATATGCCATATTTTCCATACAAAATTCTGCATTGAGCAATTCCTGTACCCATATTTTTGGTTGCAGAGAAAGCATTTGATAATTTGAACTGGTCATTTACCATACATATTTGACTATAAGTCAACCTCATGTATAAATCCAGGGCAAGTTTTGGGGGCCAAAATTATGGATTTTGATATGATCCATGGATAAGTCGAGGGTAAAATTTAGGGGCATGTAACAAAGGAACTAAATAATGAAACAATGCCAAAGAACCTATAAAATTCCAGCAGGCATAACTGTTTGTGATCACCTTAAAAGACTAGATGGATGAGAGAGCAGAGGGGGATTAGTGTTTCCAGAACAAGTTATACTATAGCAGTGATTCCAAAACTTTGGCAATCCAGGTGTTTTGGAATGTGGCTCCCAGAATCCCAGACTATTGGACAGGATGACTGAGGCTTCTGGGAGCTGATGTCCAAAATGCCTGGAGAACGAGACTTTGGGAATCACTGTACCTTTCACTAGGAGATGGTACCTTTTTAAAATAAGAGTTAAAGGACAGTATTTACATTGAGCCATGGATAAGTGGACTGTTTTTAGGGTCAATTTTTGGAGTAAAATTTCTAGATTTAAACATGAGTATACAGTGTATTTACTGTTTTGGAAAACATAAACTCTGAGAGAAAGTTCTTTTTATGGTCTAAGGCAATATAGCATATTCAAAGGGCACAGATCCTGATGAATTGTGAAGTTACTAAGCTTTGTGATATTCAAAGGGGAGCCAGACAGGACTGACCTCTGTCTTTTTTATTTTCTATACTAGTTTTGGAAGTTTTAACTACAACTGTAAGGGAAGATGAAAGAACCAAGAGTATCAGTATTAAAGGACAATGATCCAAACTGAGGACTTTTGCTGAGGATTTATGTCTCATTTACCCTGCAGAAATAATGGAAATTGACATTGCTATAACTGCCATAGGTTCATCCTATGGGATCCTGGGATATGTAGTTTGTTGTGTCTCTCTGGCAAGGAAGACTAAATAACTGACAAAACTACAAATCCCAGAATGCCATAGCATTGAGCCATGGAAGTTATAGAGGTGTCAATGTGCATTATTTATGCAGTGCAAATGAGGCCTGATTTCTCTAGAAGACTCTTTAGAGACTGTTGAGATTTTGATAAATATTTTAGAAGATTAAGGTGACTTAACTGGATTTAGAATTAATAAAGACAAAACTGTTATGCTGTTGAAGAATATGAGAAAGGAAGACTGGACACTTTTAGCTAAGAAAACTGGATTTAAAGTAGAGGAAAAAATTAAATACCTATAAATTAATATCACAAATAAAAATTCTAATTCATTTCAGAATAACTACATCAAAACTTGGAATAATGTTTTAAAAGATTTGAAAAAGAATGGAATAAATTAAGATGATCATTGCTTGGAAGCATCTCAATTATAAAAATGAATGTTTAGCAAAGATGTTGCTTTTGTCCAAACAGATGTGCATGGCATTTGCAAGCCAAGTTTCCTATGCCAGGAGTAACTGACCACTGTAGTATAGGACTACCTCTCAGGAAAGCCATGTTCAAGACTCCACTGAGCCATGAAAACTGGCAGTAAACCTGGGCCAGTCACTCTTTCTCAAGTCTCAGCTACTTCACAGCACAGAACAGGAGACTGAAGATGGGAACATTTGGGTGGAATGGTTTCACCATGAATGGAAATTCAAACTTGCAGGAACTTAATGGAAATAGGCAAAACTATTCATTTGCAACTGGTGCCTGCAGGAGCTGAAAGGACAGAAGATAAGGCGTCTCAGATCTTATGGCACATAACTGCCTTCTTTTCACAAGGAATGAACACATTTATCTTTTTTTAAGGAAGGGGGAACTGGAAGGAAAGAGAGAAAACAACAGCCTGTTTTTAAATTGCATAACTCATGTTTTAAATTTCCTATAAATTGTGTATCCATGTGTGATTAAAAGGCACACCAACAGCATTCAGGTTTGTCCTAGATCCCAGAAGGAACTAGATAAGAGAGAGAGAGAGAGAGAGAGAAAGAGAAGTGAAATATGCATACAAGTGTATTTTTTGGTCACTGGATGGCAGCAAAAGTAAGTGATTAACAAACAAAACTACACACACACACACACACACACACACATACACACACACACTATGCTCTTTGTATCCACTGGGGTTTGGTTCTAGGACCCCCTGAGGATACCAGAATTTGTGGGTGTCCAAATCCAATTAAATACAGTGACATACTAAAGTTGTGTCCTTTATATAAAATAGCAAATATTTTATATTTTGAATATATATGTTTTTATATGGTTGAGTCCATGGATAAAAAATCAATGGCTATGGAGGGCGAAGTGTAAAATATAAAATGAACAAATCATTTCAGCTTCCCCCTCTTCAGTTGCTAAAGATGAAACTGAGCTGGATATAAGGTGGCAGTTTAGGACATGCTGTTTCCAGCTTTCTTTAGAGAATGATAGTATTATTCTCTTGGTCAGGGCCATGTGGTGTTAGAATCTTAAGTCTGTGATTCCAGAACGTCTGCCTTTTGTGTGTGTGTGTGTGTGTGTGTGTGTGTGTGTGTGTGTGTGTCTGGAAAGGCCTAAGACAGCAACAGGATTACCAAGGCTGAACTTAGTTGGGATTTAAAATTTTTAGCAGTGTTTATGCTATACTATGGGAGTTAACCATAAAACTCTAAAGAAACAAACAAATAAAAAAGAGCATTGCTTCAAAAATATTCATACATGTCAACAAAGATGCAAGCCTGCTCTTTGAGTGTTTTACCTATGCTGCCATCCTGTGACCAAAATTAGAAAATGCAGACCTAAAGCCTTCAACACTTACATATCACAAACCAAGAAACAGTAATTAATATAATCTCACTGTCTTGTGATAGTGGTTACAAGTAAGTCTTGTACGCTGCATTTAGGTACACCCCCCCCCCCCCCCCCACCCCACTGGGAATTTCCAGAAAAGGATGGTTTGCTATAAGGGAGAGAAAAGAGCAGAAAGTGGAGATTATGCTAATTTCTGAAGACAAAATGAGAGTCAGAAAAAATTCTTACAAAGTACAACTCTCAGTATCCAGCAACCATAGTGGCTAGGGATTCTGAATGTTATAGACTAAAAAGCTCCAATTCCAGACTCTGGTTATTGTTGCACATGACTTAATGTAGAGTTGATAGGCTGAAACTTCCAGTTATCCCACTGCCTGTTATTGAACATGGCAGGATTCATTGATAAAAAAATGTTCATTTACTAAATTAGGAAATATACCTTTGTCCTGACCTCTGTCTACTCCTGCTGTCCCCAAAACATGTTCCCCAAAGCATTTCCAAGACAAGTTGAGGGGGATCTAGCATGGAATCAGCACATACACCTTGAGACTTGCTGGCACACACAAAAACTGGTAAACTTGGAGGTTGGGGAAGGTGTGGAATTCCCCCTCCCCCTGCATTTGCTTCCAGAAGTTCTTCCTTTGCCCATTTTCTCTCATATTGAAATCAATAGGAGGAAAAATACCCATATGCAGAGACACAACAAACATGGGGAAAAGTTCTGTGCTCTGCTGAGATCCAAATCGAACTGTAGCCTTGCCACAAAGTACAATGACTGGCCCAAAGCCAACAGTGCTCATGTTCTGAGAACACCATCCTCATCATAAAGCCTGCTGGTAGCAGGATCATATTTCAGGGGTGCCTTTCTCACTGTCTGCATAATACAGGAGTGATTTAAAAACTAGAAGCTGTCCAGTTTTATAACCTCACCTGAGACTCTGTGGCATGAGCTGCTGTTTACCAGTGGTCTCCATCCAACCTGTCACAGGTGGAGCAATTTTGCCAAGCACAATGGGAACAAATTGCAGAAGCCAGAGACTTACCCAAGAAGAATCCTGGAAGCTATAATTGCTGCCTAGGTGCTTCTACAAACTATTGGCTTGGGGCAGTTAATATATATGTAACCAAGACGTTTTTAAAAGTTGCTTATTTCTGTGCCACTGTAAAAGTATTTTCCACTGTCATGGTGTCAACTTCAAGCATTAACAATTTCAATTAAATCCATTTCAGTTCCAGATATTAACATAACAAAATTGTGGAGACGTCAAAGGTGGTTAAAAAAAACAACCTCCTGATGGAATTAGGCACATAACACTTGAACAGATGAGAAAAGGAAGATAGTAGCCTTAAGATCAAACGCACAACCTTGTGGCTGCAGTACCAGCATTTAATCACTGTGCCACTCAGTTATACATATAATACTAGGTTAAGATGACGAGGGTGAGAGAATGGAAAATGGGGAACACCAAAGAGAAAATGGGATCAGTGCGAGGAGAGCCCACTGAAGACAACTTTCCCATTCCCCTAAACCCAGAAACATAAAGTAAGCAATATGTAAAGCTCCTGAATCCTAAGGTCCAGCTGCAGAAACAGAAAAGCATGAGCAGCCTCCAAGAATTCAGAGTGGATGTTTTCCACACTCTGACTATAGTGCCTGGCACAGCAAATCATCCCCTTTCCAATATTGTGTCAAATTGGATGGGATAAAACTGTTATCAATATAAACAGATTTGCCTGTGGAAGAAGTGAAAGCTAAAGGAGCACAAACAGAGAAACAGATGACAGAAGGGCAAATTGGTCAAGAGCTTTGCATATGCAGAAATATTTTTCAAAAGACCATTTCAAATGAGCACTGGAAACAGGTCAAATGAAATAAAACATAATTGGCCATCTTATACAGATAGCTTTGAGCATCCAAAATGAGAATGTAGATAATATGGATATTTATTTGACTGCCCTGGAAGATACTTATTTGACTGCACATGGAAGATATGAAAGGAAAGTTCAAACTATTAACTTCCTTTCTTTTTTCATAATTGATCTGCAGAATGTGTTACACTGAAATGCATCCAGTTCCTTTCAATGTTACATCCACCATGGTTTTAGTGATCCGGTGGAGGGGGGGGGCGGGGAATAGCCTGACAAGGGTTCTGAAATGAGTCTTGCCTAATTTTTCATGCTTCTTGTCACTGCAGCTCTGTCACTGCAAATGTTCTGTCTCTTGAACCCATTGCCATTTGTAAGTGTAACCTTTTTTTCCTGCAAGAGCTTCTGGCTCAGAATTGGTGGAAGAAGACAGAATTCAAGGTGATAGTTCTTTGTTTTTTACTTTTCTTTTCCAGCATTGCTGGCAGAGGCTGGCTTTTTCTGTCCCAAATTCATTGATCTTGATGCAGGTTGGGAAACATCACATATAAACAAGCACATTCACGCACATTCACACACACACACACACACACACACACACATAGTGCAGCCATCTTTTCACTTCAATTCCCTCGAATCACACTGCCCAGGACACTCCTAGAAAACCAGGACAGCTGCCAAAACAGATGATAGTTCTAAAGCACATCTCTGAAAAAAGTAAAAACCCTTTTCTTATCATGTATAATGAGGTCCCAAAGAGAAACTTGGGATGCAGCACCTTATGGCAGGAGGGAAACACTTCTGTGTGATAAGTCTAGCAGAAATTGAATGGTTGCAATGGTGTATATTCTATGAACAATTTGTCCATTAAAACCATATATGTCAAAGGGGGACTTCTATTAATAGACTGGAAATGAGCATCCCATGTTCACATGAGTAAGATAATCAGAGCATGAAATAACCAAAATAAACAAACACTAATAAATCAAGTGGGTTGAAAATAAAGCAAATCAGTCTGCAAAATGAACAGATGTTCTTGCTCAGTTCACTGCTGTGTCCAGTAAATACAACAATACAGGATATTCTCACAAATTCCCAAAGCCAAACATTGATGGAATCTTCCATGGCACAACTCATTCAACTTGCCGTTTATCCAAGTCAACACTTATAGGCTTCTGCTACTGACACCAGATTGTTTATTTGGCATTATTATGTACTGGACTTTCCCACACTAATGAACCATTTACAGTGCTATACTACTGCAACCATAAAATAATCCTAAAACCTGCCTTAGGTAGGCTTGCCAAGGCAATGAACAAAACACATCAAGCTTGTAAAATACATTTCTTTATTTTAAAATCAATACTGAAGTATATCTATTATTCCCTATTCTTGAATACCTTCAGGTAATTTCTGATTTATGGGAACCCTATGGCAACCCTAACATAGTGCTTTTTTGGCAGGATTTCCTCAGAGGGAATTGCCATTGCCTTCCTCAAGGCCACACAATGCATTTCTATGGCCAAATGGGGATTCAAACTCTGATCTCCTGGAATCCTAATCCAGTGCTCAAACCACTACACCATGCTTTCTTATTATCATTCCATATACAGCCAGCCCCCCATATCCATGGATTCTTTATCCATGGATTCAACCAGTTTGAAAATAGTCCAAAAAGAATATAAATTCCCAAAAGAAAACCTTGATTTTGCTACTTAATATATGCAGGGGTCAGCAATTTACAGCCCGCGGGCTGGATCCGGCCCGGCAAGGCCTTGGGACCGGCCCCAGCCCGGTTCTGCCGCCGATTGCTACCCCCGCTGCAGCTTCCGTGCCACTCTGGGCGCCATTTTGAGTTCGGCCCCCCAGTTGTCTGAGGGACAGCAACCCGGCCCCCAGCTCAAAAGGTTGCCTACCCCTGATATGTGGGGCACCATTTCACTATGCCACTGCATTTGATGGGACTGGAGCATCCAGGGATTGTGGTATCCACAGAGGGTCCTAGAACCAAACCTCAGCTGATATTAAGGACCACTGTACTCTTAAAATAAACTTTCACTTTAAACTTCTACTTTCTTTCTAGAAACTGCTTAATGCCATGATCAACTGAGCACTGCACTGGCTTAGCCTACTATTAGAGGTACAATTTCAACACAAGGCAATCATAATATAATTATTGGAATCCACATATACCATTCATATTTTAAATTACTAATAAACTTAAGTAAAGCCATTTTCCATGTGTGGTTCAATGTAGTGTTCAGTATCTTAATAAATGATGCAAAGGAGGACAGCATATACATAGATAAGATAACAATTAGAAAGTCTGTGAGATTATAGTAGATAGTATAAGAATCAAAAATGAAGTCATGAAACCATATATGTCATACACAGCCATTCATTATAATGAACATATAATGAGCATTGTCATACATAGCCATCAATTATAATGAACATTTCAGAAACATTAATCTCATCTGACCAAAGCAGAAGGCACATGATCAACACTCAATATTTATTTTCAAGATTGTATGAAAAACTATAGACAACACTTAAAGACATGCAGGTGCCACCACATCTGATAGTCCTGATGAGAAATCTGTACTTAAGACAAGAGGCTACTGTCAGAACAGAACACAGAAAAACAGAATGGTACCCAATTGGCAAAGGGGTCAGGCAAGGCTGCATTCTATCACCCTACATGTTCAACTTGTATGCAGAAAATATCATAAGAAGAGCAGGTTTAGACTCAGAAGGAGGAGAAGTGAGGACTGGAGGAAGGAATATAAACCATCTAAGATATGAAAATGACAACATTCTACTAGCAGAAAACATCTTAGATTTGGAACAATTACCGAGGAAGGTAAAAGAAGAAAGTGCAAAGGCAGGTTTAATGCTGAATATATATAGTATCTTAATATATATAATTTTGACCACAGAGTAACTAGATACAGAAGAAATCAAAATAGATAAAGATTTCCCAAACCTTGGATCAAACATTTATCAGAAAGGAAATGGCAATCAAGAAATAAGAAGACTAAGAATGGGAAAAACAGAAGTGAATTAACTATACAGGATTCTAAAGGGTAAAGATATATAACTGAGCACTACAGTTAGAATTGTCCAAACCATCGTATTCCCCATCACCATTTATGGATGCAAGAACTGGACAGGGAAGAAAGCAGGCAAGGAGAACATTAACTCTTTTGTGATGTAGTGCTGTAGCAGATTCTGAGGATATCATGGACAGCTAAAAAGACAAATAATGAGTTCTTGAGCAGATAAAGCCAGAAATCTCTCTGGAAGCCAAATTACCAAATTAAGGCTATTGTACTTTGGCCACATCATGAGAAAGCATGACTCATTAATGAAGAGGGCATTAGAAAGAGAGGGAGACTGTACACCACATGGACAGGCTCAATCACAGAGGTCATGAGCATGAATGTACAAGGCTTAGGCAGAGCAGTGGAGGATAGGAGGAGATCTGTCACATTACATCTCCTGAGGCCTTTAAAAACGCCATCAAGATAGATCTCTTCCGGCAGACATTCTCAGACTAATACATGGGCCCTCTCCACTGTCTCACAACTATGCCTTCTTTCACCCCCTCCCTTAAACCGCTTCATTGCAATGGGTATTAAATTTTATTGTAATTTTTATTGTGATTTTAATAACTGATTTTTCTGCTGTTGTATTTTAAATTGTGGATTAGGGATTGTGTTATTATTTTACTATGTTTTATTTTTATTGTAAGAAAGTGTCAAGGGAATAGTGGCAATTCTCAAAGAAAATCAAAAGCAATTTTGAAAGCAAGGGAATTTTAAATTTAAATATTATGAAAAAGTTTCTAACTGCAATTGTACCTGAACAGTGAAATCCGGGAGAAAAAAATGACATTGGCTAACTTCTCCTAGCTCTGAGGTTTGAGCAGCAAAATTAGTAAGAATTAAGATGTAAAACTAAAACATACTGAATTCAGCAGCACTTACTTCAAAGTAAACATGGAAGATAGTGAGCTAGATTTTTATAGAAAATACTTTTTTATGTAAAGCACTTGGAAAGTTATAATGCAGAATAAAATAACATAAATTTCAATAAAAATAACAGATAGCAATTTGACATAATGATTTTAGTCAACTTGAACATTTTCCCCCTCGGGTTGAACGTTCCAAAACATTTATCTCTGGATGAACATGTACAGTCCAACCTTTTCAATTTGGTAAGTATATTCTCAATTAATCTTCTGTCATTCCACCTTTTTAGGTGCTTTTAAAATGTCCCAGTTTCTCTTTCCTCTTCCTACTCCCCCCTTTTGTCCTCAGCTAACTTCATTTGCTGGAATTGTTCAAAGTATACAAGTAGTTTGCACTCACTAAGGCCCTGTGCAGACTGGCCTTAAAGGCCGGCTTGGGGGTGGGGTCAGGGTGTAGCTTCCACATGATGCACGCCCCAATTCTGCTCCCAGGGTGGTGTGATACTGCAGACCACTCCACACAGCACGCGGTGTCACAGTGCTCCTCTGACACTCTGTGTCCACACAATCCACACAATCCAATGCCAAAAGAGTGCCATAAAGTCGCAGTGCTGTAGGTATCACACCCTTTGCAGGGTGCAAAAAGTGCCCTGCAAAGGCCAGATCGGGGCTGCAGCATGCTGTTGCCATGGCCCCAATATGGCTGAAAAAGGGGCGGGATGGAGGCCACCCTTTCAAGGCTGTCTGCACAGCCCCTTAATCCAGCAAGGGAGAGGGGAGGGGACAAAATCTTGCCCTGCACAGTAGGCATTGACAAAAGCAAACTGTTGTAGCCTCTCCTAGCTTGTGTGTTATTCCTCATTAATAACTTTCCCCTTCTTGATCACACTGTGATGTTCTTGGTCGCACAGGTCCTGGTTTTCATCTCTGAAATGTTGGCGGGTATGTGACTCCTTGCTAAAAGTTTATTCTATACATTCAGACAGCAAGTATATTGTATACCAACATCCCAGACAGGAATGGACTACAAGCTGTCAAGTACGTCATTTCAGATAAGACCTCAGCAGACCTAGCCAACACAGTCTGCCACTTTGTTCTCACACACAGCTACTTCACCTTTGGTAATAACATATACCTTCAAGTTAATGGTGCAGCTAAGGGCACACACATGGCACCACAATATGCCAACATCTTCATTGCTAGCCTAGAACAATGCTTCTTTAACTGCTGCACCCAGAAACTACTCCTCTACCTAAGGTACATTGATGCTCTCCTAAAGCTGGACTCATGGAGAGGACTCACACAAGACATTCCACCACATTTTGAATAACTTCCATCCTATCATCAATCTCTGCTAGGACCTATCAACAGAACAAATTCATTTTCTGGAAACCACTGTACAGCTAAACAATGGTCATGTAAGCACCACACTTTATCACAAACTCACTCACTGCTACACATACTTGCATGTTTCTAATTTGCACCTTTAACACACCACCAGATCCATAGATTACATTCACATCTGCTCAGACCCACAAGACAGGGACTCCAAACTCATGGAATTGCAACAAGCATTCCTCAAGCTACAACACCCATGATATGAAGGTGGGGGGGACAAATAAATAATATAAGACTTGTACCCAGGGCTGATTTATTACTGAGACTGAGGACAGAAAATAACAGAAATCTACTAGTGGTGACATACAGCTTAAATGAGACCACGCTGAGATATCATCAATGAAGAACAACCTATTATGGACAATAATGCTTCCCCCTCAAGGACTCTTGGTGGCAGGCCTTTACTTACCTCCCAACCTCAAACAGTTACTTACCTTCGGGAGGATACATAACACAGATACAGTATGGGCATGGGTACAAAACTTTGTCACAAACCCAAATGTCAACTCTGCCCACACATCTATTCAGCAAATGTAATCACAGGATCTAATGACATCACTTACAACATTAGAAGGGCTTTCACTGCTCTGCAGTGCCCTTCAGCACTTTACACTCTGCAACAAGGCCATTCTCTGTGCCAGACATCAGAAATGGGAACACACAAAAACCAGTTGCAGAACGCTCCTATCTTATTTATTTATTTATGGTTTTTATACCCTGTCCTTCAGCTCTAATAGCTATAAGAGCAGCTTACAATTATTAATTTAATTAGATGGTTCCCTGCCCTCAGGCTTACAATTTAAAAGACACGACACAAAAGGACAAGGGAATGGTGGTAGGAAAGGGGATGAGGTCCAGTGGTTATTCTCTCCCTCTGAGGCCTAGACCAAGGCAGATGGACTGCAGGGAGGGCTCTTCTTCTTCAGGCTAGCCCTTGTGGATCTGGGCCTGCCTGGTAATCTTCCTGGAGTGTTCCATCTCAGACATCAAAATAGTAGTCCTTGAGCAAAACAACAACAAAGGAAGATTGGAAAGAGAAATAGCAGAATTTGCATATACCCACAAACTGCAGTCCATCAACAGTGAGTGGAACAGAGACAGTGGTTTCCTGGTACACTACACATAGACTGGTTAACACCTCAGCCTCAGTCTTAGCCAGTTTATCACATCTCCTTTCTGGTTCCCACACTATATTTCCATACTCATTCATATGGTTATCTATTCACCTTGGCTTGGGGCAGCATCCTTCCTCCTGCCTTGTCCCCACTGACCATCGTGTCACCTCATCTCCATACCCACGAAGTTTTGAATTTGTGTAACATTATCACACACAGCTTATTTGTACGGACCCTCCACTCCACCCCATGCATCCAACGTAGTATAGTAGACTGAAGTCTACAAAAGCTCATTCTAGCAACTCAAAGGTGCTACAGCATCCCTTTGCATACTGTATTTCTAACAGTTATTTTATATCACTTCACATTTATTTGGCCTGCTAAGCCCTGTGCAAAGCATAAAAACTACATGGTTGCTACTTAAAATACTTAATGGGCTGTATTTTGTTGAGTGACAAATCTGAGTTTAGAGGAAAGGCCTAATTTGCCACATTAGTAAAAATTAAATTAGCTGTATGAAACGGAAATATACATGCTACCTATAGTTCTATAGCTCATTCTACAAATCCAGTGTGTCCTTCAAAACTCATCCCTTGCATTAGCCCAGCTCTATAATCATAGAGAACTGAATGTCAAAAATTAAGAACAGAATAAGCAAGGGAGCAGGAGTATGTTTGTGTCCAAGCTAGATGAGCACACAGAGAATAAAATGTTGTGACATTAGTAGAAATCTCATTGGAGATTTGCCTAGAATGTCTAGATCCATGACGCTTGAGAAAGCAAAGTCACAGATGGTACATCCTGCTTTAGGCTTCAATGAGAAGAGGCTAGTTCTGTCAAAAGTAAGACAGAAAATAGTGATATTGTTACAAGTTTATATTCCAGGGATTTCTGGAAGATGAAATTTGCTGATAAACAGTAAGATCTTTTAAGCAAATCAATAGTCAAGTTTTCTTCCTTGGCCTTGAATCTTACAAACATTCTCATTTATCATATCTCATGCTTTGCAATTACATTGTCCCCTAGATCTTTGAAAGGAATGCCCTTGTGATAGCAATAGCAATACCAGCTTAATTTATATACTGCTTCATACTGAACTAAGCAGTCTCTAAGCAGTTTACAACTGTAAGCTAATTGCCCCCAATAAGCTGGGTACTCATTTAAGCCACCTCAGAAGGATGCAAGCCTGAGTCAAGCTTCAGCCCTGGCTAGTATTGAACTTGCAGCCATATGGTTTTGAGTGAGTGGCTACAGTACAGGCATTTAGCCACTGTGCCACCAGGGCTGAAGAGATGGATTAAGTAGATTTAGGAGACATTTTCAAAAAAGACTCAAGCTTGCAGAGTGTGATAAAACAACTGCAGCCAAATGTTTAGGCATGTACTTCAATAAGATGAATTTTAACAGTAGGGCACCCACTGCAAGTCAAATGAGTTCAGGTGGCAATTACTTTTAAGTAAATATGTTTAAGACTGCAGGCCAAGATCCTAGACCAGCTACTTAGATACCATAAGTACACTTTTAAAAATATAATCTCTTGGCCTGATCCCAGTTCCCATCCTGCCTTATCAGGCAGCAACCACTGCAAGTAACAAAAGTCTATTTGTCTGCTGACTGGGATGCAGCAGACTGATGTTTCCTCCTCCTTCCACCAGCAGTCTCGAGTGAGACCATCAGAAACAGGATTCCTGTTGCAATTCCTCCTTGCATCAGAGATTACTGATGGAAATGGGGTGGAAAAATCAGTCTACTACATCCTGCTCAATAGCAAAGCAGACCTCTATCAATTGCAGCATGTGCTGCCTAGTAAATCACCATTGGTGGACTTCTAGAATCATAGTAATGGTTCCATGGATGGAACATTTAGGGACAAGGAATACAAATTGGTTATGGATGTATAACTCTAGGTTACACATGTAGTCCCTGACTATATCTAGCACATACTGCAAATACAGTATAAAGACACAGTTGATTCCAGTAAAAGGGGTAACAGAGGCTTTTAAAGTCCTATTGAGTGCACTAGTATTATATCCTCCAAATATACCCATGAGGGTGTTTAAATCTACTTAAATCTGAATGGACCCAACTGTAAGTGCACACATTTCTGTTTTCCACTCTTCTCTCCTCAAAAAAGCACCTTACAAACAAACTCTCAGCTCAGCTAATACCATTCAGAAAACAATTATGTAGCCATTACAGCTAATGAGAAGATGGCAAAATGAATGGGGAAAAATAATAGCAATGATGATGACAAGGAGCAGAAGCCAAGGATTTAATGATAGGTTTCCAAATAAGCTGAGTATTACAGAGTCTCTGAAAGTAAAGTAAAAAGAAGCTTGGATTGTAATATAATTAATTTGCCAATAGTTAAAGTACTAAATATAATACCATATAAAGGCCTTAGGATATTTCATCTTATATAAAAGCAAAATATTTATTTATTAATTATAGCAGATCTACAAAGTTCTCCAGTTCTTATACTGCAGGCATTGTTATCATATAGAATCATCACATGAAAACTTACCAAACGGGAAAACCCATTATTTTTTAGAACTTTCAGATATTGCCCCCTAGCCCTTCAACATTCTATAGATATTTTAATTACATACATACATACATACGTACATACATACATATTAAAGGCTCCCAGGAGCCCTGGTGGCGCAGTGGTTAAATGCCTGTACTGCAGCCACTCACTCAAACTCAAAACCACAAGGTTGTGAGTTCAAGACCAGCTAAAAGGGCTCAGGCTTGCATCCTTCTGAGGTCCCTAAAATGAGTACCCAGATTGTTGGGGGCAAATTAGCTTACAGTTGTAAACTGCTTAGACACTGCTTCGGCGATATGAAGCAGTATATAAATGAAGCTTGTTTGTTTTGTTTTGTTTAAAGAACACAGCAAATGTTCACATCAAAACTGGAGTATCAGCCAGGAAGATACAAAAAACTCCAAATCCAAAAATCTCTATAGGGATTCCCTGCTAAAAAAATCCTTCAGTCATGACTCATAGCTCAAAGCACCTATACACCCTTAAAAACAAAACCGTAACAATTAGCACAGTAGACCTCCTTGATTTACAGACAATGCAATACCAGAAGAAAGATAAAGTTGGGCAGTAAACATATTCCAGACTTAGCACAAGAAGATCAGAGGTCAAATTGTCCCACAACCTTGAAACTCATTGGGTGATCTTGAAGCACATACTTCCACACAAGCTAACTGACCCCACAGAGGATTGTAGTGAGCAGAAAACAGGAAAATCTATATGCATTTGTCCTGATAGCCTATACTGCCATTTAACTGATATTACTATCAGTACATGTAAATTGTATAAATCAGCTTACACACATTTCATGAAAATCTTTGTCTTCCTCTGTCCTCTTTTTCTGATGTGTAATACCTCAGATCTCTTTCCACACCATTTACCTCTCCCCATTCTGCCCATGCATCAAAAGCCATGCAGATGTGGCTTCAATGTCCGGGTATGTGAATAACAACAAATCTCTTTTGCCCAAAATAGGATCAGACAGATAAACTACAATGGGACTAAAATGCCCCAACTCTGTTTAGCATGTTTCACATTAAAGAAAGACAGCTTATTAGAGAACAAGAACATGGAATTTAATGGGCTTAAAATATGTCTCACAGAAACGTGATGCTTCGGCTGGGGAAGCTTCGGCTGGGGAGGAAGAGGATAACATCTGCACGAGCGGAGCTCCCATTGAGGTGGTGTGGGGCAGGGGGAGGTATGGCGGTAGGAGAATGGACTTGCGTTACAGAGGAAGGCGAGATCGATGCGTCATATCTATCTCTCCTTCCTGTCCTCCTCCTAGCCAAGAGGACCTGAGGGTCATTCCAACTGTGCCACAAACCCTGTCTCTGCTCCTGTGCAATGCCAGGTCAATTAACAACAAGACCCACATCATCCACGATCTGCTGGAAGATAGTAATTGTGACCTGGCTTGCATTACTGAAACCTGGCTTGGGCCTGAGGGGGATGCTGTGTGGGCGCAGGCCCTCCCTGCCCGGTTTACAGTGAAGGACCAGACCAAGGTTAGCGGAGGGCGGGGGGGGGGTTGCCTTTTGGTACATAGAACACCTTGTCTCTCACCCAGCGAACCCACATCGTTAAACTTCTCTATCGCGTGTATCTACTTGACCTGAAGGCCAGGACAGTCTAGGGATTTTGTTGTGTATCGGCCACCCCGTTGTGCTAACGAACTCCCTTTAACGAGCTGACACAGTTGTCTCGGAAGCTGATGCTGGAAACACCCAGGCTACTTGTCCGAGTGATTTTTACATCCCCTTCGCGGCCAACTATGTTCCATCCGGTGCGGCTCGGGAATTCATGGATACCATGGCGGCCATGGGCCTGTCCCAATTGGTCTCGGGTCCAACGCATTTTGCGGGTAATACACTCGATTTGGTCTTTTGTACGGACGCGGAAAATCCGTGGGCGGAAATAACTAATATTTCCCCCCTGTCATGGACGGATCATTTCTTGGTGGAGGCAAAAATCAAGGCTCCTACCCAGATCCCCCCCGGGGGTGGTGTACCTATTAGAATGGTCCACCCTTAAAGGCTGATGGAACCCAAAAGGTTCCAGGAAGCCCTAGAGGGGCACATGGTTGGAAATGACGGCGACTCTGTTGATGCCCTGACTGGTATCTGGGATACTGGTCTCTCTAGGGCTATACACAGTATCACTCCCAAGCGCCCTCTCAGGCCTGCTTCCAAGCGAAAGCCCTGGTATACGGAAGATCTCCGGGCGAGGAAGCGGGTTCTGCGACGGCTAGAGCATCGCTGGCGGAAACACTTTCGCTTAGCCAACAAGACTCTCCTAGACCGCCTCTTGGAGGACTACGGAGAGGCGATACGAGCAGCTAAGAACTCGTTCTATGGTGCTCTTATCGCATCTGCGGAATCGTGTCCAGCAGAGTTGTTCAGGGTAGTCAGGGAGCTAACTCAGCTCCCTCCTGCCCCGAACCTGATCCTTGAACCTTCTAAGGCCTGCTGTGACCAATTTAACAATTTCTTTGCGGATAAAATCTCTCGGATAAGCGAAGATCTTAATGCCGGCATTAGGGCAGAACCCAGAGCAGAGGCGTCCAGAGCCTCCGCGGACTCTATTAAACTGGATCAGTTTGAGTTGGTTAGTACCGATGATGTGGACAAGATCCTTGGAAGTGTTCGGAAGACAACCTGCTCTCTCGATCCCTGTCCCTCATGGCTAGCGGCTCAGGGGGGACCAGTCGTAACTTCATTGTTACACCGGATTATAAATACATCTTTGAGGGATGGGCTATTTCCATCCAGCTTAGAATTGGCCATTGTAAAACCGCTGTTAAAAAAGCCCTCCCTCGACCCCCTGATGCATAATAATTATCGGCCAGTTTCGCTGCTGCCATTTTTAGGGAAGGTGATCGAGAGGGCGGTTGCAATCCAGCTTCAATCGCTCTTGGATGATACGGATTATCTGGACCCATTTCAAACCAGCTTTCGGGCGGGTTATGGGGTTGAGACCGCCATGGTCGCCTTGGTCGATGATCTCCGTCTGGGCATCGACAGGG
>NC_056523.1:60254852-60344173 GCF_019175285.1 Sceloporus undulatus
CCCCCCCCAATCTACATGAAAGAAGGGGCAACTGATGATCCAAATCAACAAGCAGCAATCAAAGAGATTTATCATTACTCTTAGTATTTCCACCCACAAGGCTAGATCATTTCTCTTGCTTAAGAAATACTCTATTATCTTTCACATAGCTCATCTTTCTGAAGTCGCATTTCCACATTGAAAAGAAAAGTCTCATTGCTGCATACATCTTATCTATAGAAAGAAAAACTCAATAGATAGTAGATCTATTTGATTCATATTGGGAACAATAAAGGGGGTGGTGAATGCATGCTGTCTCTCAGCTCAGTAGCACATTATAGCCCTCTCCACAAATGCATTTTCTGCTTCTATGTTCTTTAATGTATTCCAGGTCATTTTCATTTGAATATAAAATAAGTAGCTGCCAATTCAGCAGCATCTACTTCCCTCAGTCTGGACTAAATATTCTACCTTATGGTTGGCATCAGCACATGAGTATTCCCCCAGGCCAGTGTCATGGGATTAATTTTGACTTCCAGAGCCAGCAGTTATTTTATATAACACCCAAATTGCTAAATACACACAGCACGTGGAAATTGGTTGCAACATTCTGTCTCTATTAATGATTTTGTTCCAGCTATATTTGATTATTTCCCTTTCTGGGGAGCGGGAAAACACACCTGTATTGAACAGTAGTACAGTCAGTGCACTGGAACTACAGATTTCAGGTTTATTTACACTCATTTGTATCTGACAAGGGAAGAAATCCGTGCTCCAAGTAAGATGGCTCAAAGGGTAGGAAGTGTTTCTTGCCACTGTTGAGCACCTAAGGAGATGGGTGTCCCATTCCCTTTTGGGAGGTATCATTATGCAGCAAAGAATGGATGCAGTAACTATCCAGGTGGCACATAACTGGTGAATGATGCCTTCCTGGGGATGACAAAGACATACTGTGATCTCTGTACTCTTTTTAACTGTACTGGAGACAGTTTCTACTGCATAAACTAAGAGCACCAGGCCATATTAGGGATCCGAGGTTATCATGGTCCTTTCTGCCATCCATCCAATATCTGCTGCTTTGAACACCTTGCTCTACTATTGTTAGGGACAATCCTGTTCTTTGCTCCTATCACTCACCTGGAATTACCGTTTCCAGACATCTGCTCCCAACTCACCCAACATCATCAGGCATGATGTCTTTTAAACATCAAGGAATCAAATTTTCTTCAGAATTTGAGGAGAATAAGAACAGAAACAAATATCAATGCTAAAAAATTAAGCATTGATTTCTGTGTTTGTGTTTGCATGTACCTTCAAGTTGCCGAGGCTACTCCATTCCTAAGCATTTACAGGAATTCCTTAGAGTTCATTCATGTGCTCTGTTAAGCAGGCAAAATTCCTCCTGTTCACAGAGTAGGATGGGTAGCCTTTACATATGTTTCTTCTCATATTTCCCTGAAATCCAGTCAGGAATTGCTATATATACAATACAAGGGGAACTTCTCTGGCAACAGCACAATACCTAGGGCAGGAAGTAAAATGTAATTCCTACTGTAACAGCAGAGGACATTCTCAGTGGGTTGAACACAACTGACTAAAACATGCAAAAGTTTATAAAGGCAATGTGTGTAAGAATGTATTCTAACATAAAGAGTCAATATACAGCTTGTGATCAGGGTAGAGGGAAAGAACATCAGTGTTTATATTGCAAAGTAACTAATCACATCCATAATGCTTCAAAAGGCACATAAGCAATTGTGGCACTCTAGCTGTATTTGAATTTCACCTTCCCTAATTAATTCCTCACCACTGGCTAAAGCTGTGGGAGTTGTAGATGAAAGACATCTGGACAGCACATCTGCTTACTCCTCCTTTGGCCTTCCAGATGTTTTAGACTGCAAGTCCCACATTCCTTTAGCCGACACCCTCATGGGAACTAAGCCCAAACTGTCAGGGGGCAGTTTTGAGACAACTACAAGTTTCTGATCTCAACATTAACAATCACAATGTATGGGAATCTGGATCCAGAATATGCCTTTAAAATTTACTGCTTGCATAGTCTTCCATTATTGTGATTTACTCCTTCTCAAAATAAATTATTTATCCTGACCTTTGAAAATTGGTTGTTTGTTATTTATTTTCTCTTCTTATTCTTTTGTTATGAATAAGAAATTTTCATTCATTATGTTATATGTGACTACATTGTTTTGGCCACACTTCTTAAATAAAATCACAATATATGCTCACTTAGGCCAATTGTCAATATAATGAAGGCTGTAATCATAAAGACACACCTACCTGGGAGTAAATTCCACTATACAGAAACAGCAAAGAGTATTGTGGCACTTCAATCATGGTCATGTTTTAGCTGACGCATAATCTGGAAATTACTCTTTTGAATACAGTTCTCAGAATCACCCAGATCCAAAACACACTGCTTTAACTGCCCTGGCTCAGTCTAGAGGTTGTAGTTTTGTGAGACATTTAGCCTTTTCTGACAGAGAGCTCTTGTGCCACAATAAACTACATTTCCCAGGATTCCCTAGCACTGAGCCCAAGCAGTTAAAGTGGTCACAAACTGGATTATTGCTGATATGTTTTTCGGACCCCATTCAATATAATGAGTGACAATGCTGGCTGGAAGATTCTGTAGTCCAAAAGGAGTGATTTTTTTTCAAATTCTGATTAGGCAAAAAGTCCATGAACATTTGTCCACAAATGTTTATACTAATTGAGATTTAGCAATAGGGAGACTCTGTTGTTTTTACTGGAATAAACTAACACAGTTACCTACTGGGAAAATTTTGAAATAAAAGCCACAACAGTGGGCCCTTGCTGGAGGTCAGTTCCAAGACTTCTCCTCGCATGAATGCCAAAATCCATGCATGCTTAAGTCCCATTATATACACAGTTAAAATGGGGCCCCTTATATAAAATGGTAAAATCAAGGTTTGCTTACTGGAATTTTTTCAGGGCAAGGGATATTTTCAAGATTAAAGCTGTATACATATTACAGAAATGGACTTGGAGGCCTCTCATTCATAAGGTCAACTTAAGTCAAAGTCAGCTTGATAGCAATTAATAACAAACTTCATTTGAATTAGAATCTGATCTAGTTCCAACAGAGCATGCCTTAGTATCACATGTTATAGGCCAGAATACTTCATGGAAAGCCCAGAGTGTCCTGACCCTGCAGCTGTGGCATCCACATATCTTGTGTCCCCAAGAATAGGGTGTGGGGCTATCAGAGGTGGGGCTTCCATGAGCAATGCATGCTCTCTCTCTCTCTATGCTGCACCAAATGGTGCAGAATATGGCAGCCCGGCTGGTCACTGGTGCTCCCAGGACCAGCCATATAACACCGGTTTTAAAAGATCTCCATTGGCTGCCCATTTGCTTCCGAGCTCAATATAAGGTGTTGGTTATTACCTATAAAGCCCTAAATGGCTTGGGCCCAGGATACCTAAAGGACCGCCTCTCCCCGTACATTCCGCCTCGCACCCTCAGAACATCTGGGCAGCAATTACTGAAGGTGCCTGGGGCTAGGTTAACCTCCACCACACGGAGGACATTTTCCACGGCTGCCCCAGCCCTTTGGAATACGTTGCCCATTGAGCTCCGCTCATCTACCACCCTGGCCCAATTCAGGAAGGATTTAAAAACCTTCCTGTTTCATCAGGCATTCCCCGAATAAATATCCTGTGGGCCTCCCTCCTCTTCCGTGGCCAAGAGGTTGGGCTATGGGGCTTTTTTTCCTGTTATTTTCTTGAAGTATTGATGTATTTGTATGGTTTTAATCTTTTTGTATTGTTATTATGGACTGTGTGTGTTTTTAATCTTTCTGTAAGCCGGCCTGATCGTTGGAAGGGCGGGGTATAAATAAAAATTTTATTATTATTTATTTATCTTTTTCCTGATGAGAAAAAAGACACAATGGCACATGAGAGGAGTGCACAGGGATAACATGGGTGGTTGCAGGGGCACTTGGAGATGGTGCACGGGAATGGGGAGTGTGCACGGGACATGCTCGGGGACAGCATGGGGGAAGGACCACACCATCTCACTCCCCTAGTGATGCCACTGCCCTGCAGATGCCCCAACTTGCCTCCATTACCTGGCCCTCTGTTTCCATGCCACAGTGGCAGTCTGCACAGGCATTCTGCCAAGCTGCCTGATGTGTCTGCCATCACTGTGCATTGCTTGCTTCTGAGTAAAAACAAGGGGCCCAGTGGTGATCACATGTTGTGCACCTTGTTCTGACCTCAGAATGAGTAACCCACAGTGACAACAAATGTGCTAGACAGCTCAGTGGAACACCTGTGCGTACAGGCGCTGCAGTGCAGGAACAGGCAGTTCAGAATCTTCTTGGAAGACCTAGATTAACAGTTAAGGTTTTATTAATGTGTTTTAATGCCGTTCTACCTCAGTTCTGGTGCAGAATGTGCTGAACATCATCTGAATTAGCTAGAGACCACTTTCAATCTTCTTCCAAGATGTATCTGGTATCTGATTTTTTTTCTTTCACTAGACTCCACTTTTCTTATGATTTCCATTTTATTGGCCAGACCTACAGATCTATGTTTCTTTCATGTACTGGAGACATCTGTTGTTAACCTTGCCTGTTATAGGCAGGAAAACACAACTGCAGTAGAATTGCCTAGCGTAGAATCCTTTCCCAGCTCAGGCTTTATTGCACTGTTTACTGCAGACACACTGCTGCAACCTAACACCAAAAGTCTGTGCTTTTTCAGCTAGCCTCCATCACTCTCCCAATGCCAGTGCTTCTTTTTAAAAACATGTCTCCAGCTGGACAGAGGACAAGGAGGAGGTTTGGGGGGTTTAAGAAAAGACTTTGTGAAAAGGAGCGTTTTTGTCAGAGGCTTTGTTGACTGAGTATGTCTGCATAGTGAAGAGAAAATGAAGAGGTTTTTATCTCTGTCTCAAAATACTAGTTCCTTTGGGTCATTCATAGAAGCTAAATAGGAGATTTTTATGCCTACAAACACACATCTTATTTCACTATTATTATTTTTAAAGGAAATAGTCTACTAAATATTATCCAATACAGTATCATCAAAATACAGTCTAAAAACAAACAATAACATAACACGGACCATGTAATCCAAACCAGTATTAACTTTAAATCAGCTTTTTTCTGTTACAATGGCTATAGTCTATGAAACAAAATTAAATCTGAAACAACTGCAGTCCAGGAAATATATGAAGACAGACCAGTATCCTCAGTTCATAACACCAAGATATTATGGTTCATTGTTATTATGTGCTTCATGTTGACTCTGACATAACATGATTCTATCATAGGATTATTTTGGAGAGAGATATTCAGAGACGGCTTGCCATTGCCTTCCTCTGAGACCAAGAACATATTATTTGCCCGAAGTCATCCATCAGATTTCTGTCTGAGCAGGTATTTGCAATCTGGTTTTTCAGAGTCCTAGCACAACATTCAAACCACTACACCACACTGGCTCTACGGTTCATACAGTAATGATATTGTGGAGATCAGGTTATACAGGATTCCTCTCCTGCCCTTTCCTAAATAGTTTGAGACTTTTCTTCCCTCAGAACTACGTATTTTTCTAACCCTTGATCCTACCACTTTCTGCTGTTCCTTCACTATTAAGTGTTTCTACTGTTCTTGGTAGCATGTTTTTGATATTGTTACTTATAAATCACTTTAAGTCACTCCTTTGTGAACAAGAAGAAATTAACTTTTATTTACAGAAAGAGCTTATGATGATATCTCTTTTGGTAGTTTGTTCTCAAAGCTTGTGGTTACAACATGTACTTCAATTCACTTGTTACAAATTGACATTGTTTCAGTTCACTCAAGAACTTCAGTTACACTGCAACTGTGTTTTAGTTCTTTAAACACACCTTCCACTACAGCTCATTCATTCGGATTATAAATCCTACAGAACTCTAGCTTTACTCATAAGTTACATGTCCACAGAATAAGGTGAATATGAGCCTTCCTTAACTGGCTCTCCACTTCTCACAAACATATTACTTTAAACTGATTTCCCAGGACATCTTTCATCCTTCTAAATGCTTTCCTCCTTATATAGGAATCTGAATCCCATCAAAGCTAAATCTTTATTTTCCACCTGCACTCCTGGCAGTTCTATGACACACACTTCTGTGTCACTGGACTTCCCTTGTCCTTTTAAACCTTTCTTATTCTTATTCTTATTATTATGCTTTATTTATATAGCTCTGTAGATTTGCACAGTGCTGTACATACAAACAATAAAATAGATAAGGGTAAACCTGCCCATGACGTACAATCTAAGAAATAGTAGCATAATACATACAAATAATACATAACAATACAGGAAAGGGTTCAATAAAACAGGCAACAAATTAAAAACGTCAAATAGCAAATAATAGTCATGCAATGCCTGGGAATGAGTCCCTTACATTCTTCCTTACATGGGAGTCTGAATCCCATTAAGGATAATATCTCAGTTCTAACGTCACTCCTAGAAGTTCTTACTGCACTCTTGGCAGTTTCTGACACACCTCTCTGTCTCACTGGACTTCTTTTGTCCTTCTTAAAATCCTTCTACCTAACCTGGGAGTCTGAATCCTATTAAGGCACATATCTACTTCTAACTGCACTCCTGACAGTCTTTGACATACTTCTTCCCTTCTTAATGGCTCCTCTTCCTTTGTAATAGCTGCTCACCAGACGATGCGCCCACCTTTTTGCCAGCCTGACTCTGATTGGCATTTGTGAACATTCCAATGTCTTTCCACAAATATATTCTAATCTAATCTCTCTCTGCTACGTCATTTACTTTAAAGTTATTATATATAGAAATTACTAATAAGCAGAATGACACATTGCCATAATCAATTCTCCAAAATTATAATAATCAAATTATTCATATTAAATTCAAACACTATAAAGATAAATATAATGAAGTACCAGTTTAAATTATCCTAGATGAAACAGCAAGTCTATAATTGTTTAGGACAGGGAACAAATAGAACATTTTAATAGTGAAAACATCTGAACATGTACACTTGCCTTTAGAAGTGGTATATTTCAGGGAACACTTTTATCCTTAATTTTTTTCATGCAACTATAAACTAACCCTTAGACTGGTGGAGGAAAATGTCTTTTTGATCATACCCATACTCTTTAGACTTTTAAAAGGCTGATCTAATCTAGCAAAAGTACAGTGGGTTTAAAAAAAAAGATTAAGAAAAAGAATATTCAAACATGAGCTTTTAGAGCTTTGAAATGAAATGACTTTCATTTTATGACAGCTGTAGCCAAATCTTTGCCCGTCACACTGTTTGTACATGATGCTATCATATTACATTAATACATTTTTTCCTACTGATAATGGAAACTGGTAGGAGGCTAAAAGTAAAATGAAGTGCTGTGCCTTACAGACATGGACTATCTGCATCCAGCAGATTTGTTTCCTCCTATATATATTTTGCCTCTGCAGTATTTCAGCATACACTTTAGCAAAGCACAATGAAAAAGGTGTTACAGATGACATGTTAACAATGAGCTTTGAGTACCCACTTCAGACTTCAAACCTCCATCTCACTATACACATTATACACATTATATGGAATCATTCAGAACCAAAGGCAGGGGAGAGTTACCTCATCACACTCTGTCATCTCTGCAAACTATTGACTGACATAGATAAAATGTTAGCACTCATGAGCATTTCAGTGTCTAAATGCATTTCATAAAACAATAAATGCAAGGCTAGTCTAAGACAGCAGAGGCTGGGGGCTCCTCATGAGCCCCTACCCCACCAATTACCTCTGCTTGAAGATAGAGCTCTGTGGGCCAGACCCATTCCCCTGCACGTCTGATTCAAGAGGGTCTCTTGCCCTCAGCTGCAGAGGCAAAAACTATCCTATTTCCAGTGTTGAAGCAAGATTCAGCAGTCCATTCGTTCAGGTTTTCCTGCTCTGTTTCCCAAGAAAACTCCATTGACTGGATTAGGCCCAGAGAGTAGAGATCCCTCTCCACTACTCTTCCTGGGATAATACAATAGTAAAAAACTAAAAGCCAACATGGTGTAGTGGTTTGTTTTCTAGACTCCAGGAGACAAGGATTTGTGTCCCCATTCAGCCACAGAACCTACTAGTTGACCTTGGGTAAGTCCACTTTCTCAATCTTAGAGGAAGGCAAAGGGAAATCTCCTCTGAATAAATCTTGCCCAGAAAACTCTAGGATAAGGTCACCACAAGTTGGAATTGATTTGAAGGCATATAACGACATAACAAATGTTCTCACTAAAATTGCTTTGTGTTTTGCATATATTGCTGACTCATCAGATGGACTTGAAGTGCTTAATAATTGACAAAGCTGAGAAGAACACTTTCTGCGATCCAGATGGCCCAAGTTTCATACTGCGCTAACAATATTTAAAATGGTGGCAGCTGTAATCATGAAAACCAACAAGGCAAAGTCTATGCCTTGGAAGCAAATGGGGTAAAGGCCCCTTTGGAAGGAGGCAGAGTTGACTGTTCCACAACCCATTCACTATGACAATAGTTTGGAACAGAGCAAAGATTTTCAGAGTAAACCTCCTGTCACGACAGTATTATGTCATGTGAAACTGCCAACAGGTAGAGTTCATATTTTGGACCACTTTAAATAAATGTATCTCCATTGTAAAACCACTGCTCTATATGACGCAATCTGAAATTCATTCCTGGAAGTTCAATAATATGAATTAAAGACTAGGATTTATGGAACATACAACTATCCACTAGTGACAAGAGAATTCAAAGACACAGCCATGTTTGTCTGGAAAATCAAATGTGTCTGAGGAAGTAAGGTCAAGTCTACAAATGCTCATGTTACCAACTTCTAGCTTTCAGTAATGAGATTACCGCATTATACTCTTATAGTGCTGTTGTTCCACTTTTAATGCTCTGGCTGGGCATTTAGAATTCTCAGACATGGCACTCTTAGGCCTCACTGAACTACAAACTTCAGAATGCAACAGGAGGCAGCCAGAACAGTAAAAGTGAAATAGCAGCACTATAAGACCATAGTGTAGTAATCTACTTAGTATCAAAGGTGCTGAAAGATCTCTTTGCACACATAGTTATGTTTTATCTCCAGTATCAGAGGCAGTGCACCTATCAGTGCCAGTTGCCAGGGGACATCAGCAGGAAGATGCTGTTGTGGAACAATGTCTGTTGTCTCCTCTTAAGGACCAGAATTGGACCATACTGGTCTTTAGTCACATCCATCATGACTATTCTTAAGCCATTCAATTACTTACTTACTAGAGGTGATGACAAGGTATCCTCATTAATTCCCAAATCAGGGTAAATAGACAAAATAAACTTGAACTCTTAACACAGCAAGGCAACAATGATTTAATTGCAATCACTAAAAACTGATGGGATGGCTTTCATGATTAAAATGTAGTAATAGTGAGAGTCTATTCAAAAGAAACAGAAAAGGAGGAAGAGGAGGATTATATGTCAAGAATGTGAACACTTGTAATGAGTCCATGACTGAAGGCATGGAAAACAGGTTAAAAGCATGTGGGTAAACATTTAAGCAGATGAAAAGAGATTATTGCAAAGGTCTAATATAAACTGCCATAGATGATTGCTTAAAATGAAAGGTGACCAAATATTCAATAAGAAGAGCTATTAGTAATGGGAGACTGATAGTTTTTGGATGTCAAAGTCAGGCAAGAACGCAAGGTCTAACAAATTCCTCATTTGCTTTGCTGACAATGGGGCTATTTAACATTTACATGAAACCGCTGGGAGAGATCATCCGGAGACATGGGGCGCGGGGTTATCAGTACGCTGATGACACCCAAATTATTTTCTCTATGTCTCCGACTGATGCAGTGACTGGGGATGGCGTCTCTCCTCTCGTGGCCTGTCTGGAGTCAGTAATGGGCTGGATGAGGGAAAACCGACTCAAACTTAATCCAGAGAAAACAGAGGTACTAGTGATAGGTCCCCCTGGTCCAGGAATGGCGGTGGTTCCACCTGTCCTGAATGGGGTCACGCTCCCCGTGAAGGACTCCGTGCGCAGTCTGGGGGTGCTTCTTGACTCGTCCCTTCGCCTGACTGCTCAGGTGAATGCGACGGTCAAGAGTACCTGTTATCAGCTTCGGCTGATTCGCCAGCTGCGCCCATACCTGGCCCAGAGGGACCTTGAAACTGTTGTACATGCTCTGGTAACTTCGAGATTGGATTTCTGCAACGCACTCTACATGGGGCAACCCTTATACCAAACTCGGAAGCTGCAAGTAGTGCAGAACATGGCAGCACGGCTGGTCACTGGTGCTCCCAGGACCAGCCATATTACACCGGTGCTTAAAGATCTCCATTGGCTGCCTATTCGCTTCCGAGCTCAATATAAGGTGTTGGTTATCACCTATAAAGCCCTAAATGGCTTGGGCCCAGGATTCCTGAAGGACCGTCTCTCCCCGTACATTCCGCCTCGCACCCTCAGAACATCTGGGCAGCAACTCCTGAAGGTGCCTGGGGCAAGGTTGGCCGCTACGGCCAGAAGATCCTTTTCCACAGCTGCCCCAGCCCTTTGGAATACGCTGCCCATAGAGCTCCGCTCATCTACCACCCTGGCCCAATTTAGGAAGGGACTTAAAACCTTCCTATTTAATCAGGCATTCCCCGACTAAACATCCTGTGGGCCTCCCTCCTCTCTCGTGGCCGTGAGGTTGGGCTACGGGGTCTTTTATTGTTTTTATGAATTGTGTTGTTTTAATCTGTTTTTAAATTGTACACTGTTGCACTAAGGTGCATTTTGTAAGCCGCCCTGATCTATTTGGAAGGGCGGGGTATAAATAAAATTTTATTATTATTATTATTATTACAGACCAGCACTTTCTGCTGGCCTGTACGTGCAGTGAGGGCTGAGCGTCCACATGCTCAAAGCCCTTACCGCACTGCCAAGGCGCCATTTTGGTGCACAACTGTCCATACAGTGGGTGCCATGATGATGTATGCCAGGTGCATCACCAAAACAATGCAGCACGGAAGGGGCATCATCATGGCAGGACGCAAAAAGAAGCCATAGCCTCCATCTGGGTCAAAAAGGAGTGCCGTCTTGTCACACATATATATAACCGCAATGTCATTGCCCAGAAGATGGAAGAAGCAACAAGGGGATCAATATCTTAGATCAAATCCTAATTGAAATGGAAGAAATAGTTGATGGGGTGCAAGTAGTGGGATCCTTGTGAGGAAATTATCATATCCTCTTGAGATTTGCTATTTAGTAAAGAGGAAAAGGAAAGTCAAATGTTGTTGGACACACACTCTGGACTTTTAAAAAGTCATTTTTAGGCCCTGTACAGACTGGCCTAACTGACCACATGCTGCTCCACACAACACATGGCATCATGGCACTCCTCCAACGCTGTGTCTATAATTGTGCCATTGCCACTATGGCACCTTTTGAGGGCACAAAAATGAGCTGCTTTTTGTGGTTCCTTTTCAAAACCCTTAAAAGGCTGGATTGGGGCTGTGGTGTGCGATTGCTGCAGCCCCAATCCTGCTAGGATGTACAGTCCCTAAGTTAGTTCAAGAAACTACTGGATAAGATCCCATAATCTGAAATAATCAAACAGAAGGGAATTCATGATGGATGAGAACTTCTTAAAGGTAAGATATGTAAAGCACAACTCCAAACATTTCCAGTGAGAAAGAAATGTCTAAAGAAACCTCAGTGGAACTTTCAGATGAGCTGAAGTTTAAAAGGGAGATGTATAAGAAATGGAAGAGGGGAGAAATCACCAAAGGAGGCTACAAATGAATACTAAATACTTGTAGGGAGAAAGTCAGAAAAGCTAAATCTCCAAGCAACCTCAGGCTTCCTGGAGAAAATACGGTTTTGTTTTCTGTTATGTTTAGAGCAAGAGGCAGAACAAGGAAACAAGGACGTTGTAGGGGCGCTGTGTTGAGATTATGTTGAAATGCTAATGGGGACAGAGAAAAGGCAGAACTGCTCTACTTCTACTTTGTCTCAGGCTTCTTCCAGAATAAAAACAGTATGTAGACTAATCATTTTCACAGATCATTTTTCCCAAGCAAAGCAGAGGCATTAAGTGTTCACAATTCACTGACAAATGCAGACACGCTATTTTTCACATAGTACTGTTTACCAAATCCATACATAGCATACTTGTCTAATGCTTCCCATGAAAAGACACACAGATCTCACTTAAGTATGTGCAATTCCTTGTGTTACAGCAAAAGCCTGGTTGAAATTTGCTTCAGTCCTGATCAGTAGTGAAGCAAATACAAAGCAGGAAATTTTGGGGTCATGTAGATGGGACAAAAGGAGTGGCCAGAGGCCACTCCTGTCCCAATTGGCGTGGGACTATGGTAACTGCATGGACATGGGCCCAATCCAGGCTGCTGCCGTGGTCCCAAATGAGATAGCACCAAAGAGAAGACGTTCCCCTGTTATGCCCAAGTTTGTTAAGGGCAACCTGTTTGTCCTGAGAGCATGTAATGAAAACCGCTCCCCCTGCGACTTATTCAGAGCAGGGCTGACAAAGACATTGAGACACCAAATTTGGTTTTAAACACCATGCATGTAACATTTATTAAATCACAAAAGTAAACAAACATTGATTATCAAGAGCTCTTTCACTCACACATCCATACAATACTCACACACAGTTTCCTTCTGCTGAACATTGATCAGTTGTTCTTGAAGGTTGGGGATGACACCGTTGCCGCGGTAGATGCCAATGGAGATGAAAGTCCAGGTTCTTTATACTTTTTCTTCTCTTTGGCTGTCTTGCAATATTGCAGCCCATTATTCAACTTCCTCTTTTGGGAGGTAAGACAGGCTGTTCAAAGCAACTTGTTATGTTCAAAGTCTCTTGTTCTGTTCAGAGCACTCCATTGTCCTGTCAGTTCCTCTTCATGGAGACTCAGGAGATAAGCACCTTCCCGGTCATGGTTCATCACACCTGGACGGCACCCCGCTTCTGCTTCCAAGTTCCTCAGACATTCCTCACCTCGGTTGCCAAATATCTTCGTCACATCAATGCTCTGCATGGAACCATCTTGTTTGGTTCTTCTTTGGTTCTTCAGCTCTGGGTCTAAGTCAGAACTCACACATTTGTCTTACACCAACTCATTTTGCAGCCAGCTTTTCCTGGCTGAGCATGCTCTTCGTGTGGCTTCTGGCCACTCTGGGGGCATGTGTCATCACTTTTGGCTCATCTGCTTTGGGCATTTGTATTCTATTTTGTGTATTATTTTCAGAAAAGAACATGCATATTTACATATATAATCCCCCCTCCCAAAAACTGCTCCAGGCAGGGAAGACTAAGTAGCTTAATTGCATCTGGATTCCACTCATTAAAAATAAGATGGGGATATATAGGGAAGAAATTGTTTCCACAGTTCCTAATTCAAAAACAATGGGTGGGAACCAGACTTAATACTCGTTAAAGTAGAACTATTGGAATTAAGCAGTATTCACATGGTACTTTGACTGTCACTGGACTGCAGTTTCCAGCGTTCCTCATTGGGAGTTATAGTTCAGCAGCATCTGAAAGGTTGCATGCCCTGCTTAAGTTAATCATGACTCATTTTGATTTAAACGGCTCTGGATTCAGCAAGCAGACCAGGGCCTGAAGCAGATGGGTCAAAAGTGCCAGCTTCAGGCCATGTTGAGGATGTGGTGTTTACATGACACATTTCCCAAACATAGCCAGAAGCTGCAATGAACCCGTCCCAACCTGGAAGAGCCAGCACAAAAAAGGAACAGCAAAAAGGTGCTCCTTGTCAGTATTTAGGTTAAGGACCATGGTGGTGGCCTGGATCAGGGCCGGGTGCATGCAGTTGCCATGGCCCTGGCACAATCAGCAAGGGTGTGGCTGCGCACCATTCTTTAAGGCCCATCTGCATGACTCCCTAGTTACCAAGAAGTCCATTAGCAATAACTGACATGGTTTATGTACTAGTGATCATTACAATAGCATAGGTGGTATGTGAATTGCCTGCATTTAGTTTATCATTTTCAAGACCTGAGTGCTATCTCAAATTTGAAAATGGATTATAGTGCTTCAGTGGTAAGTACTGTAGTCAACTGTCAGAATTAGCAAGTCAACTCAACATTATACTTAACACAGAAGTCAAGCATATGCAAAAGTAACAAGCTAAAACAAAGATGCAGTGTCTCAGGGGAGAAGAAAGAGAGCAGCCAAAGAAATACAATCAAATTCCTTTGTGTCTTAACACAACAGTATTCAAAATGATTTAAATACCATCTGATTATAATGTATAATTTGCATGTATATATACAACAGTAAACCTACTAAGCATCTTAACAAAAATTAATGGCCAAGATTTCAATTAGATGATGTTAGATACAATTTTGAATTTCAGCTAGCATTTCTAAAGCAGGAAAATTCCAAAAATTTTAGCAAAAAAGCTGCAAAAATGAACACAAATCACTAGTCAGTTTTACTTTGTTGTTTCTGTTAACTGTCTTTGAGTTGATCCCGACTCATGGTCGATCCATGGGAAGAGGCAGGTTACTACTACTACTACTACTACCATTACTACTGTTATTATGGTGATCCTGTAGATGAGACATAGCCAAGATTCCTTATCCTTCATTGATCTGCTTAGGTCCTGTAAATTCATACCTGTGACATCCCTAATAAAGTACATCAGTCTAGTATGTGGTCTTCTTCTCTTTCTACATCCCCCACTTTTCCTAGCTTTACTGTCTTTTGTCGTGCCTTGTCATGATGATCATTTCCAATCTGTTGGCCACTTTTTTGTTTTCCATATTCATTGACTCATATTAGGTAACACTAGAATTTATTTCATCAGTGGGGATTGTAACAGTTCAATGTTTGGATAACACTAGGTCATCAGCTGGTAATTTATTTTTACTAATTTCCCTTATTGCAGCTTCCACCTAGCTTTTTAGAATCTGATGTTCATCTTCATATGGTTCTTTGTTCCATGTGTCTTTAGTACAGTTTTAGTACAGTCTTGTAAATATAAGTCCATATTCACAGCTCAATTATGGTGAAAGAAACTAGAACAAGATAGTGTTATTGTGCTCATGCCCTAAAATGGTACTAAAACTGTACTAAAGACACATGGAACTAAGAACCATATGAAGAATGTCCAGAGACCTATGGTTGGCCACTATGGAAATAGAATGCTGAACTACACAGGCCTTCAATTGATCCAGCATACCTCTTCTTAAATTCTCATAGGGAAAAATATCAGTGCAGACTGACAAAACAAATGACTAAAGAAGTCACATTTATAGAAATATGATTCCCTTTCCCACCCTGTGTATCAAAAAAAAAAAAGTTCAGGATCTCTCTCCATCATAGTCTCTGAATACACTCTCAACAGGTGTACACATGTCACAATAACATTTTCTGAAAATCCCTAGTTCAATAACAATTACACAGTATGGTTATATTAAATCAGTTGTAATGAAAGAGAGACAATTTGCAGCCCAGCTGTTTGAGAAGAAAGCTTGCCTGTGAGAGAGGCACCTTTAAAAGCTGGCTCACAAGACCTTTGAGCCCAGGAACATCACTCCAGCCCAGCTGTTTGAGGGGAGGTGTGCCTGTGGGAGTTGGATTGCCTTGCCCAACCCAACACCACCCCAGAGCCTCAAAAGGCACCAGAGGACTCAGCTGGAGGCTGATTGTTTGAATGTTTGACTAATTGGTTTTAATTATTTATTTTCTGTTTTGTCGTTGTTTTATTTGGAGTTTTTGTTGTATATGTGAAGGGGGAGGGGAATTATGTGTATTGTGTTGTATTAGAGTTGTATTGAATTGCATTCCATTAGAGTTGCATTTGCTATTATTATATAACGTTTGTGGGAGTAAAGAGACCATGTTCTCTTCTTGTTATTGTTTTATTGCTGTATTGCATTATTGTATTGTCTTTCTGTTATTTTGCTGTCAAGGGAATGTTGGGAATTGCCATCAAGATGTCATGCCTTAATTATTACCGTATTGTGCATTTTAGATTTTGGATCTTGGATCTTTATTAGGCATTATGCTGTTATGTACTTTGGATTGTGGTTGTTTTTCTTTATACATTTCTGTTTTTTGTATAATTATTATATTTATATGTATGTTATGCTACAATTGGTGGGGAGGCTATAAAAATGGTTTTAACTGTTCCTGCAATTTACACAGTTTTAATGTTTAGTCGTTATTGTATTGCTGTATTCTCGAGTTATGTACACCGCTTTGATCAATGTGGAAAAGCGGTCTATAAATAAAATTTTATTATTATATTATATTTATTTTATTGTTGTTCTTTGTTGGGGGTTTTGTTAAGTTTTGAAAACATGGTCCAAATACATTTGCAAAATATGATGTTTGGATAACACTTGGTCCCCCAGTATGGTGTTAAAATGTTAGATTTAGGCTGGGAAGACCCAGTTTAGCTCTCACAGTCAGATGAAAACTTGAATGAATGACGATTACCCTATGCTTAACCTACGTTACAGGGATGTTGTTCAGATACATGGTGAGATCATAAATGCATAATACATAATAATCATTTGCAAATTGTAGTTGAAACATAAGGCTGGTAAAGAAAGTGTCCAGACCTGGTGCCATCTGGGTCCAGAGATGTCATCAAGTTTCACTAGCAGCAAAATTTTATGGTTAATCTGAATACTACAGCTCCAGAAAAACATCTTAGGGTCTTTAAAGATGGAAGCAATAACAACTGATGAATTTTCTTCAAAGTAGAAAAGCCATACCTCATGAATCTGAAAGACAACCAAGCAAATTTCCTGCAGACATAAAACTGGATTTTCCATTTCCTTCTCCTGTGTTATTTCATTAGTATGTTTTAAAACCAATTTAGATTGTAATCAGCATATCTGTACTGAACATCAAGAAATTCTGATAAACATGAATAAGAAAATCATATATTTAGACTTTCCCAAAGAGAACTGATAAGCAGATGCACAAGTCACTGCTTTCAAATATTTTTAAATAAATCTGTAGAGTTTATATTTTCATAGATCCATCAAGGATTTATCATAGCCAAAAGAGCTTACCAGTTCTATTTGTAAGCTTTGCAGTCCAAAGGAAACTTCCTATAAATTTGCTTCAAAGAGTAGATTCCTCTGTCTAAGAGATATAGATATAAGCATGCTCTCTTCTGAGCTCAACTCAAAGTATGAGCAACATGGTTCAAAATGCCTTAAGCCACTACGTCAAAGGGATGAATGCACAAAAGCCTTTTGAGAATCACATGCCCAAACTAGCTCATTAGATTAGTAACACCATTATGTGTCGTGATGTAGTGGATGAAGGCTTAGTAACTACCTGACATCTTGCACTTCCCAAGGTCAAGAGCATGACAAGGGAAATCATAATTATGACTATACTGCAAACGCAATAAGAGTTAATGTTTCATTCCTGTTTCAAAGGGACAAGATATGTGAAGCACAGGAGGACATGGTAACAAAATAGACGCAATCTTAATCCTTCTACAAAGGTGTTGAAAAGCTGAAACAAAAGCATATTACATTGTGGACATTAAAGGACTCCACTTGTACAAATATGGCTCACTACTATGTACCAAACTACAATAATTATGAAGTGAAAAAAAGGGGATTATTACACACCAGTTTGAATTAGGGCAGAGCTCAAACAGAGTTCAAACAAATTGTTTTGTTTCCCATCATAAGGACAAACGCTGAAGTAAATTTGCAAAGCTTACAGCATGTTTACAGTGATTTCTGACACTTATTGGGAGTACAGTTATACTGCACCCTACTATTATTCTTCTGGGTAATAATTTATTCTTTGCTGTTAACTGTCCTCAGACCAGACTTATAAAGGTTGCTTTTTTAAAACTACAACTGCCAGAATCCTCCAACCCACATGACTACTATAGTCCAGAAAACTACCTTGCCCAGAACTACTTCAGCCTCAGTTTCCCACAGTGCCATTAAAGGACAATCTACATATTTTGTTAACAACACAATTTCATTTTCAGAACACTTCTTATCCTATTTTTATTTACAATCAACTAAAAAAAATCTAATAAAAATAGGAGAGAGGGAGGATATAGTGACATCAGAGTCCAAAGGAGATCACAGTGTAAAATTTAATGATGGGGAGCTAGCACAGGAACATGGGGCAAGGCTAAACAGGTTGGCTGTGCATAAGCTAAATTACACATTGATCACAGCAGGGCATGGAAGCTGTGTCAGAACAACACAAGAAATATTTTCTCCATTTCAGATGCACCATCTCACTTGTAGGTGACAAAAATGAAAGGAGGCATTTTAACTATTTTTCAAGGACATTCATTTTGTTCAAATAATTTTTGGAGTGCTTCCAGTTAGCTGGCTACATCAGAGATTTCTTTTCTCTTCCCCCTCCCCTCCTATATTTTTCTTACTTTTTTGTTCTGCATGTAGTGAGCAGTACCATATCAGCACAACTGACAGACAACCCATTCTTCCACAGAAATAAATATGTGGCTGCTGACTTCTATGTCAGTGGGGTGTTGAATCCATTCTAGCCTGAGATCTAAATTTTGGAGGCACTATCCAAGGTGCTGAAACTATAGGTACTAAACCGATCTTCGGTTCCTTGGATTACTCTTTTAGAGTTCAGAAATGAAAGCCACTACCTACCACTTGTTGAGTGAGTGACAAATGGAACTGGAGCTGGGCAGACATCTCCCAAAATGGCATTTCTCAGCTGTGACACCATAACAGAGAAAGTCCAGTTCTTATTCCCAAGATCACAACTTCAACAGCTGAGTAATAAACAACAAGGATCTGGTGTCAATCACAGTGTGTTGGTATGGGCAGGGGAGATTCTGAAATTATCTCAATCCTACACTGTAGAGAAGGTAAAACATGTCAAAGACAGCTTTATGAATTGAGCCTAGAAACAAATCAGAACTCAAGGATAATGAAGCAATGACAGGGATATATGATTCAACCTGGAAAGCCTTTCTTTATTCTTTCTTTCTTTCCTTTATTTATAACATTAATACCCTACCCTTCTTCCAAAAACGCTCCCATAATTTACAACATTTCCACCACATTGAAACTATGTGAAGTGTCTGAACTCTGTAGGAAAGGGAGCTACTGGTATACTGGCCAAAGATAAAAAGCACTGCTAGTTACCACCACCACCATCAGGCTATCCTGATACTTCAAGAAATTATATCCCTGTGAGGCTCATAAGATCACAAGCAATAAAATCAGGTGGATTACCTTAGCAAATTATGCCGGGTGTTTGTTTGGGCAAATAAGATGGAGAACCATGATGAATGAAAAGTGTGTTGTGATGGCTAAGAAAAAAGAAAATCTTGTGCAATTCAAAGTTTCTATGGGGTGAAACAGATGGACTAAATAAAGCAGTTTCCAACCGCTTTGACGGTGGGGCATTTAGATGATGCACATCTTGAAAGTGTTAAGAGACCAGGTTAAAAACCGAAGCAAAAAGAAGCTGGGACAGTCTGACTCAAGGCAGAAAATGTACATCTTCGCTGTTGCATATAAATGCCCCGACACAAGTACAGTGGCCAAGCAAAGAAATGAAAGTGTGACAACTCCAATGGATGTAATTACAACATACACAAACCAGACAGTCCAATTGGGGAGCATGGGGTAAAGGGAAATGGAGGAGACATGTATAGGGGGGGCCTCCATGATTGTGCTTTGCCGATGTATCACTCACACCCCTGTACAGAAGGAGCATCACATGTGCAACTGTGTGGCTGATTAAAGGGGTGGACATGCAATGGGATGGCATCTGGGCAAATGTGGGAGGTGCTTGGACATTGCATGTAGTGTGTTTGTGCAATGGTGTGCATGTATGGTGGGGAGACAAAAAAATACTCAGCAGTGCATCTTGACCCCACATCATGTGATTGGCCTGTGCTTATTCAGCCCACTTTTGGAGTGGACCATGCAGACAGTGGGGTTTCCACCCAGTTTTGGAAAAAGCAGGATTGAGCCACTCTGTCCTTCCCATCTGTTCCACTCCTAAGTGTAATGAACAGATGTAAAAGATGTAATGGTACCACACCATTGTCACCTGGAATACTCTAGTTCTGAGAACTGTAGTTTCAGAAGGATATTATAAAGGTGAATGTGTTCTGAGGAGGATGACAAAGATGGTAAAGGCCTCCAGTTATGTTTGGCCTAGATAAAAAATAGCTCAAATAAGAGGTAATAACTATAGCCATCTAGTTTCTGAAAGACTGCCACACAAACAATAGAACAATTTTATTTCCGGTTGCTCTAGACGACTTTGGGCTCAAATTACAAAACTGGGGAGTTGATTAAGCTTTAGGAAGAACTTATTGGTGTCATAGGTAGTTCAAAAATGCATCAGAAGGCATCAGCAAAAACTAGTTTTAAAATTACTTAAAAAAAATAAAACTGGTCTGGTACTGAATACACTGGATAGGCAAAAAGGTTTGCCCAATTCAATTCCAAGAATTCTATGTTCATTTGAATACACTTGTAATAATGCGTGAAAGTGAAAACTTAAATGATTCATGAAGCTGCAGAGTTTATACATCACTTACAGTTTGCACTTTTATGTACTAAAATGAGGTTAAGTGTTTAAATCCTAACATAAGTAAAATAAACCTTTGGTCATTTAAACTTTTATCCTAGATTCAATGCATAGTCCCAATTAGAACAGCACCAGTTCTAACCTCATTTATATCTTGGTTTCTTCACTATCACTGGGACTCAACGTGACTTATAAAGTAAAATAAATCCAATACATTTAAAGACATACAAAAGGTTAACATTAAAATGCAATGGTCAATAAGAATAAAATGTAAAAGACACAATATAAAAGATACAATGAGCAATAATTTTAAAAGCTTTTTAAAATAGTACATTCAGTTGGAAAATACAGTAAAACTGTAGGACAAACATTCGCATTTTATTTTAGCACGATAGGAAACCTTCAAAATAACGAAATAACACCAATGGCTAGAGAAGAGGAGGTAATGTTTGGAGTAAGGATGAAATGCATGAAGGTGTGTGCCAATTATCTGTGATAGTAATGTATTGTCTAGTATGTTTGTAGTTTATGTTGCCAAGGACCCAAAGCAGAGGGGCCAAAATGACCATGCCAGGACCACACCACCACAATTGCACTGGGAGCACAGAGACCGAACTGGCCTGGTCCTAATCCAGGCCACTGCTGAAATCCTAACTAGGCCATCAGAAGTAGCAGATTATATCTGCTCCTTTCTAGCCCTGGTCTTGCTTGGCACAGTGTTGGCGCGGCTTCCAGCCATGTTCGGGTCATGTGTCATCTAAATGCCATGCCCTCAACATGGCCCAAAGCTGCATCATTTTGCCCATGGTGTTTCAGACCATAGTAGTGTGTGTGTGTGTGTGTGTGTGTGTGTGTGTGTCTGTATGCTTTTTTTCTTTGATATGTAGGGATTAGATAGTTTGTTGTTGTTATTGTTGTTGTTGTTATGTGCCTACAGCGCACCTATCATAGTGTTTTCTTGGCACGATTTGTTCAAAGGAAATTTGCCATTACCGTCCCCTGAGGCTGAGATCATGTGACTTGCCCAAGGTAACCAGTGAGTTTTATGGCCAAGCTGTGAATCGAACTCTGTCTGCAGAGTTGTAGTCCAACACTCAAAGCACTACACCAAACTGGCTCTCAGTTTACCATAAGTGCAAAAATCACATCTGGACTGAGATATTCAGTCAGCCCAGAAATAAAAGCAGATGAGGGACAAAACAGACAGCCCCATTGCAGCTGCTTTCTGGTGACTTGAGGTTGTGTTGTTTAGACGATGCACGCCCCCAAGCTGGCAGGAAGCCTCCATGTAGTCGCTTGCCCATCCATACAGCGGGCAGCTTTGCTCTGGGGCCATGGTGTTTATACACTGCATGCCACAGAAGAGCCCCAAAACCACTGCAGTGGTGGAAAAGGGTTTTGTTTTTTGTTTTTTTGCCAGCTCAAAATCTCAAGCTCAAAAAGGAATGACTTTCTATTGCTTCTTTTTGAGCCAGCAAAAAGATGGATTTGGGCCACAATGTAAGGTTGCTGTGTCCCCAATCTAGCAATAAAAGGGACAGTGTCAAGCCACCCCTTCAGGGCCACTGGTTTCAGCCTTCAGATAAACCTTTGGTGTATTGCCTAATTGTCACTTGGTTTAATTGGAACCAGTATTGCAATGAGACATTTAGTTGCTATTTGTTCTTTCAGGGTAGTTTGTGAGGGGGGCTGGGGGGGGGGGGACTGAGGCACCACTTGCTTCCAGGCTAAAGTGGCCCAGTCCAGAAGAAGACTTAACCATCTTACTGAACAATGGCCTAACTTTAAGAGATGTTGTATGGAGAATATCTACCCCCCCCCCCGGAGGAGGGGGAAGGCAGAACATAAATTATTTAAATCTATAATCTATAATCATTTTCCACAAGCAGGCTGTGGTAGGAAATATGACCTTGCTTTTGGTTAGGCTTTGGGTTTGTTTGTCTGGATTCTGTTATCTTTTAATTGCAGTTTCTTAATTATGTTGATGTAAATAATCTTGGCCTTTTCTTAAGAGAAAAAATGGTGATTTTCATACATATAATTTATGGAGGCCAGATCCCATAACACACTGCAAGGTTATCTCATCCAGCACACCACCCATCCACCTTCCCTAAAATGAGAGAATACTAAACCAGCTATAGATAAATTCTGGGAGAAAATTAGCTCTTGAGTGTAAATAAAAGATAATGTTTTCTTTTCAGATTGTCTACATAAAATCTCCATATTAGAAAACAGTATTGAAAAGAGTGTGAATGTGCTATAAATGAATTTGAAAGTTTCTCATATTTCCATCACATATCAAATCACATATCAAAGAATGAACACTTCACATTTTAATCATAAAAGTAATGGGATCATCCCATGCATGCAAAATGTTGTGAAAGTAGCAGCTAGAGACAATGCTTAGGTGAGTAAGCACCAAATGGCTTGAAATGACATTTTTCTTTCAGTTAAAAAGAAATCTAAATATATTACTTTTCCACTGAGGCAAATATAAAATACATGGTTGATTATCAGATATATTAAGAAACAAACAGAAATTAATGAAAACAAAAATCACATTGAAGTTGTGGTGAATGACAACTGGAGTGTGTCAAATGCGTGTGCAATGAATACCATACAGAAGTTGCTATGACTATGACTCTGGAGGTCAGGGTTCGATTCCCCAGTTAGCCAATGGGTGACCCTTACAAGTGACGCACTCTCAGGCCCAGAAAACCGCATGATAGTACCAGGATTGCCATAAGATGGCAAAAACATGAAGGCACACAACAACAAATTTAAAGCATGTCTGGATCAGATGCCTGGAAAGAAAACCATTTGGGCAACTTGTATATGCAATCTCTCTTTCCTCATGATGAAGAAAGGCAGGATGGGATCTTAAGTAAATAAACCATTTTAAAAGGCTCATATCTAGATTAGTGATGTACAGAAAGGCAAAAGGAATGGTACATCAAAGAAAACAAATAAAATATGTTGTTTGTCAAAATGTGTACAAGAACATCCATACAGTAAGACGCCCAAAAATTGCATACCGAAAGGCTAATAGCAACAAAACTATTGGAGAATATATTTTGCAATTCCAGAACAAGATGACTGCATAATGAATCTCAAAACTCAGTCAAGGCTAGCCAAATAAACAGCTACATAGGTATGTGAAAAACATCTTTACTGAGAAGAATATGTGGTACACAGAAGAAAACATTTGTTCTTTGGAATCTAAAGACTCAAGAGAACAGATACTCTGTCCACTGGCTGGATAAGCAACCTCCTCACTCTAGACTAGGGTCCTCTAATGCCAGAGACCAAGATTCTACATTGCTGTAAAATGTTGTTGGTGTGTATCTTCAAGTTTCTGACTTATGGTGACCCTAAGGCAAACTTATTATGGGCTTTTATTGGCAATACTTGTTCGGAGAGGGCTTGCCATTGCTTTCATCTGGGGCTAAAAGAGTGTGACTTTCCCAAGGTCACCCAGTGGGTTTCCATGGCCAAGCAGGGATCTGAACCCTGGCTTTCCAATATCCTAGTCCAACACCCAAACTAATACACACACTGGCTTGCTGTAGAATGATGTGCACACATTTGCACAGAATGATGTGCAAAAATCAGGAACCATGGCAAAAAGCTCCCCAGGCTGGTCCACTCTACTGTAAGTCTTGGGAACAGTAGATTTGCTATGAATCAATCCCCACAAACATTTTGCAGCCAGTGTACTCCTTCCCTTCAAGTGGTGAAAGTTTTTGAAACTATGAGGAAGTTTCAACAGTAGTTTTATTTTAGAGAGAGAGAGCAGAGGGGCTCAAAGAAGAAGGAAAGTCAAATTTTTCCACTGGGCAGGTCTCAAGCCCTTGGGTATACCTAAAATAGCTCTTTGGATCCTAGCCCAAGCTATGTAAGTACGTGCAAAGATTTAAAGGAGCTAGCATTTTAAATTAGACAGGGATTCAAAAAAGCAAACTTTTTAAAAGGTTAAAGCTGGGATGTTTGCATCATTGCATATATATTTGTATCATTAAGTAATGGTTTTATTGCTAACTGAACAGTAATCCTATAATGGTTTTGCTGAGCCACAAATCTAAGTTATTTATAATTTGGCTTAAAGTATTTGGTATTAGTCTGATCAACACTACTTATGCTTCATTTTTTTAAAAAAAATCTTTCTGATATTATTAACTTCATCTTCCAAATTGCTACACTGGAAACTTCAAATTGTGAACCAAAACTGTCATAAAAAAATAAAGCTACTGCTCAACCAGCCTGTCATTCACGCCTTGCCTTAATTTGTAGGAACTTTCATAATCTTCCTGACCCATTCCCCAATAATGACAGTATTAACTGGAGTAGCTTAAAGGAAGGGGGGGGGTAATAATAGAAGGCTTTTAAAAACTGAGCAAACATAGAAGAGGGGAAAGAAAGGCTATTAATATCAAGATGACTAGGCTACATTTTTTCTAGATCAATATAAAATGAAATTTTGATGAATTTAAGTCCTTATTATATGTTTTAAAACTAAAGACAGGTGTACCTTATGAATCAGATACAGTAGCTGGGCACTAATTGATATAAAACAGGAATCGACCAAAAGGTAGACTAGGATCTTCTGGTAGACCTCTGAGTGATTTACAATAGATCAGTAAATTTCTATTCCCAATAACACCACTTTTTCCAGCATGGGCCAGAATTTGGAAATTTTGAGTTCAGGTGGAAGCAGAAATTTAATCCTGTGTGAATGCAATCATTACCACCATCACTCAAAAAATAAAACAACAAAAAAGCCAGGGTTGAAATGAAATGACTTTGGGGCTTGAAGGATCAAAGTGCTGGAACTTTATGGTTAATGGGAATGATTACTGTGATGGAGTCCATCTTTAGGTTGGCTCTGCAGTTCCAACCCTTGGACTCCTCTCACTCAGCATGCCTTTTACACTTAAAATCCTTCCCTGGGTCTGGTAATTGGGCTTCAAGGTAACCACTGTGCTGGACAAGTGGCTGTGTTGATTTTGGGTTATGTATGGTAAAGCATTAGCAGTCCTTGTTGTCCTTGTTAATTATTAAACTAAAACATGCAGACCAACTTGTACAAGACGAAATAAGTAAATATTTATTATACAGCAAATACAATAAACATCTAGCCTTAGGCTAGTTCCACACAGTACACAGGAACATCTCCATTTCAGATGTAGCAACATTTGTCCCTGAACTTCTCCACATTCTCAACTCCCATCAAACCCTAGTCAGATGTCTTCCATTCCCTTCTTTCTACCTGACCCTATCTAACCCCTTTACAGACAAGGCTTCTGGATTTTACACTTTGCAACCAGCCAGGTGAGGAAGGTATTCCAGTAAAAAAACATCGTGCAGTCCTATCCTTGCTTTTTATCCTTACTTTTTATAGACTGTCATTTGTTTATACTCTCCAATCTGCCTGTACATGAACCTATGTTGTGTTTTAAATTGGAATTTTGTAATTGTGCTGGCCAAATGGCCATAATAAAGTTATTATTATTATATAAAAACAAACAAACAAAGGAGCAACTCATCATCTGATTTAAAGCAATCACCAACAGTGATACTAGATTTTTGCCACTCTGCTACTGACCAAAGTCAGAATCATCCACAGTATTTCCAATTATTGTGTATGGATATGAAAACTCAACAGTGAAGAAAGCAGACAGGAAAAACTGTAACTTAATCAAGGAAAAAATTATTTCTTTTGTCATGTCACTATAACTTATTAAATTACTTAGGGGGTGTGGTTTGATTAAGCAACAAAAGAGTAATACAGGTTGAGTATCCCTTATCTGGAATTCCGAAATCCAAAGTACTCCAAAACCCAAAACATGAGTAGCAGAGACAGTGACACTTTTGCTTTCTGATGACTCAGTGTGTACAAACTTTGTATTATGCACAAAATCATGAAAATTATTATGAATAGAGGCCCTGTACAGACAGGCCAAAATAAAGCTGCTTCGGGTCACTTTGGAGGTATGCTGTTTAAATGATGTGTGCATCCTAAGAGTCCAGAAGCTGCGCCAAAGCCATGCTCCAGTCCTAAGGCCTGGAGCGTGGCTTTGGTGTGGCTTCTAGACTCTTAGGAGAAGTGCATCATTTAAAAATAATACCTCCAAAGTGACCAGAAGCAGCATTATTTTGGCTTGTCTGTATGGGGCCCAAATTACCTTCAGGCTATGTGCATAAGATGTATACAAAACATAAATGAATGTCATGTTTAGACTTGGGTTCTATTTCCCAAATATATCATTATGTATATGCAAATATTCCAAAAAAATTAAAAATCCCAAATCCCAAACACTTCTAGTCCCAAGCATTTCTGTCAGGAACACTCAACATGTATCACATGTTTCAAGGGCGACCAATGCTGTCTCCTGGTGCCACTGCTTTGTTATTTTGTGTTGAAGCGTCAAAAGGTACAGCAAGAGAAAAGTGCATCTTGTATCACAACAACAGCTTGTAGGATTTAGATGTATATTTTTAAAGTAATTGAAAATAATTGTTTGTACCTTTTAAGAAATAGAAAGTTAATGTAACTTTAAAATTGGCAAGTGTAACAATGTCTAACTACTTTATTGGGCAATGGAGCTATAACTGTAACTAACTTCAAAAAGTAATTTTTTGAAATACAGTTTTTAGATGCCGTGTGAAAGCTGGACAGTGAAGAAAGCTGATAGAAAGAAGATCAACTCATTTGGAACATGGTGCTGGATAACAGTGGTAAGGATACTATGGATAGCTAAAAAGACTAACAAATGGGTTCTTGAAGAAATCAAGCCTGAACTCTCCTTGGAAACCAAGATGACTAAATTGAGCTTGTCATACTTCACCTACATGATGAGAAGGCAGGACTCATTAGAAAAGGCTATAAAACTAGGAAAAGTGGAGGGCAATGGAAAGAGAGGAAGACTGCATACCAGAAGACCGCCACAGCTCTGGGCCTGTTGGACCTCAGCAGGGCAGTTAATGATGGGGAGCTTGGAGATGTCTCATTCACAGAGTTGCCATGGGTCAAGGCCAACTCAAGGGCAGCTAACAAATACAAATTATTGCTTTTGCAGTCCAAAAGCATGAGATAAAGTGTGCACTACAGTCTTTCATTACTATTTTCAACCTCACATCAGTAAAATGTGCAAAGCTGAAGGAAAGGAAGGATATAAATCAATAAACTGGTCACCCAAAATTTGGAGAATCTGTCCTTTCCACTTGGGAAAACTTCATGTCACAAATGAATCTCCCTCACAGATGAGAATCCCCAGGGATGAAGGCAATGTGAAATGCAAAACTGAACTGTTCCTTCATAATGTTTCTTCCTCTTGTTGCATGTTTTGTTTTCTACCAAACCCCTAGAGGAGGTTTCTTCCTCACTAAAAGAGTAATTTTCTTTCATTGCCCTTTTCCTCTCCACTTTACCGATTTCCCACTACCATACGAAATATTAGGAATGGCTTATGAAAAATTGTCATGCAGGAATATGTACAAACACAAATAATGTTGTGTTTGTTTCATTTTAATTAGCAGACCATCTCTCGTCTGTATGCTACTATCTTCTGCCCCTTGATGTGTGACACTTTGTGCATTGTCTTAGTTTTTGCCTCCATGGCATAGAGGTAAGAGTAAGAAGGAATAAAACGGCCTTATTAATGTCTGTAAGGAAAAGAATTTAAAATAGCCGGCATTACACACATATGGAAGATTCAAGTATACCTGTGCATAACACAAAAGAGCCATAGATCACAGAGTTGAAAGAGACCACAACCATTTAGGTCAACCCCTACCATGCAAGAATACATAGTTAAATCATCCCTGAGAGCTGACTATCCAGCCTTTGTTTAAAGACCTCCAAAGGAGAGTTCACCATCTTCCAAAGTAATCTATTCCACTCCCAAAAAGATCTTATCATCAGGAAATTATCCCTAATGTTTAGGTACCATCTCTTTTCTTACATTTGAATCCACTGATTCATCTCATAGTCTCTGGAACAACATAAACAAGCTTGTTGCATCTTCTACATGACATCTCTTCAGATACTGAAAGTTGACTATCATGTCACTTTTCAGTCTTCTCTTCTCCAAGCTAAACATAGAGCCCTAGTGGCGCAGTGGTTAAATGTCTGTACTGCAGCCACTCACTCACAAACCACAAGGTTTGAGTTCAATACCAGCCAGGGGAACAGGGTCAACTCAGCTTGGCTGACCTCCTTCCTAAGTCGCTAAAATGAGTACCCAATTAGCTTACACATTGTAAACTGCTTAGGGAGTGCTTAAGTGCACTGATAAGCGGTATAGAAATGTATTTGCTTATTGCTATTGCTAAACATACCCAGCTCCCCATGATGTTCCTCACAGGGATTGGTTTCCAGACCTTTTATCATCTTAGGGACCCTCATCTGAGCACATTTGACCTTGTCAATCTCCTTGTTTGAACTGTGGTGCCCATAACTAGACAGGTTATTCCAGATGCTCTCTGACCAAAGTGGTTGTTTAGCTCTAGGGCTGTGCCAATCTAAAATGCTTCCTTTGACAGATGTATGCAGTACATCTGACCAATATCATCTCATCAATGACACAGCTAACACAGATAAGAGTGTTATATTTTTAAAAAGTAACTTTTAAAAGAAACCTATCTCACTAGCTCACTATATAAAGCATGTAACTAAAACTCCATTATTTAAATACTATGAGTGTTGCCTTTGACTCTTTCATCTAGAAGGATTCATGGGGCAAGGTCCGTGCTTTCCTATTTTCAATCTTGATGACGTAATGTGTAATGCCATAACACGGAAAGCAGACAACCATTTTCAGAGAAGCCATGGTTTTTACCAGGATCTTAATTTTTCTAAGAAAGATAATGAAGACCTAGAATAATATTAGGGTTCACATTGCGCATCTCTGGGAACACTGTTGTTGTCACAGAAGAATCCTCTGTACCTGGATTCCATTGTGTTATATGGCCTCAGAAGCAGCAAATGCATGGTCAGCAATGTAAGCCATTCTCTGCACCAAGCGGATACCTGCAGTGCAGACATCGGTTTGGACTGACACCATATATAAGGAAGACCTGAAAGGTCCACAGACAAATAAGTGGCTGTTCATATTTGACAGGTGAGAGCAAGGAAGTACCTAATGGAAATTACAGATGAATGCCATTGCTGATATACTGGCACCATGGTTTGAAAGAAGCAGAATCTCCTCTGATATGGCAAATTATTTTATTAAAAGTATATCTATTCCATTGCTATTAAAAAATTAAAGGGTAAAAAAGATACCTAATAAAGTCCCATCACAATACCCAAGATATGTGTTCTTGTAAAAATCTAAAACCAATATTTAAAGAAACAGGGAGTATTTATCTTTAAAATTAAGCAAGAGTGTATGGCTCATGTTTGTGAATACCTTCCACAGCAATCACACTGATACTCTACTATACCCAACAAGAGTAATTGCTATTAATCATTAATTTAATAATGATAATACTTTAGAATGCAAGCAGCCAGTTCTCAATATTCAATCCTGTCCCATGGAAGCAAAGTAGAATCCTTCTCTGTCTTTAAAGTTTAAATCCTATCCTTAGTTCCTCTATGGGGAAGCCATCTGTTATCCTGTAATATTATAACGGAAGGGTATTGTCATTCAGATTCTCAGTATTCACAATGAGCCATTTTCAGGAAAGATCACCAGTGTAAACACAGCTGAAATGAAAAGGATGGCTTGGTTGAATTCTTTTGGAATAATATTTTGAATAATATGGCTCTTTATAGAACATTAGTCTGGAAAATGAAAGGAATACCTCTGCATAAAATCAAAAACTCCTCCTCTAAACTTCATTACACATGGCAGAGCAGGATACAACAGGAGCCAAATCCAAGAATCTCTGCAGTGTTTGCTAAGTAAGTAAAGAGTATGGATCCCTCTCCAGAAACATGTAGACAGTTTTCTGTATGGTGCCAAATCTTTATGATAACAAGAATTATAACTGAAAAATTAGCTGTATCCCAGGAAAGCATTTGTGTCCCTCTTAGAGATACAGACACACACACACCACTGCTACCACTAAACCACAAGCAAAACAGCATTGGTTCCTTTAAAGGTAAATAAAGACACACACAATTTTCTTTCTTGTTTATAGAAAAAAAATAAAATGTTAGCCAGCAGGCTCTCTTGAATTATGCTGCTGAAGTAGGAAAATAGTATTGAGTATTTATGGATGTTGTGAAAAGGCACTCCTGAGAGGTAGAGAGGAAGGAGTTTCAAGTGACCCTTGCATGGTTGGGACACGGGGTGCGGATAGATCAAATTACTGAGGCCATATCCAGAATACCTGCAAGAACCCTGCTTACATACTAGACCATCGTTTCTGGCTGACATTAATGGAGTTTGTGGCATTGATTCAGAGTGCTTTCTGTCTGTAATATAATTCAGCTTAAGTTTGATATAGGCACACTGACACAGAAGATCTACTGACATCAATTGGTCTTTCTTTCAAATAAATATTTTGAGTACTGAGATGCTAACATCTGGAAATCAGTCCAAACAAAGATGTATGCAGCTGACTATATCACTTGTTCCATCACAGAGTAATGAACAGGTAAGATGTCCTTCTCTGGGTACTGTGTGCCACTTTCACACTAGTACAGTTGGTGACCACACTGCTGCAGAGGAATGGCTACCTTTTATGCCACTCTTCAGCATAACAGACTCTCACGGGTCTACCTTGGATAATATTCTACTATGCTCCCATTCTAAATGACATGCAAATTATCCAGCGCAACCAAATATTAAAAAGAAAACTTGGGAGAGAAAACAGACTAAATTTAAATTCCAGTCCCACAGAAGCACTTTCTACTTTTTAAAGGCAGAAAGAAACGCAAAGCCAAACTCTCCATCTGTGCTACTATGAAAATATATCAAAACACGCTTATGCGGCATTTTGATTAATACTTTTTCTTAACCCAGAAAATCGTATTGTGTGACCAGAGAAATCACCTTAATCGTTTTTATCTTTAAACAGCACTTGAGTGTGATTTGTTTCATTTCAGTATTTCTGCTATCGTTATGAGTCTTATTTTATTCACGGGGACAAAACACGGAGGGAATAAACCAGGACTTGTGTTAATTCACAACTATATCGGCATCCGAATGGATTCCGCACCGCCAGGCACTAGAAAAGGGTCTCACATCTGGGATGGTGCAGTGATGTCATCTTACTAACTGTTTGGCTATCTAATGTTCCACGGGACTGGTTTTATTTTATATGCTTCAAAACTGCCAACATAGATATATGTGAAAATACTAGGCATATGTATTGCAATAGCGTTAATAGCACAAATTATTACAAATACTAACAGGAATCTGCTATTCTAGTCCTGCAGCTACAGAAAATGAAAGGCTTACAATACAGGCATCAGGCTGAAACAAAAATAAAATAAAATATATCAAAAGAAATCTAAAAAGAATCAAAGTCTCCCAAAATGCCAAGGCAGCACAGAGACATTGCACACACAACCGAAAATGCACACTATATCAACATTTATATATTTCTGTTTCATTTAGATATAGAATACCAACATAAACAAAACAAAACCCAAAACCTCCAGGTGGGGATTTAAATACAAAATTGTCGAGATGCAGAAAGAGAAACACAGCCCTGGCAGCACAACTAAAAGACAACGGGGAATATAAAATGAGCATTGTGGTAGCTTCTGATTATTGACACTGCAGTATGGCAACCAATAGGATCCTGTATTTCGGAAGGATCTACCATGAACAGGAAAAGAGTTACTGTACTACAAAGGCTATCACCTGGGAACTTTGCATGTCTTTAGTTTGTTAGGAAACATTGGGGGAAACTGAGCATTCAGTGGCTACAAAGGAAGGCTCTGCTGCAAGGGTTATGAACAAAGGCTGTATTTGTTTGGAAATATCTATTTTAATCAACTACTTTTTAAGGAGACAGATGATTGAAATGCTCGGAACAGGCTGTGGTTGAAACCTTTACCATGCTATCCTTTCACGAGAGATTTAGTTTACAAAGGATCGACAGCACACTGAGAAACATCCCTGCCTGCGAATGACATTTTGTTGAAGACTGTCATAAATGTAGTTTTCCACTGCAGCTTACAGAAATATATGAATCAATTTAAAAATATTCAAAAATGATCTTAGCCATTTTAACAAAGTGTGGCTGATAATCAGGATCAAGGAGAACAGCTCCATTTGTGAAAGCTAAACCATACTGAGGAGGAAAAGAAGAAGAAGGGGGTTCTCTTTTAAACTGTTATGTTTCCTTCATCTCATTAGGTTTGCTGCACTGAATGCAATGAGTGAAGCAAATAAGGTTTATTGTTTGTCTTACTAAAGCAGTATCACAGCATATCAGTTTGTGATGAATGCCAAGGTGCTTCAGTGTAAGAAGGGCATCATCAACTTCTTTATACAATATATGTGAGATGTTGTGGCATGGTTAAAGCAACATCTTTCTTATTTTTAAAGAAATGAACATCTTTTCATGTTAAACAACCAAGTCATTTCTGTCCCGGCTCTAACAACTATCTCTGCCGTCCGAATATCACCTTTTCAGCTTCTGCAGCAGCACAGCCCCTCAAGCCCTTTCCAACTTCCCAGGGCCCTGGATTGCTCATTTATTTTTAATCCGTCAACAGCTATATTTAAACGAAGGTTAACCGAATGTGCCATTGTAGTAGTAGCATATAGGTTTGCATGTTTAAATGAGCCCAGATGCAGGCTCTGATATATATTTAGAAAAGGTCTAATAACCCATTCTCTGTTCTCATTACTCTTCTGAATTATGGAGACTTAGCCCAATTTCTCAAGTTTTTGCACTACTTCCCAAGCTTATTACCCAGCTGTGCAGCTGAGCAGGGAGATAACCACATCCATTCCCCTTATCTGTAATGATGTGATACATCCCAGCACTGGAGGAATAATAGGATTGTGAGATACACACACACACACACACACACACACACACATGCAGAGATGACAAACAGCAGTAAAGCCTTTGGGGTTTGGGGTTTTAATTTATTGATTGATTGATTTTGCTGGCCATGAAGTACAGCTGGAGAAAGCAAAATAAACATCTATCCTATGTGAAGTCGAAGGCTTTCATGGCCAGCATCTATAGTTCTTTGTGGGTTTTGGGGGCTATATGTGGCCATGTTCTAGAAGAGTTTGTTCCTGAGGTTTCGCCAGCATCTGTGGCTGCAGGGGAAACATCAGGAATAAACTCTTCTAGAACATGGCCACATATAGCCCCCCAAACCCACAAAAAAGTCTATTAAAATCCATCCTGCCTTTTCAGTCTCTCCATTGAACTTTGTGTTATCTGTGTACACCGGACAGAAAGAGAGAGAAGAACCGGTGCTGTGAACTTCCTCACCCGGACCTAGGGAGCCAAAGAAAAGCCAGCCTCATTCTGAACAGAGTCCCTCTCATAAAGAACTAAAGGTAGGCTGTATTTAGAAAGGAGAAGGGTCTACAAAGAAGCAGCCCAGGAGGAAGGCATAAGTCTACGCTTTCTGCAGTGTGGAAAAAGACAGCAAGAGGCTAAAAGTGGGGAGGGATTGGGAAACATCCTTCAGAAAGAAGCATGGTTGATTGACTGAGGGACACCCCCCCCCCCTTCCCTTTCTTGCTTGCTGCCTTTCCTCCCAATCCGTCCTTTTCGCCTCTGGAGGGGAGAGCCTTACCTTCTGCAGAAGTTGGGAGCCGGAGTATTTGGCTGCGATGGATCGGATCTCCCCGCCAAAAGCAGAGGCCCAGAGTTTGACACTGGAAGGAAGAAGGAAGGGGAAAGACAGAGAGGGAGAAGGGAGAAATAATCATATCGGAGGCTGGGGGGATTTTAAAGAAGAGCTTAAGAAAAACAGCATTCGCAGGAGGCAACAAGAAGCCCCCAAAGGCTGGCGGCCGACTCCTCAGCATCCCCTCCGCCGCCTTTTGGAAAGCGGCTGTCTTTCCAAGAAGGAGGAAAAGTGATGCGGAAGGACCTTGGGGACCAAGCGGCCCTCCTGGCAAGATCCTTTCAAACCACCGGCTAAGATGAGGAGTTCCCCCAGGAGAGGCCAGGCGAGAGGGGAGCCAGCTTCGGAGACCACGAAAACTTTACCAGCCTAGAAAGCGAGAAGGAGAGCGAGATCGGCTGGTTTCAACAAGCCACCAGCAATGCTCTTGATCCCTTCTCCTTTCTCCTTTTTGCCGGATCGCCTTCCGAGAGAGAGAGAGAGAGAGAGAGAGAGAGGAGCGCCAGCGGAGCCCAGAGGGAGCGGAGCGAGCCCAAAGTTGGAGAGCTGCTTTTCGGGGAAGGAGCGGAGGGAGGCTTCCCTCTCTCTTCCGCAGCCCGACCCGCCCCCCACCCGGCTTCCCCTCTCCCTGCCCAGGGCCTGGGTCCTGCGACACTTACACCGACAGAGGGATCTGCTGCTCCGAGGTCACCCGGGACCCCACGCCGAGGCCGAGGGCCAGGAGGAGGGCCAGGGAGGCCGCCCGAGCCCCGCCGGCCATGGCTCGCCTTTCCCGGGGATGGAGCCCAGAAGGAGGAGCAGGACCCTCCGAGAGGCAGAAGCCCAGAGGCAGAAGAAGATCCGGGGAGTCCCAGGAAGAGGAGGAGGAGGAGGAGGAGGAGGAGGAGGAGGAGGAGGAGGAGGGCAAAGTCACAGCTCCGGCTCCATGCCCTCTCGCTCTCCCGCCTGAGCCCACTCTGCCAGCCCAGGCTCCGCCGCAGACCCCCTCGCCAGCTTCAGCCCCAGAGGCAGAGGCAGAGGCAGCTCCACTCTGCGCCAAGCGGCCCCGGAGTTGCTGCCACGCTCCTGCCTGCCTCCTGGTGCCTGCGGAGCCCGGCAGAGTTGGAGGCAAGGCTAGCTAGCTTGCACGCTGGCGGGGCTGGGCTCACGGAGGCAGGGAAGGAGGGAGGGAGGGGAAGGGGCCGGCGCGGCTCTCGCTCTTTGGCCTCTCCTCCGGGAGAGCCTTCTGGTTTCCCTGCCCTCCGCCTTCAGACGCCCAGCTCCTCCAGGGCCCCGCTTTTTGTAAACCTCCTGCGCGCCACTCAGAGAGAGAGAGGGGGGAGGGAGGGAGAGGGAGAGGGAGGGGGCGCGCAGGAGCACCGCCGGGCTTCTCTCTCTCTCCGTCTCTGTCTCTCACACAGTCAGCCTCGCTCTACAGAGAGAGAGAGAGAGAGCGATGCAGCTACACCTCTATCTACCATCTATCTATCCATTAGCTCTACCTATCTATAATCTATCTATCTATCTATCTATCTATCTACAGTTATACCTGTCTAGATCTATCTACAGTTTACCCATCTATAGTTCTTTCTATCTATGGTTACAGTTATATCTGTTTATAGCTCTAGCTACACTTCCATCCATCCATCCATCCATCACTCTAGCAATCTATGGTTATACTTATCTATCCAGAGACAGAAGAATACTTATCTATACTTATCTATAGTTATATCTATCTATCTATCTATCTATCTATCTATCTATCTATCTATCTATCTATCTATCTATATAACTATCTATAGCCCTATCTATATATACTTATATCTATCGGTCTATCCATCTATCTATAGCTCTTGCTATGTATAGTTATACCTATAGTGAAAGCTATCTATAGTTATGTCTGTCTATCTGTCTATCTATGGTTATACCTATCTATAGTTATAGCTATCTGTCTATCTACAGCTACAGCTAGCGATCGATACTTATGTCTGTAGTTCTATCTATCTATAGTTCTCTATCTTTCCCTCGATATAGGTCTCTATTTCTATATGGCAAGAGCTAGCTAGCTGGCTTCTCTCTCTCTAGATACCCCCCCTCTCTCTCCCTCCCCAGCAGCCAAGAGCCTTCTTCTTCCGAAAGAGCCGGGGCGCCTCCTGACTCAGGGCTGCGTGGGGCGGAGGGGGACGGCAGCAAGTCCCTCCCAGGCGGGGAAAGCAGCGGAGGGTGTCCGGGGAAGGAAGTCCAGGAGGAGGAGGAGGGCTCTGAGCCTTGGAAGGGAGAGGGTCCCAGGTGCAGCAGCAGCAGCAGCAGGAGGAGGAGGAGGGCCCTGGTCCCGGCGGCACCCGGCAGGCCTCCCATCCTCCTCCCGAGGAGGCCTCCCCGCCGGAGAGCTTGGCCTGGGGCTGCTGCCTGGGCTCCCTTCTCCCTCCGCGAAAGGGGTCCAGGGAAGGGAGGCGCCCAAGGCCCCGCACCCCGGCGGGGCACGATCCAAGGCCCCGGGGGATCAAGAATTCAGTGGAGGAGGAGGAGGAGGAGGAGGAGGAGGAAGAGAAGCCCTGGCCTCGCCAAGAGAGAGTGGGGGGAACTCTGGCCTAAGAGTTGGGGGCGAGGAGAGAGGGGACCTCACCAGGGACGTAGCCAAGGGGGGGTTCTTGGGTCCGGACCCCCCCCTTCCATTAGAAAAATGAATGGTGTGTGCTGCTGCGCTGCCGCACTCAAGCCCCATTATAATGGTGGCACTTAGTCTGGACCCCCCCCTCCCTAAAATCCTAGCTATGTCCCTAACCTCACCCTTTCTTGGAGGGCTGGGGGTTGGAAACACAGGGCTTAGGGCTTCCCAAGGGCTTGTAAAGAAGCCGCATCCCAAGGCTTGGGGCTGAGCTGGGGCCAGGGAGGCTGAGTCATGCTGGGCTTGGGTTACCAGAGGAAGGAGGGAAGCAGAGAGGGAAGGAGCCTCTCTCTCTCTCTCTCTCTCTCTCTGGAAGGGAGGATGACTCTGGGCTTCTTCTGTCCGGAGAGGCACTCATTGGCCAGACTTGGCCCTAACTTTCTGGCTAACTGAGGCTCCTTCGGAAGTCTCCACGGGGCTCCTAGTATTGATTCGACAGACTAAGCACGGCGTTCATTCTCTTAAGAGCAAAGAGAGGTTTAAACAGAAGGAAGAAATATTCCCTCTCCCTCCTCCTCCTCCAGCGTATTGGTCACTGCTACAGCTTGGTTTGAATGTTGGACTATATTACTCTGGAGAACAGGGTTTAAATCCCAGCTCAGCCATGGATAACCTTGGGCGAGTCACACTCTCTCAGCCTCAGAGGAAAGCAAAGGCAAACCCCCTCTGAACATATCTTGCCAAGACACCGCTGTGATAGATTGGTCCAAGTCAGAAATGACATGGAGGCACACAGCAACCATCTGCAGCAATGCAACCCGAGCCTTAGTCTGTTATGAAAAGATGAGGTTGTACCTGAAAGGAAAATGTCAAAAGTCTCTGGCAAGTGCGCATTTAAGGAAGAAGCTTTGGCCTGGAGGCAGCAAGGGAGGGGTGCCTGCCTGGGAGCTGTCCTTTTTCTCCCTCTGGAGAGGAGGAGAACTGTGTAATTCTGTTTGGAGAGCATCATTATGTCCTGTGAAAGAAGCCCACAGTCTTCACCTTCAGCCTTGAACTAAGAGGCTGTTTTTAAAAAGGTTGATATTGGGGATTAGGATAAGTAACTTCCCTCTCCTGCTCTGTGCTGATACATCCATGCTCCTTTTTCCTGGATTCACAGCATCAAGGGGGAAAGCCAGTTTCTCTGTTGTCCAAAAGTGCAAACAAGTACAATCGCACAGGAGCCATTTATACAGCCAGGATGCCCCAGTTCAAACACCTTGGTGTCAAAGAGGTCTCAGACACAAAGGCAAGCTGAAGTGTTCAAGCAGTGCCCATGTAGAAGCATGATGATATGGATGTATGACAACCTTCCTTTTGTACATTTGGAGAAATGAAAATATATCTTTTAACATCAGGATATATTCTCCTTTTTCCCGCGGAGAACTAGTTCTGTGCACATCCAGGCTGATTTAAAAAGACCAGAAAGGCCAGGTCCCCCCCACCCCCCTCCCACCCCGTTCTTTCCCATTTTATTTTGGAGATCCACACACATTTTTGTTTAATATTTTGAATATTTTCCATCAGCTCCCAGCAGGTTCAAAGCTTTTCTTAAATACCAGCTCCTTGTGGTGGTGGTGGTGGTTGTTGTGATGGTTGTTGTGTGGCTTCAAGTTGGTTCCAACTTATGGTGACTCTAAAGCGAACTAAACATGGGGTTTTCTTGGCAGCTTTCTTCAGAGGGGGTTTACCATTGCCATCTTCTGAGGCTGAGATGCTGCAGTCTCTGGACCAATAAATATCATTCATACCTGAGGTACAAGGGACATATTAGGTATATCAAAAGCTGTAACAATTGCTTTAGTTGCATGGAAAGATGGTTATTCTGTCAAAGGACCATTGAAGTCAACATTGAGGCCATAAACCTTTGATATCATGAGTAACATCCCATTTCATCACACAGTTTCTAAAGCAAGAATGTTTGCATTGCATTGGAAAGGGAAGTTGTTATTTTGAGGGGTTAAACAAAAAGAGAGACTGGTTTATCTATGTAAAGAGCCAATGCCAAGTTGAATTACATACATTTCTAGGTAAAGCGAGGGGGGGAATCCTTCTTGAAACCTGGAAAAACCGCTGCTAATTAGATCTGACAATATACTCTAGAAGTACCTATAGTCTGGCTTAGCATAAAGTAGTTTCATGTATTCCTAAAATAGTTGTTATTTTATGCTTAATAAAATACACTAATATATAAATGATACATAACCATGGTGAGTTAGATGCCCACCAACATTAGTCACTCATTGGAATGAATGTGAAAGTTTAGGTCTGGACAATTTAAGTCCTCTTGATTTGAATGGGCATAAAGTAGAATTAACCAAAACTTGATCCAGCCCAGCATTATTACTATTTTGTATCTTTGTTGTCATTGTTGTTGTGTGCCTTCAAGTCATTTCCAACATGGTGACCCTAAGCCAAACCTACCATGGGATTTTCTTGGCCAGATTTGTTCAGAGGAGGTTTGGCATTGCCTTTCCCTGAGGTCGATAGCATGTGACTTGGCTAAGGTCACTCAGTGGGTTCAATTGCTGAGCCAGGAATCGAATCCTGGTCTCCAGAGCCATAGTCCAATGCTCAGATCACTATGTCACACTTTGTATCTTTATATCTCAGTTTGCACCAAAATCTCATTTATTTTGGGTGAAATGTTTGGGACACCTCACAGTGTAAACTAAGAGACTTGCTTCTGGGAGTTGTAGTCTTGGACTGTAGTTCTGTATACAGGTTCCTGGATACAAGGAGCCCAGTCCTTATCAGATTTACTTTTAAGCAAGCATGGCTAGGATGTGAGCATTAGAGAAATGAAGAACTCCCAGGGGCATTTGGAACAATTTTTGACAATTTTGAGGAAAAGAGCGAGAGCAAAAGTCATATATCCATCTTTAAATGATGCCAGAAAGAGAAACAATCCCAGCAGGAACCAGCAATCACGGCATTTTAGCAAATAATCTTAGCACTTAGGAGATACATCCATGTGCAATATACTGCTATTGATAACAACCAGCTCAAATTTAGCAAAAACGCAGCCAATCTAGATGTTTTTAGTTGCTGTTTAGTGAATAAAATGAATGTCACCAAAAATAAACTACAAAAATATCAGCTAGAAAGAAACACCATAATGTTCTTACAAAACTAAGTTTGAAATGGCAAGAATGAGCTACAAATGGACAGACACCAAGCTTGGAATCTATCAAGCCCTGGAAATGATACAATATGAGTGAAGTAAAAGTTCATTTTGCTCTGCTGAACTTCATGACTGAAACTGTGGATCAAAGCCAATGCCTTTCAAATTAATCTAGATTAGAAGGGTAGCTTGGAACCATGTAATCCACTGCATTACTTTTGAGTGTTTACCTGGACACTAAGGTAATTCATTGCATTGGCCCTGGCTTTGTTCATTACCTCATACCTCCCTTGTTTAAGGTGGCAGAGATCTGTTCCATCTTTAACTATAATATAAAACTCCCACACCTTCCAAAGAAATGTGTGCCCCTCTCTTGCTCCAACAATGACTTTCTTTACTGCATCAAGTACCTAGGAGGCCTATACTTACCTATACTTGCATGTCCTTCCTATAAAACCTAGGGCATTCCATTGTTCTGGGTTTTAAAGGAAGGGTGAGGTGTTGCTTCCCACAACTCTTGGCCTATATTGTTGTAGGAGCAACAGAGAGGATCTTTTCAGGTTAGAAACAGAACAGATCTCCCCTCTCCCAATCACTTTACATGGAAAAGTAAGCATAACAAGTAATATTGACTAAATGTTATTCACCGGGTGAAATCCAGAGAACATTCTGTTATCTTTAGACCATGATGTCATTGCCCCTTGCTGTCTAGAAGAGCAACAAGAACCAATAATGCCATTACTTTTTGCAAGTTCAGTTTAAAGTCAAGAGCAGTTCATCAGTGGAACAAACTTCCAGAAAGGTTATGCAATGTCCTCTCTTGGGTTTTCAGTGAATGGTTAGATGACTATATCTTGCTGATGCTTCCAGTAAAGTGTATACTTCTTCATGTCTGTGCATAACACTATATATCGCCCTCTGTTCTAGACATATGCAGGGCGAGGATACCAGAAGCAGACAAACATAAAGAAAGATGTGAATTGTCTCTTACAAGAAATATAGAAGTAAAGTCACCTTGTTGCTCCACAAGGAAGCATGAACTGTTCCAGTTCATCCATTATGCCTTCAGCAAGAGTTGGGAACATGTGGCCCTCCAGACTTGCAGTCCACCAGCAGCTAGATCATTTTTTTTAATCCCACCTTTCTCCCAAGTTGGGACCCAAGGCAGCTTACAACAAATACATATGTATAAACACAATAAAACAATACTTTTAAAAAATAAAATAATCCAATTAAAACAGTAAAAACATTTAAAAACATACAAAATTTAAAATATACAATGTTAAAAATAATCTAAATCAACCCCCCATCCGACCGATAAAACCAGGCCTGCATGATTTTAAAAAGCTTGCTGGAATAAAAATGTCTTTGCTTGCTGGCGAAAGGCCAGCAGTGAGGGAACCAGCCTAGTCTCCCATGGAAGGAAGTTCCACAGGTTGGGAACAGCCACTGAGAAGACACTCTCTCGTGTGCTCACCAAATGAGCCTAGAATGGTGGTGGGACCGAGAGAAAGTTTCCTAACAGTTTCCAAAGGCAGCCCCACTTAGAGTGCATTACAGTAGTCCAAATGAGATGTAAACAAAGCATGTGTCACTGTAGCCAGATCTGACATCTCAAGGAATGGGCACAGCTGGTGCACTAGTTTTAATTGTCCAAATGCACTACTGGCCACTGCTGAAACCTGGGCATCCAGGCTCAGAGTGAGACCAGGAGTACATCCAAGCTGCAAGCGTGAGATTTCAAGGGAAGTGTAACCCCATGCAGCTCAGGCAAAGGTCCAATTCCCTGATCTGCCTTATGACTGACCAGGAGCACCTCTGTCTTGTCTGGATTAACCTTCAATTTGTTTGCCCTCATCCAGTCCATTACTGACAGCAAACACTGGTTCAATTCAGAGACAACTTCCTTGGAGTCAGATGGAACCTTCTCAGTCCGCCCCTCCAAAAAAGATGGGAACCACTGCATAGCAGTGCCCCCAAATCCCATCCCAGAAAGGCAACTTAGAAGGATACCATGGTTGATGGTATCAAAAGCTGCTGAAAGATCCAGCAGGTCCAACATTCCCCCTGTCCAGTTCCCTGAGGAGGTCATCCACCAAGGTGACCAAAGATGTCTCTGTGCCATAGCCAGGCCTGAAGCCAGATTGAAATTGATCTAGATCATCTGTTTCATCTAGAAATCACTGAAGCTGAGAATCACCACTCGCTCCAGAACCTTGCCCAAGAATGGGATTTTAGTGACTGGCTGATAGTTATCTAGAATGATGGGATCCAGGGAGGTATTTTTCAGTAATGGCTTCACCACAGCCTCCTATAGGCAGGATGGAAATTTGCCTTGCTGCAGTGAAGCATTCACCACTCCCTTTACCCATTCAGCCAGTCCCCTTGTAGCTGCTTTCAGAAGCCAGGAAGGGCAAGGATCCTGTATGCATGTCATGGTCCTCACTTCTCCAAGGATCATACCCACATCCTCAGGCTGTGCAAATTGAAACTTATCCAATAATATGTGACAAGCAGGCACTATGATTACATCCACTGGACCTGTCTCAACTACAGCATCCAAGTCAGAGTGAATCTGAGTGATTTGGTCTGCAAAGTGGCTTGCAAATTCCTCACAGCAAGTTGTTGAGTGGTCTTTGTTTCCTTCTTGGGGGCCAGAATGTAAGAGGCCCCTGACAACTCAAAACAGCTCTGCTGGATGACACTGTGCAAATGCCATGATGACAGAAAAGTATAGTTTCTTTGCTGCCACCATTGCCACAGCATAGGCTTTCCAGTGGGTTCTAGCCCATATTCAGTCGGATTCACTCTGAGTCTTCTGCCTTCATGGCTCTAGTCTCTGTCCCACTCATTTCATCACCATCAGTTCCCTGATAAACCGGGGACACGACTGGCTCCACTTCGTGTGAGGGGATGCTTAGGGGCAATCGTGCCCACTGCCCTGGCCATTTCCCTATTCCAGAGATCAGCCAGGGCTTCAACAGGATCACCTGCCAAGGCAGCAGGAAATTCCCCAAGAGCCATCAGGAATCCATCCAGATCCATAAGCCTCCTAGAGCAGACCATCTTAATGGCCCTCCACTGCTGCAGAGGCACTGAGTCCCAGTGAGTCTAAACCCTACCAGGTAGTGATCAGTCCATGACAACGGAACTACTGAGAGTTCCTCCACTCCCAGATCACTGTCATCCTGCCCTGAACAGAAAACCAGGTCCAGAGTATGTCCCACCACATGGGTGGCTCCAGATATTACTTAAGACAGCCCCATGGTTGTCATGGCAGACATGAAGTTCTGAGCTGCTCCTGATAGAGCAGTCTCTGCATGGATGTTGAAGTCCCTCAGGACAACAAGCTGAGGGGACTCCAACATCATTGCAGAGACTCACTCAGCCAGCTGAGGCAGGGAGACTGTTGTGTAGCAGGATGGCTGATACACCAACAGAATCCCTATTCTGTCCTGGCAACCCACCTTTAAGTGGGAGGTGCAGCCCAACAATATCTGCAGAACTACACATTCCCCTTCCCTAGGCTGTAGTAATCCTTGCCTAGGTGCCTGGCCTTTTCTTGCAGCTCCTTCCTTTAAACAGAGAACTGGTTATGCCACTTTTAGAACAAAAAGTCATCTAATGCAATATTGCCTATAGACATTTTCCAACTTCCAAGCAGATGAGCAACTTCCAAGGGACAAAAGAGCTGCACCAGCTTCCATCCTTGGAAGGACCTAACTCAAAAAGTGTTTGAGGCCAAAGAAAATTAACCAAATGTCCTTCAAAACTTATCAGGAGGTGACCTCCAATTAATGCCATTTTCACCTCCCCCCAGGTCCAGGGAGACTTTCCCCCAAAAAACTGGGCACAATTTCCCCAACCCAGGCCTATCCTGCCTACTATTGGATCCTCAGGGGTTTGAAACCAATGGCTTTCCCAGCACTATTGTGGATGTCAGGACTATTGTGGACTGAAAGCACTTCTGCAAGCTGTGACCCTTTCCAGGTTCTACTGTGATGTGTTGTGCCTTACTATTCTGATTCTACATGGAAAAGCCTAGAAGTACCCTATCTGCACTCTACTGTTGGCAAGTGTGCTAAAAAGTAATCTGAATATATACTTACACATCTGCAGATGGCAAAATACTGGAAACAGTTGAAACAAGATAGGGAATGTCTTCCAGATATTGAGCTGCAGCTCCCATCATCCACTACCATTAGCAGTGCTGGCTAGGTATTATGGGCATTGCAATCCAACAATATCTGGAGGGCCACATGCATACCACCAGGCTGAGTTTAAACTCTTTGTATAATGGAAAGCAATCCTTCTACAATCTGGCAGTGAGAAATCTAGGAATGAATTCAGGCAAACAAGTAGAAAGTGGGAGATAATTGGCTAGAGGAAAGCATTGCTGTGAAGAAGCTGTGATTTATAGCGGAACACAAACTGAGCATAAGCCAGCAACGTGATGCTGTAGCAACAAGGGAAATGTTTTTTGCATATTGTTACAAGAAGCTTCATATCAAAGATATGGGAGGTAACACTGGTATTCAGCTGAACCGTGCCTCTTGTTTATAATGATGTGGAGTGTTTGATGTGGCTCAGCTCCAAATACATTTATAATGTAAGGAAATCAAGAACCATTAAAGACATGTTACAGAATGCAACATGCAAGGGAGGCTCTACTACCATCATAGTGATCTGCCCATAGATATGCTTTGCTTCCATCCTCCCATTCATGTACATGGAAATACAATGCAAAAGAGGGGAGGTGGAATGGAAAATCAATAGATCCATGCAATTCCAGCCCTTTGAAGTAACTCACATAACCTGGGCATCTCAGTTCCAAAATCTATGGCCAGAATCCTCTATCACAGTGCATGCAATGTAGCAGAGATGTCTGTTAGTGAACTGAGAAGATGCACCACAGAACATAGGCAAGAGTGTCCCAAGGTGCATTGGCATTTCCTACCCAGTGTTCTGATACACAACAATGCACTCCAGACACTTTTCTGGCTCCCCTAAGTAGTAACATAACAGCAGACCTTCACTGTATACAAATGTAAAGGAACTGTCCAATTCTAATTTCTACAGATGTAAATTTGTTTACAAAGATGTAAGCTCCCAACAGGATTCTGGTCTATGTTTTTAATTGTTTGGGGGGGGGGGGGGGGCAGTATAAATTTTATACTTTATGTCATGTTTTGGTCTATGGGTTTGATTTTAGATTTTTTTTTTAAAGTACAAGTTGTTTGTATTTTTATTCATTGCCAGCCACTAAGAGGATAGTGCGGTGGGATGGCATACAAATGTCAAAAACATATAAAGAATAAAATACTTAAAATAATATCCAGTTGTCAAATTGCTTCTTAAGAAAACCTGGAAGTCTTAACATCAGGTTAAGAGAAGTTAGTCACATCTAACAGAAGTGTGAAACACCAGCACATGCTTTCAGCCAGGCTGCTTTCAAAAATGGTATGAAAATATTATTTTAACTGCTTCAAGGAAATTTCATAAAATCATTCCAATGTGGCCCCTGCATTAATAGCTTTGTATGCACTAAGGGTGACATTTTATTAAGAAATTTCTCTGCCTTTCTTCTCATCAGCTCACAGCCATGTAAGTTGCTACGGTTATAGGTGCTGTCCGATACATCCAGTCATTCTTAATTTTCTGAACGGTTCCTGGCTCTCACAGTATGACAAATCCTTTATTTTGAACCATGCTTCATGGAGTGTTTATAGTTCATCTCCCCCTCTGGAGTTTCTTCATACACAAAACATTTTGTCTTTTATCCTTAAATGTGTATCCAAAATGTCATCTTTTAAAAAAAAAATCCCTTTACAGATTTGGACTAAACAAAAGGAATCCTTGGCAGAAGACATTAGAAATTCCCCAAAAAGCAAAGATCAGACAAGGTATATCATGTGGTGTAACCTGCCTGCTGGCTGCTTGCTGTAATTGTTTCTAAGGAGCTCTTTTCAAAAAGTTTCCCTCACCTAGATCTGTAACACAGTTAACCCAGCAAGACCATTCTGCCAAGCATAAGGCTTGCAGGCTGCTCTCAGAGATAGTGCATGTGTTCTGGGAGCTGGAGTCCTAGAGGCAGAAAGACAGTTGGATTAGACCCTAGCCAGCCAGTCAGCTTAATGAGTGGGGGTGAGAAACCATTATGATCCCACCGAAATGACTTTGGATCCCCATACAGCCTGCAGATTTCCTCACCCCAATCCTGATAGATAACTGGGGAGATAGCATGCTTACCATGGTTAAGAAATTGCCTGATGAGATGAAGAAATAGCCCATAATAGTCATTCTTCTGTTTACATGAGTGTCACTTGAGAGGAATAAAAGTGTAAAGCCACCCTTGGTTTGGGTTTTATAGCATTTCCCCTCTTCCTTTCCCTCTTTGTATATAACCATCTCTTATTTTTGGTCACACATCCACATTGTTTTCCTGCAGTCAGGAGAATAAGACTTGGAGGTACTGGGACAACTGAGTGATCTCCAAACTGTTCAGAGGTAGGTAGGTAGGTAGGTAGGTAGGTGTGTGTGTGTGATTGAGAGTTGTACAAGTTTGGGAAGGTTGCCTTAAAGAAAAGTTTCACTCACTTTTATTTAACATTAGAAATCCTATAAAGAGATTTATAAGTCATGGCCCAATGTCAGCTGTTTTGAGTCCCATTCAGGAGAAAAGCAGGATATATATCAAACAAATAAGTAAATAAATAAAGGTTGGATTGGCTGACCCACATGTGATTGGTATAACCAGGACCTAATTCCCACTTACCTCTTAAGCCAGGTTCCAAAATGAATTTACAATTCGGTTCGGCCCCGAACATGGTTCCTACTATCTTTACACCAGAACAAGGCCAGTGCTGGAGAGGCCACAGGAAGGCTCGGGCAGAGAGTCCAGGCTGCGTGGCAGAGAAGGCCAGGCCACGCGGTGGAGAGGCCTGGGGGACAGAGGAGGCAGGCTGGGCCAGGAGGATGGAGGAGGTAGACCAGGAAGGCCAGAGATGGAGAGAGGCATGGATGGGGCAGAGAGGCCAAGGAAAAGCTGCTGCCAGTGGAAACCAGGGTGGATTCGAATCCGATTGAATCCGCTTGGTTCCCACTTGGGTTGAATCAATTTATTTATTAAATAAATCGATTCAGCCCAAAAAACACCCCATTTTACCAGTGCCTTTTTGACACAGGTTAAATGAGTACAAACCATGGGCCCCCTTTCCGAATCGCTTCAGCGATTCAAATTAAGTAGGAACCATGGTGGTTTAAACTGAATCATTTGGAATCACAATCTAGTTTAAAACATAGTGGGAATTAGGCCCAGAAATCAGGAGTGGGGTTTAGCTTCTAAGCATTTCCTGATAAATAGTATTAACCTGACACATGGCAGTAAAATAGTGGTCAGTTTAATAATTACCAGTGCAGATTTGAGGGAGAAATGCTAAGAAAGTATTTATTTAGAAGACTTTAAAGTTTGATGAGTGAACCCCAGCCAACTGACAGGTGTTGTTGTGGTTGTTTTTAGTTTGTTGGGATTCAATTTACCACCTAATTTCACAATTTGTACAGTGTCTCAGGTAACAGTCCACTGTGTTAGTTAAAGCTGGCATGTGCTACACCCTATTAGTAGTATAAAGAATTTGTAGATGTGGTTATTATTTTTTAAAAAAACATTCCATTTTCAGTGCATTTAAGTTACGGAGTTTAAAAGGTCTGTTCTACGAGTGTCAAAAGTATCTGTTGCCTGTCTAGTGAGACTTATGTGGGGAAAACCAGGAGGGTACTACTGTGAATGTGCCTGTTACCAAGGTGATGCCAGAGAATGCTTGGGAGAAGGCCCAATCTACCTCAGAGACAAACTGAGGATTTCAGAAGAAATCTGAAGCTGTCCTTTTTATAAGGAAAGGGAAATGAAAATAGAAAAAATGTTGCACATAGAATCATACATTTCAAAGTGACCACAAGGGCAATCTAGTCCAGTCCCCTGTTATGCAGGAATCCACAGCTAAATCACTCCTGCAGGTGAACATCCAACTTCTGTTTAAAGACTTCCAAAGGAGGAGACTTTACCACACTCCATGGCAGTCCATTCCATTTTCAAACAGATCATACTGTTAGGAAGTTCTTCTTAATGTTTAAGTGGAGTTTTTCTTCTTTAAATTTGAATCACTTGGTTCATGTCGTCATCTCTGGAGCAGCAGAAAACAGTCTCTCTCCATCTTGTATATGACATTTCTTCAAATATTTAAAGATGACTATCATGACTCCTCTCAATTTTCTCCAAGCTAAATACACTCAGCTCCCTAAACCATGGAGTTTATCACATGAAAGGGCTCCCATCATGCTCCTGTCGCCCAAACGTCACCAATCTGTGACAGGAGCCTCCTGGTGGGATCGCACCTAGCACTATTAAGAACCTTAAGACCTTTTTCTTTCACCAAGCTTTCCCCCCATGAGATGTGATATTATGTCCCCTCCCCCTATTGTGTAACGATTTTCACAATGTTTTTGGATCAATTCAACCAAGCTGGCTGTGTAATAGTTTTTAATATGATATTTTTTACATTGTTTTTATTGATATGTATGTATTTTTATGTTGAATTTTAATCTGTAAGCCGCTTTGATCATTGTGGAAAAGCGGGATAAAAATAAAATCTATTATTATTATTATTATTATTATTATTATTATTAAAGGGGAACTCTTCCATTTTCGTCATGGAAGTGTTCTCGTAATTGTTAGGAAAAGGGCCCTTTTTAATAACGATTTGATCCATTATTTAAAAAGGGCCCTAAAAGTATATGGTGAAAAGAAATATGAATTAGATTTAGATAAAGTGTTAAAGAATGGGATATAATGTGATATATCATATATATATATATGTGGAATATTATGTAAAAGTTTTCATATATTATTGTAAGTAGTTATAATACTAATAAAGATATTAGGGGGGGAACAGAGAGGGGAAAAAGGAGGGCCTTTTTCTAACAATTACGCTGATGCTTCCATGATGAAAACCGAAGTGTAGCACCATGAGCGATTCCACCAGGAGGCTCCCATCGCAGTTTGGTGACATTTGGTTGACAGGAGCATGATGGGAGCCGTGGCGTGTGATAAACTTAAATGCTTCGTTAAGTTTCCAGATCCAATACTATCTTGGTTGCCCTTCTCTGGACACATTTTAGCTTGTTAATATCATTCTTGAACTGTGGTTCCCAAAACTGAACAAAGCATTCATGGTGAGATTTGCCCAAAGCAAAACATTTTCCTTGATCTGGATGCTATGATGTTGATGATGCACCATAGAAGTGCATTTGTTTTTGTTTTGGGTTTTTGTTGTTGTTGTTCATCACACCGTTGACACATGTTTAGCTGGTGCTGTATTAAAACCTTTAGAGCCTTTTTGCATGTGCTGTTGTCAGAATAGGTGTCACCCATCCTATATGAGTGCATTTCATTTTTTATGCCTAATTTTTTCCCTCTTGAAATTTATTTTCATAGATTTTGCAATCTGTTAACCTCACTTGAATCCTGATTCCATTCTCTGGGATGCTAACTACCTCAACAAATTTGCAGTTATGTGCAAATATGATAGGCATGCCTTCTATTCCATTATCCAAATTACTGATAAGACTGTTGGAAAACACTGAGCCCAGGACAGAATCCTATGACACTCCCATAGTCACTTCTCTCCAGGATAAACCATCATTGAGCACCCTTTGGTTTCACTGAATGAACCAATTACAAGTCCACCTATTAGTAGCATTGTCTAGCCCATATTTTGCTACATTGTGAAGTCGAAAGCTTTCATGGCCGGCATATATAGTTTTTTGTGTATTTTTCAACCAGAAAACAATCTGGTTGAAATTCTTCTAGAACATAGCCACATAGCCCGAAAAACCAATTCTTTAAAAAAAAAAAAAACTTGGAGAAAACCCCAATATCAATTATCCTAGATTAAGGTACAAAACACACTGCAGACTAATCCAGTTTGAGACCACTTTAACTGCCATGGCTCAGTGTTAGGGAATCCAGGGAATTGTACTTTATTGTGGCACCAGAACTCTCTGACAGAGAGGCTCAGTGCGTCACAAAACTACAGACTTCCCTAGCATTGAGCCAGGGCAGTTAAAGTGGCTCAAGCTAAGTGGGTATAGGATTTCTCTGTTAGATGTATAAACAATACTATCCAAAATCAGCTAAGAACCAAATTGCATGCAGCATGGAAGTCTTTCTCCACCTTCCTAGAGTCACAAGAACAAACACAATAACAACCATCTATGAAATAGACCACTGGGATGAAGTGGCTTAGTGGTTAAGACACAAATTTTGATGAATGAAAGGTTGGAAGGTTTGCAGTTCAAGACCTGAGTGCTGCATGATGGGGGTGAGCTCCTGTCACTAGTTCCAGCTTCTGCCAACCTAGCAGTTTGAAATCATGCAAATGCAAGTAGATAAATACTTTGGTGGGAAGGTAAGAGTATTCAGTGCAGTCATGTTGGCCACATGACCACCAGAGTAGTCCTCGGAAGATGCAGACTCTTCGGGTTAGTAATAGAGATGAGCACCACCCTCTACAGTCGCTTACAATTAGACATTCATGTCAAGGGACTACCTTTTTCTTTACCTTTATGAAATAAACCAGAAATGCTCATGCCAGGAATGAGAAACCTCCAGCACACAGGCCAGCCATGTCCCATAGGAGTTTCCTAACTACTCACAAGTTTCTTCTACAAATGACGGTGTTCACAAGATAGATGTTCCCCTATTTGAAGGTTTAGTTGAACCAGTTTATATGACATGTTCAAGTGATTTCTGTTTCAGCCCATATCTGCAGAAAAAGATCTGCCAGAGGAACTAACAGAGAAATTAAATTTGTGTTTCCTGAACTTAATGAAAGTACATTCAAAGCAAAAGTTCAGAGCCTGCCATGTACAAAAGTCGGCTACATTCTTGGCACACATATTGCTATTTGTCAGATCCCTGCTTGAAAATCTGACTGGCAACCCAGCAGATTACGTGAAATTACATGCCTCACAAATAGCTGTCTGGCAGATAACAAGGAAAGACTTGGAGGCTGTGGCTATAATTTGGCCTTCTTGAAATAGTGCAATCAGCTAGGAAAGTAGGATCCAAAAGGCCACCCAGTGACAAGGGTGATGAAGGTTTACCCATTAATCACCAGCTATTTAGTCCACTACTACACATATTTAGCACTCTGTAACATACCTGAAGAGGTATAATTAGCTGTTTCCACACCTAAGGCTGATCACAGCTTTTACCACCCAAGACTTTTGTTTTGTAGATTTGTGGGAAGGGGGGGGGGTGGATGCAGTAGGAGTGTGTCTGTTTCATCTTCCTCACAAACTCTGTAACTGTCTCAGCCCTGCAAGCACTCCTGCTGTACACCTTTTGTTAAACTGCAGCTTGAAGTCCTGGGAAATTATATCATGTTTTCTTTCTCAATGTATCTGCACATTCCAGATACAGGCAAAATGACATGAAAGGATAGCTTTGCCACATACATTGCTGGAAAAGGTACACTGCTGAGATTTGAAGAAGGCAATTAAGAAGACTTTGGTTGAACATATGGACCAGGTGAAGGAAGCAGGAATAAATGAGATAATTGGCACAAATGTTTATTGTGCTTTAATTTTCAAATGCTCACTCAGATACAGGTAATATATATGATCAGCTAGCAACCAAAAGAAACTTTGCCAGAAAATATACATTATTTGGTATTCACCAATTTACCTTAGGTTTTAATGCCAGTGGGAAGCAACCTTCCAAAATATCCTGCCAAATATGGGGAAAATAAACAACTAAATCTATAACTGTAAAAAGAAAAGAAAACTAAAGACTTAGTCTTCAGTTGTTATTCTACTTGAATGAAGAACAGAACAGGGAAATAGAGCCAATACATCTCAGGCTTAACTTAGACTGCTATATCTTTGAGACTCCTGAAGAACTATACTCTGAATTTGGCTGTGTTCTGACATTTGGCCAAGATCCAATATAATACTACTTGAGTCAAAAGCCCTGCAAGGTAGTTACACATGACTGGAGAGACTCAGACCTGGAGAGGAAAAAAAAAGAGATGTCCAGCTGGCAGCTTCAGTACCCAGTGTGCCCACAGAGCTAACTGAAAGTGCCTCTCATAGACCAATCAGTGTGAGTCTTGGCTAGGGGTGGGTAGATCTGTTTTTGGACATTTGAGCCTCAGTAAGCTGGCCTGTTCTATTACCTGGCCTCTTGTCATCATTCAGGCAAACAGAAAAAAGCCTGTGCACACGGCTATATTCAACACACAAACTTAGCAAATATACAGTAGGAGTTGCACAAGACTACTATCATGGTTGGAATCAGGCCTTAGAGGCTTGTGAACTTGGAGGCCTTGTCACATCTCATCAACTGGCAGCCTACTGTTCTACCTAACCTCCTTCTCCTTTAGCTTGCTAACAAAAATCCATTCATACAATGAACATATCCTCCAACATGTCCCAGATGAAAATCAGAATATGTGTAGCCGAGTAATGTCAGAGTGTGGTCAAAATAGCAAAATGTATTAATGGGGAAGAACATACAGGGTAAGAGAGACTGCAGAAGTTTGCTTTTGCTTGAACTTGGGAAGGACAAGATTCCACCCGTCCGCTCCTGTTCCCCCTGTTAATTGGGTGGAAACTACTTTTGTACCTTGAAATCAACTTGCAGCAATGTAAGCTGAAAACAAAGGGGGGAGGGAGTGGAAGGAGGAGAGAGAAAGCAGGATGTTTTAAAAACAGCTGAAAATGAGATGACAGAGGATTAATTGGGACAGTCTTCACCAAATCAAGACAGCTGAAGGAATGAATTTTGAATGTCTGGAGAGAGCTGATTTGATCCAGAGTCAGCTTGTAGACATAGGTCCCAAATACTCTACAGAAATAATCCCATTTGAAATCGCTTTAACTGCCCTGGTTCAATGCTAGGGAATTCTGGGAACCACAATTTCATGAGACATTTGCCTTCTCTGTCAGAGAGCAATAAGAGCCCTGGTGGCATAGTGGTTAAATGCCTGTACTGCAGCCACTCACTCACAAACCATAAGATTGTGAGTTCAATACTAGCAAAAGGGCTCAAGCTCAACTCAGGCTTGCATCCTTCTGAGGTCACTAAAATGCCCCCAGATTGTTGGGGGCAATTAGCTTACACTTTGTAAACCGCTTAGGGAGTGCTTAAGTGCACTGATAAGCGGTATAAAATGTACTTGCTATTGCTATTGCTATTCTGGTGCCACTAGAAACTACAGGGGAGCAAGGTGGACACTGGATTCTGGTCACATCCACTTCCATGGGGGGGGAGGATTTGGTTGCATGTCCTGTTAACTCCTTTGCAAGTTTCTCAGCTGATTGGTGATTCCAGCAAGCTAGGATCAAAACAGAGGTCAAGCAATATTATTCATAACAAATCCTATCCAGCAGAACATTTAATTCCAGTATACATAACTGTAGTCTGTTAGTCTGTTAATAAAACCTAGTGATATTTCAAAGCAACCTGCTTTTTAAAAAGGTGGAATTTTTAAATTCCTGCTATCCTGTTATTAATTTCTCTGTAGATCACAAACATCAGAACTAGATGTCCAGTGAAAAGGTGTAGTTTCAACCTTCCCTAGTGTTATTGCACTAAAACTCCCATCATACATGGGTGATGAGAGTTACAGTACAAACAATATATGAGGACCCATGTTTGATTGAGTCAAATTTAAATGATTTATTGAATAAGGCTATAAGGCAAAAGTTAAGAAAAGCATGGTGTGTGAAGCATAACTGAAGCTATATTTGGTACTATCATGTCTCTTCTGCCATTTGTTTGTTAAGCTTTTTATATCTCCAAATAATACCTCATAGTTTCCACGTTAAACCATTAGGAATTAAATATTATTTGAGCTTCAAAGAAATATGCTTTCACCTGGCTTTAGTAGCTCTAAAAGGGGTTAAAATGTAAATGAGGAAAGCATGTGATTGCATCCTCACCCATGATTGCTCACATTGCTCTGGTAAGCTAGAATGTTTCAAGTTAATGATGTTTTTAGCTAACCAAATCCAATTTACCAGGTCACTGTAGTTCTAGCATGTTAGCTCCATTTCATACAGCTTTAATTTATTTTCAATTTTCAATGATAAGGCAGTCCCATGAAGAGACAGGCCTTCTTTGCTTCTTCAAAGTGTCCAGCTGAAAAATGAACTCTCTTTTCAGTCTGTGAATTATCTTTTTCTACCTCAGGCTGGTATTATATTACACACATAATGTTGTCACTGCTTTGAAAATGCTGAAACACAAAAGATGGTTAGTAAAATGAGAAACTGTAATTGAGAAATGTAGCATAGAGTAGACAGAACATCTTGCTCTAAAAATAATTTTATAAGAACGACACAAGGAAGGATTTTTTTTTTCTTTTGGATGAGTTTGTGATGATTAAAAGGAAGTAGCAATTTAAAAAAAACTTTGATTTGGGGTAAAACTTGCAGCCCTTCAGAGGCAGTAAAAATGAAACTTTCACCAGCTCAGGTCCAAACTGAAACACCATGGAGATTACTGCACAGGGCTTTTAAACTGCAATTATTGTCATAAAATGGCACCTTTGGCTATACTTATCACATGCCTCCAGTGTTGCAGTTGTGTGGTTAAAGTGTCCTTTTTCATTGATGGGGAAATCTATCAATAGCTCCTAACCTTGTGGCAGTCCCAGAATTCCTGAAGTGTAAAACATTGCTGTCATGGCAGTTGTAAAACTGGCAGTAATCTCTTCCCTTTGCTATTCACAAGCACTCTGGTTTGCTTGGGCGTGGGGGTATTTCTTTAAACAAAAAATGGAAATAGCATTACCAGAACTGCAAAACTGCATTTTTAAAAACTAAAAGTAATTAAATGAGAAGCATACTGGGTAGGGTATTGGGCAGGGAGGCAGGGTTAATGGGGAGTGAAGACAGTGCAAAGACAACACCAGCCCCGTACACATGATTGCAAAGACATGAGTAATGGCTGCTCACAAAAACCCTGATGGCACAATAGTTAAATGCTAATACTGCAGCCACAAGATTGTGAGTTTGATCCCAGGGGCTCCAAGGTTCACTCAACCTTCCATCCTTTCATAGGTCGGTAAAATGAGTATCCAGCTTGTTGGCGGCAATTAGCTTACAGATTGTGAACCACTTAGAGAGTGCTGAGTTCATTGATAAGTGGTATAGAAATGTATTTGCTAATGCTATTGCTAAAAACAGTATGTTTGCATTTTCATTAATTAGCACGATTGCCGTGAGAACAGGGCTCATGTGATAAAGCGGCATATCTCCCTATATCAGCCTTTTCAAGCTTTAAGATACATAAGAGAAGGCTTTCTCTTGTTCCCACCACCATCAGATGGACATATGGTGAGGACATGGGAGAAAGTGTTCCTTGTGACCACTCCCACATTGTGGAACTCCCTTCCTCAGAAGATCCAGCTGGGCTGTGTCTTTCCACCAAGACTTTTATTTATTTATTTAGGAAGGCAATTTGTTTTTAATATGTTGCAGCAAATTGAGCTTTTAATGGGGGCTGTTGTGTTTCTATTTTATTTTGTTTTAAATCCGTTTTAAAAACTGCTTGTTGTAACTTGTGCTTTTACTTGTGGGGAGGTGTTAAATATAACTCTGATTTGATTGTATTTTAACTTTTGTATGACTGGGGCTTTGGCCGGGTTTTGTTTTTTTTAATTGCACTGTGTTTTTAAAATCATTGTATGCTGCCCTGGATCCTATGCTAGGAGAAAGGCGGGATATAAATAAAGTAAAACAAAGTAAAATAAAATAATTCATTAATAATTTCTCACCTGTGACCACATTTGCAAGGACTGATGGGATTTGTAGAGCAACAATAGCTAAAAACAACAAAAAGACCTTCCATCTAATATGTGCTAGTTGCAAGAATTCCTATGCTTCGGTGTTCTGTTGGTTTCATCAAGAGCAGTAGATATTAAGTAGTGGTAATAGGACCAAAAGAAGGGTTTAAAGAAAGTTATTTGGCCAATAAATAATTTTCAGATCTTTTCTATGCAAAATGTCATTTCCTTCTGCACCTTAGCTCCATGACCATCCCTTTATAGCAGGTGTGGGCATCTGCATGGGTCTAGAGGCCAAGTTTCTGCCTCTGGGGACCCAGACAGACTGCCAAAAACTGTTTTAAAAAATCCTTACTGAGCAATCCACTAGAGTGGGAAGAATCCACAGCAGATCTATAGCCCCTTACTCTGTTCTGCTAACTTAACATATCCAGGAGGACGTAAAGTGAAGGGGGCAACTTTTATTTGGCCTTTCCCTTTTTCAAATTCAGTTTGTTGCTACATTGGTGATGGTTGCTGCTCTTTTCATCCTATGGATGAAAATGGCAAGAAAATTAACTATATCATTTGCCAAATGGGGGAGTTTTTGCTCCATTAGGAGAACATACTTGGGGGTTACAACAACACAGCCCTGGCATGCCTCATCTCCCCAAATCTCCAGTAACAGAACAATACTGCTGGCACAACTCCTCTGCAAAACTCGTGAGTGTATGAGGGACTTACCTCAGGGGATGGGCAAGCTTGATACAGTAACTTCCAGATTTCCTAGGGGGTTGTAGGTGGGGATTCAGAGAGTGGTCATCCAAAGTAACTTTTCATCTCCCATCTGTCTTCATCTTTTCCCTCAGAGGGGGTCCCATCTGCATACTATTCTGAGCCCCTGCTCTTTCTAGCCTTAAAAGTATTGTTGGGAAAAGCCCTCTAGAAAGCTAATTTTAACAGTGAAGTCTCCATACATTATAGGACTATTCCCTCCACAGTAATCTTGCATGGATCATAAATCACTTGAAAATGTGATGGGAAAATTCATCTTAAAATAAAAACTGACCTTGAAACAAAGTAACACAACAGTGACACTTTACGATATGCTGCTATAACTCCACCTTCTTAGGTCCCAATCAATAGAAGGCAGTTGGCATGATATAAAACTGCAAAACAGCCAGAATTCATTCACTCAGAGAAGAAGTCTCAGCATGGTTCATAATGAAGGCAAAGTGTACGGCTTTAAATATGTATAACAAATAAAAGGAGAATTAATAACATCTGCACATGTATTTGTGTTTATGTCAAAGGGTTGTTGAAGCCTAGATACATTTCCAGCACATGGACTATTAATCTACCACAGTGACACTAATGTTGTAAAGAATTTCAGTCAGACTGCTCTGCATATTACTATGTAATGGTTTGTTCCATTTGAAGCAACCAAGCCAGCATAGTCAAGGCATAACACAGGTGTCTAGAGTTATGAAATGTAAAGGCAGATAGCAAGACAGATAGACATACAGTTATAATCTCAGGTTACAGATTCCATATAGTATACAATCTATGATTTACACACACACACACACACACACACACACACAAACATACACCTGCCCTGGAGAAATCTGATCATACATTTCTTCAAAAGACTCTATGTAGCTAATGAAACTAATCTTTAACATTTTTTCCCTAAGAAAATGTATTTTCCCAGTATTCCATTTTTATTTGCCCTCTGTAATAAAGGGGTTGCTTTGTAAGTAACTGTTAGCAGTTTTGCATAACACAGTATTCAAGGAGTTCTAGGGTAATTAGCACGGCCAACTGTTTTCTTCAGAAAAGTTGCAATGATTATGACTTCACATTTTCTTCTTTTATGCTGCTGTTATTTTGTTTATAAGATGGACACACTTTCCTTCTGCTGGTAACCTGTATCAAGGACAAAAGTTAAAGCTGAGTATGACTAAGGATATAATATTAAAACTTATTCTTTTCTAGTAGGTTGGAAAACAATCTGAGAAGTGAATCTCAGGTCCAAAACATACTGCAGAAATAATCCATCTTGAGACCACTCTAACTGCCCTTGCTCGGTGCTGGGGAATCCTGGGAATTGTAGTTTATTGTGACAGCAGAGCTGTCCTACAGAGAAGGCTAAATGTCTCACAAAACTACAGTTCCCAGAATTCTCTAGCATTGAGCTAGGGCAATTAAAGCAGTCTCAGACTAGATTATTTCTGCAGTGTGTTTTGGATCCCAGTAACATCGTTTCAGAGAATGTGAGCCTTTCCCTTTGGTAAGCAGACTAGGTGGTCAGATTCACCAAGCATAGAAGTAATCTTTCTAAATGGTAGAGAAGTGGCTTTTAATACTATAGAATGCCATCATATGAGCAGAGGAGGATCTCCATTACATCAACTGGAATGCAAAAGTTGTGGGACCTATTGGCACATATAGGTAGATCTTGAACAAGAGGTCATGCTGGCCAGGGGAGTGTAAGAGTGGTAGTCTCAAAATTAACTTTTCCAGGATCATGAACTTGTGCCAAGATCCAGGGAGGGCAGTGTTCATGAAATATTTCCATTTCTGAGTCAGATCTCAAGTAAGTGCTATTGATGTTATTTGCTGACAATTATAAAAACCACCTTCATAAAAAAAATTATAATCTTCTTGATGGTTGAAACTTGCTTAGAAGTTGCACAGCACTGGAAAGACTCTGGCACTGGAATTTTAGAAAGATAGTACACCTGTGTATGAAATGTGGCCTTCCTGGGAAAATTGAAGCATGAATTTAAAAAGTCACAAATCATTTTAAATAAATGGCATCTTTGTCTCTCTCATGACCTCATGTTCCTAGATGGCTTCAACTTCCAATGTCATTCTAGATAGAAAATCTTAAAAAATTTAAAAAAATGTTGGATATTGGAACTGTGAACATTTTACATGTAATGTGTTCTTTGTACCTATTAATTCTTTATTTTGTTTGCTATTTTTTTGTATTATCATGTGTAAAAGTTGTAATAAATATACATATAATGAAGAGGAGGAAGTAGAATGAGTTTAGACATTTAATCCAAGCATGGGAATTGTGACTCTTACTGATCGTTTTATTTAATAACTGTAAAGGCCAGGGCATCCTTAATTAAGATCGATTTTCTTTTGACAAAATTCATTTCCTTGGACTAGAGATCTCTTGAAATTTCTGATAATCTGTTATTTCTATAATCTACTGTTAGACAAATTCAGGAGATATTCTGAGTATATCATAACAAGGGTCTTCAACGAATTGTTACTACCAACTAGAGTAGACCTATTTAATCTATGGAACTTATTTAAGTGTTGACAATTCAGTGGTCCAGCACTGAACAACTGAATTTAGGCCAAGGAACACAGGAACAAATGCTGACCTAGGTTTTTCTAGCAAGAGCTGCCTCTATTGTAGAAGTATTTCCCACCAGACTGCCATCCTCCTCAAAGACTGTATTCCTCTCAGTAACAAGTCATAAATGTTTATCTCAGTATCACGTATTTATCAGATTGTCCTTTATACCAACCATATCAGCTTGTGAGCAGAGGCCTGACTTTGCATTAGCAAGCTTTGTTCCTCATCACTCTTGTGAGATTTTGGGAAGCAGCAAAGAAACCAGAGTATTTGTCTTACTTCTCCCGCACCATGGGTGCAGCTCCTGGTGTAGTCCCTTAACATTCACCAGTTCAGGGATAAAAGTATACACTCAGCTCTCCTTTGAGATGCTTGGGCAACGAAGAGCAAAGATCAGTTACATCAATGCTATAATGCAAGTCCACAAAGCAAACAGTAAGCCACATTCTCCTAGTAATGCATTAGAGTAGTTTCAATTTTTTAAGAACATCACACAGCAGACATGTAATGAATGAAGGTAGAACCCATAGTTCAATATGCAGATGCTGTGTTTTATAAATCTGCTCAGAGAGAAGGCAGTGTGTTAAACAGGACCATGGACAGCTCCTAGGGATCAGGCTAGATTTAAGAAACATTTCTATATTCCAAGACAGCCTGATGGTAAAAAGACTCCTGTCTTTCAAATAAAATTGCAGTGGGACTCTGACCTGAAGGGAGCTGCTGTGTTTTAGGATGATATAGAACATTACAACAACAAAAAGAACCAACAAAAAGAAAAGGGTATTAATAACATACTAAGTATGCAAAGATGCATTTGAGCAAGTAGGCTCAAGTCTACAAAAGCTAATGGTGCCAGCTATCTTTCAGTTAGTCTCAAAGGTGTAACAAGATACCTTTGATTACTGGTTTTCCAGACTAACACAGCTATGCCCTTGAATCATATCATACTAAGATACAATATACAATATTGCTGTATCTTGTTGCAATAGTCTAAAAAGGCCATATGAGAAATGTAATTAAGAAACAAAACTACTACTAAATGTTCCCAAAGTGTTCCTCTTGCATTCTACTAAGAGATTAAAAAAGTGATTAATGGGTGACCTGGACTTCAGACTCTAAATGTCCATCTTTCTCCCAAGACTGTCCAAGTCTGTTGAACTGCAACTCCCATCCATTGTAGTTAGTATAGTCAGTGGTGAAAGCTGTTGAAGGCTGCAGTCTAAAAACAAGTGGAAGGTTATCACATTAAGGGGATTATACTCTATTGGCAGGATCATAGACAACCTCCCTCTCAGTACCAGTTGCTGTGGCACAAGAACTGATGAGCACTCTTTCCGTGATGGCCTGCTGCTGGGCTAAGGTATAAAGTTGCCCACTGTGGGGAAAATAATACTGGAAGATAAAATGCAAAGACAGGGATTTGGCCTGAATCAGCATGATTCGTCTTTTATTTTTTTTTATTACCTTTATATTCTGCTTTCCTCCAAAGAAATTAAGCATAAGTAGCTCTCCAGATCCCTGTTTTATCCCTACAGCCACCTTGGTCAGGATAAGAAACAGTGAGTAACCCAAAACCACCCAGAGTTTTAAGGTGCAAGAGAAACCTGGCCCTGAATAACCCAAGTCCTACACCAGGTTTTGTTACTATACCACACTGGTTCTAGCCCACTATTTTTATAAGGCTCTCCATCACACAGCAGAATGCATTCCTGTTGTTTTTCATTCCCACTACATGTATGATTTTTGCCAATGGCTTATTGTATATGCCTGAAGCAACTTCCGAATTAACAGTGGGTTTGCATCAATGTCCTTCCAGGAAGAGCTTGTGGCCATTCTAGTTGAGGGAATCAGCGAACAATAGTCCAGAAAAGTAACTTTTACAAGCTCTTACTGAAAGCATATTAGCAACTACAACATGTAGTATAAATCCAAGGAATGAACAAATAAATATATTATATCTGTATCATGCCCATGTTGTTCCTGTGTTCTGGATGCTGTTAGCTGATACAATAGAGTTCTGTCAGGAAAGAGGAGACTTACACAGCAACAAACATGATGGATTCTGTAAGCAGCAAACAATGCCTGAAGAACTATATAGAGTCAAGAAGCTACAACTGTTAAAGATGGCATGCTATGATGATGTCTCTATCTCAGCACAGCCCAGAGAGCAGCTACATTCATTTTTTTAAAGACACATGCTGGGGAAGGCAATGGCAACCAAAGTGAAACAATCCCATAATCAAGGTCATTTAAGTTATTAAAGGGAACATTGAGCACACACTGACATACGACATTGTCACTGACAATACTGTCACCCATGAGACTGAGATAAGAGCTGCCAAACCCACGCTCCTCTTGAATGTGAACTGCCATTTGGGACCAGTAATAATCTCTAGGCTTGCCTCATTTCACAGCTGAGTTGTTTGAAAACAGACAGGCTGGCCGTTCCAGAAAGCAGCTGTAGTGTTTGGCTTTCTCTCTCTTTCTTATGGAGCCCTAATGCTCACCCAGCCCCCTTTTCCTAGTATTTTCCCCATTAGGACATACCATTCTAAATTTAATGCTCAACTGAAAAATGCAAGCATTTCTTTTTATACCTTTACTCCTTTATTTCTACTGCTTTGAAAAATGATCTTTTAAAGCTACAATCTGGTCCACATAATTTCCAGGGTGTCAGTCCCACTGAACTCCATGAGGCTTACCCCTGAACATACACAAACAGGACTGCACTGTAATATAAACTGATTTAGATACCTTGATGGTCATGGTGGTGCTGATGCTGCTACTGGAGAAAAGCAAGAATGCACCAGGAGGGGGATGACTTTGCTATCCCTGTGTAACCTCTTTCTTTTCTTCTCTTTTTTTAAAACTTGGCTCACAAGCATTACTTCAGCAGTTTTGTGTGCAGCTTGGCGTTATCAACGAACAGAAGGAACAAAAGACACTCGCCTGCATTTATATGGCACAAAAAGCCGGGAGTAATGAAAGCCCATTTTCCTGCTTTTATTTATTTATTTTAGAGGCCATGGAGACACCATTATCATCCAAGCTGAAAAATGCAATGAACTGCTACAGATGATTCTCAGACATGCTCCTGTTTTAAAACAGACACTGCAAAGAAAGAAAGAAAGAAAGAAAGAGAAAGAAAGAAAGAAAGAAAGAAAGAAAAGAGAAAGTCAGTCTACTTTAAAATATTAGATGACAATCTGTTTATATTTTGGCTATGATATTATTATTATTATTATTAAAAATCTTTGGTGTTTGGGGCTTAAAAATCTCTTAGCTGCATAAGAATTTGCCTTACTAGCTGTCAGAAGTACACCAGGATACTTCTCCCTATTGTTATACACAAGCATTTGTATGTTTGTAAGATTATACATATTTCTGAGACAATGAGAGACTGGTCACTTTGCAAGATATAAAATATTGTCTAATGAAACTGTTAATCGCTGTAGGGTATTTGTACACATAGATAGGCACTTTATGAAACTATTTATTTCCATGGATGAATTCTTTATAAATTTTATACACACATATATACACACACACACATACACACTGTAAATATCTTTGGATGCCTCATTCCCATACAACACTCCACATATATGTCCCCATTAAAATAACCTCTATTAAGTGTTTATTCAATGTTTAAAATGCCCAACGTGTTTCAGCCACACTAGACCTTCTTCAACGGCTGAAAACAAATATAACGACACTTAAAATATAGTATTTAAAAAGGCAGGGCAACACACAGCAAACTATGATATACAAATTGCCTTATAGAATTTATCAAGGTTATGCATGCCCCTTGAGAGAAATCCCTGAAGTTGTTACCACTCTCCAAATTATAGGACCATAGAGATAAAGGAACCAGACAGTGCAGCATTTCTGGATATATACATATTCCAGATGACCTTCGAAAGGCCTAACCAATGATATGACTTGGCAGAGGACACAGGCAAAAATGATGTAATCACATTGGGCTTTTTAAACAATGTTGACCATCTTAGAGCACGTGGAGCTTGTCTCCTTTCTGTTTGCTGCTTGGTTACATACTTTTCAGTTCTTTATTTATCCCTTTTAAATAGCCACAAAAATTTTGGCATGATCATCAGTTGCCTTAAAATATAGAACATGTATTCCACCTTGAGTTTTACTCTAACTCAGTGTTTTCCAAACTTTGGTCCTCCAGATGTTTTGGACTTCAGCTCCCAGAATGCTTGATTGTTGGCCAAAATGGCAAGGACTTCTGGTAGCTGAAGTCCAAAACACCTGGAGGACCAAAGTGTCAAAATCACTGTTCTAACCCTACACTGCTGCTGAATCCGCACATCTGGCAAAAGAATCTCTTGCTACTATATATATAATATGGGCTGATCTTTGCCAGAAAGCAGCTACAAGATGGCCGCACTCTGTCTGATTACAACAATCTTTGCAACAACTAATATTTTAAATCCTTACCCTCAAATCCCATCTTTATCAAAATACACAGGAAATGAAGAAAAATAATCTGAGGTTAATGATTAGATAGTTCTCCTAAACCCGTATCTAAAGATTCCTTTTACTTTATATACCATGTAAATCTTTTAAAAAGCTACTTAGTGAAATCCTCCTTTTCAGCTGTTTATATTTTGACTAATATCGGGGGTTTGTTCTTATTTATATTCAATTTTCCTACTCAAAAATGAAGCAATCATTAAGCAGTGTTGCACAGTGAAAGCTATCTCTTTAGCTCCAAAGCACTATTCACAGTAAGTCACCTAATATATCAATCACATATTAACAATAGGTCTGCCCCTTATCAGGCCATTTCCAGTACATTAAGAGAAGGCATATTTGGAATCTATCATTCCAATGACTGATTACCTTTGGCAAGCAATTGGGCAGCATTCCCCAACCTGGTTCCTTCTAGATATCTTGGACTATAATTCCTGTTATCCTCAGCATATTTGTTGTGCTCTTGGGGATGATAGGAGCTATTCTCCAATATATCTGAGGGGCACAAGCTGAGGATGGCTGATGTAGGAGAGAGTTCCAGAGCTTGTGGATATTATAGCATTTAGCATATAGTCTGTTTCACACTGCAAAATTATAGTGTTATCATTCCACTTCATTACTATGTCAACAACCTATGGAATCCTGTGATTTCCAATTTAAGAAGCGGTACTTATAATTCCCAGACAAATAATGTTATGTAGTGATTTGAACATTGGACTACAACTTTGGAGACCAGGATTCAAATCTCTACTTATCCCTGGAAACCCACTGGGTGACCTTGTGCAAGTCACACTCTCTCAGCCACAGAGAAAAACAAAGGAAATCTTGCATAGAAACCTCCAGAATGGGTTTGTCTTGGGGTCACCATAAGTCAGAAATGACTAGAAGGCACACTACTGTGCAAATCTACAGCGCTAAATAAATAAATAAATAAAACTTAGAACTCTCATCTAGAGGGCTCTACTGTCTCAGGATTCCATAGGGTGCCCATAGCTGTTAAAGTGGGATCATCATGCTATACTTGTGTAGTGTGCAAGGATACTTAGTGGCAACAACTAGTACATGGTGTATGCTATGGATGCAGCACAGTGGCATCACTAAGGTTGGTGTCACCCTAGTGCAGTAATTCATGATATCAGCCTTGGGAGGCAATAGCCTTGCAATTCTGGTGAGTGGAAGCTACCAAAGGAGGGAGGGATCTGGTCTTGGTGGAATCCCCCTACCCTAAAATAAAGACAGGGCTAAGAGGGGGCTTGGACTCAGGGGCCCGGATCTCCCCCCCACTCCACCCTGCAGAAGAGGAGGGAGGGACACAGAAGAGGAAGCAGAAGAGGTTGCCAGTACTTTCAACCTTGCAGCACTTCATCTAGCCTGACATCCTGAAACCATCCCCAGCAGGCAGTGCCAGATGCTGTCCTCACTCCTCATGGTCAGGAGGTGCATCCCTGGGGAGACAGCTGACTCCCTGCCCCTATTCCATCCCATCCACCTGGCACACCACTATCCACCTTGCCTTCCCTTCAGCTGCCCTGCCCTGCCCTGCCCAGGTTGCTATATCATTTTAAGTGTTTAAAATTTTATCTTTTTGCCTGTACAAGCAGTTTGATCGCGTTACGAAATTTCCGGGATACGAAAAAGTTCCATTGGAAAAAACTGTTCCGGGATACGAAGGTTTTTTCGGGTTACGAATTTTTTTTCGGTGTGTTTCGGCGCTTTTTGGCACGAAAATAAAAAGCCGCGGCTTTCCAGCGCTAGCGGTTTCGGGTTGCGAAATCTTTCGGGTTACGAACGGCGCCGCGGAACGAATTAAATTCGTAACCCGGGGTACCACTGTATGTTTATTTGTCTAATAAGTAATCTATTTTGATATTCTAAAAAATTAATTCTGTTCGAATGTATCACTTTTCTATGTTTTTAATTGTATTGTTTTTAAATATTGTGAAGTTGCTCTGAGTCCCAATTCCAGGAAAAAAGTGGAATACAAATAAATAGAATAATAATAATAACAACAACAACAACAACAACAACAATTCCTTGTTGAAGGGCAGCAGACCATGGCCACTACTGCCATTAGCACTGCAGTTAACTCTCCCTTTTCTGGCCCAGTCACTAACCTTGCCAGACCCAGAAAGGTGTCCTAGCTGGTATAGGGGAGTGGCTGGGGGATTTTGAGGCACACAGTGAGTGACTGCCTTGTTGGTGTCACCTGGTGCAGTCCACACAGCCTGCACCCCTTAGCAGCATATTCATCTTTTTATTAATTGCTTTTCTTTGCTCCTTTTCAACTCCTGCAAGTGGGTCCCAGGGCTGAGTAGTAACCTCAGACCAGCACTTCAGATCACCAAGTCCCAAGCCCAAATCCCAGTCGGGAAAATGAACTTTCCTACTGACAGCACAAGCCAGCCTGAGTGTTTAAAATTTTAATGAAAGCATGACCGCTTTAAAAAAAATATGATAACTCAGCATATTCATATTGCAACTTTGTAGCACATTGAAGTTCTGTAAACATTTCATTGTGATCCTTTCAAATATTGTCATTTTATCAGAAAAACACATATGGAATCAATGTTCTTCAAATAGATTACTTCCAAATTGGGTGTATATGTGGGAGAGGGAAGAGAGCATGCATACACATGTGCATGCATGCACACACACACACACACACACACAATGGCTGCAAGCCAACATCCCCTCATCGTAGAAAAAATATCTACATGCAGAGGTCAGCTATGTAGCCACTATGCAACTCTCAGGCAAAATAACAACATTACATAACACACATCAATGACTGGGTGCCATTTCACAATATGCAAATGAAATACAAAATACTCAACTACAGTGTGAAATAGATGATGCATGACTACATAATTACAAGGCACAATGTGCAATCATGGCACACAATACCCAATGCACAATGAACAATTACAATATACTGTACAAAGATAAGTCATAGAGGAATATGATGTCTGCACAATTCCATTTCCACCATTACGTATGAGCACAGTACATCCACCAATGGGGATTTTTGGGGCACACATGAATAGCTTGACTTATGTATGATACATCCCTAACTGGAAGCCAGCCAATGATGTAGAAGAGCCAAGGTTCACAGAGTTGGAGTGCAATAATTTTGTAATTGTCAGGGATTATGACATCTTCTCCATGTGTGTCTGTATATTTTTCCTAGGAACAATATATTATTGTGAGCTATCACTATTGTATGCCAGAATATTTTGAGGTGGTTTACTCTTGAATGGATAGTTAAGATCCATTAGTATTGGAGGAAGGGAAATACCCAATGCTGTTTGGTGAATATGAATCAACACAATTGCCTGCATTTTGCAGGACAGTCTGGGGAAGTGTCATAATGAGTACTTAGCCTGCAAAATTTGTCACTATCCCAGTGTGTGTGTGTGTGTGTGTGTGTGTGTGTGCAACTTTTGATATAATCCTTATTTCATGCAGTTCCAGTTATACTGAGACTCAAGCAGGAGTTACATAACAAAAAGTAAGGAACTTTATTTATACAAGTCTGCAATTAACTCAATTTTTTTTGCTCCAGCTCATTGTCTCTACTGGTGTGTACTGACATAGAGGCTCTAATGCCACCCCTGTTTCAGCCAGATTGGGGCCGTGGCAGCCACATGCCACAGCCCCAATCTGGCCTTTGCAGGGCACGGAAAGGAAGGCTCCTTTTTGTGCCCTGCAAAGGGCGCAATAGCTATGTTGCCGTGGCTTGGCAGCACTCCTTCAGTGCTACATCATCTGTACACAGCACCAGAGGAGTGCTGTGATGCTGCACAGTGCATCGCATGGCATCATGCTGCCCTGGGGGCAAAACCAGGATATGCATCACACCCTGACTCTGCCCCCAAGCTGAACAGCCCCTTAGTCCCTGGAAGCTGTTCCCTTACTCATGTGTCTTCCCTCTGTCATTCCGTTTCTCTTCCTGCTTGCTGTTTTAAGCTTCCTACTTAGTTCCATATATATTGATACAATCTTGTTGCACAATGGTAAAATTTGGCTGAAAGAGGCTCATTTCCATCCAACTTGAAGCATTGTATTGCACACAACTACATCTGGAGGAAAGACTGGTTTTAAAGGGCACCCCAAATAATCTAATAGCCTTGACCTTCAAATCACTGCTGAGTCAAACAAATTCATTGGGAGATTTCATCTAAGGTGGACAGAGGGCCTCCACTGTAGATATAGTTTCCAGTAACCCATGTGGTCTTCATAGAAAATAGTTATGGATCATAATATGATAGCCTTCTTGGGGTCTAATCATTTTAGACACCTTACCAGTGCTGTAAATGAGGAAGCCTCATATAGCCACTTGGGAAGAAAAAGTACTACTCATATAAACCAGAGAAAAGGAGAAATAATTCCTCTGTAAACTATAACCAGCCAGGGCTTATACCCAAATTCTCTAATGTTCCATGCTGTTTGCTTCAGGCAGAATACCAATTTTAACCCTCATTAATGTAGCCACATTTGAAGTTTTCCAGGGAGTGCACACTGTGTGATTCTGATCGCTCAATAATGGGGAAAATGTATAGAGATTTATCAGGGGAAGGGATTAGATATTTTGTCATATTGTGGTAAAGAGCATAGAGAGGGATGCAGTGCAGAGAAATCAGTTGAATCTCTGCATTAAACAAAAACAATAAGCTTTCCACCTTAAGGGCACCAGAACTGGAGCTTGGGAAAGTAATTTTTGTGGAACTAGAGCTTTAATTATCATTCTGGCTGAGGGATTCTGAGAGCTGACCCAAGCTCCGACTTGAACTACAGCCTACATCTCATTTTCATGATAATAAAGCTGAGGATCGTGTGGCCCTGTAGATGATGTTGGACTGCAGCTCCCATCATCCTTTGTTATTGACTGTTCTGGCTAAGGCTAGTGGGAGTTGTGATCCAGCAACATATGAATGGCCATTCTGTTGGGGACACATCTATTTCTATCTTTTACTTGTTTAATGGTAATAGAACTTCTGGGCCTTTTGTAGCATGACTTGTTCCACACTAATAACAGGAACAAGAAACTCTGCTGTGTGTATAGAGCCATTTCTGATGTTCCTTGTGTCATTTTAGTGGGCTTCCCACAGGCAACAAGTGAGTCAGCATGAGCAGAACGTCGTACTAGATGGACTTTTGATCTGATCCAGATGATTTTCTTTATTATTGTGGTGATCTTTGCAGACTGACAGACAAAAATATTGTTGGCTCCATGACCCAACTGACTGCACAGATGAGCGCACAGGCACACACACGCACACACACACGTATATGTAGGTCTGGTTTTGACTAAATATGTAATTTTGAAATCCATGTTCGATCTGTAAGGCAATCCAAACCAAGCAAAAAAAAAAATGATTCACATTCAAGGGGGCAAAGCTGCATGCATTAGGTCTCATAATAGTAGCCAATCAATGGCCTTGGTCGGGTTCTTAATTAGAATGCTTGTGTAAACTTATATTCTATTCCTGCTCTTTGGTTATGCATCTGCTGTAGATTGGCAGTCTGTTAATGAATTGCAACTAAGAGGTAATCTTATCATTAAGAAGAAAGAGGCAAATGCCAGAGGTGACAGCACACAGTGATTTGTGTGAGTTGCTCCTTGGCAACATGCCCTGCTAGTCTTTTGCCCTCAGGTGAGCTAGAGGCTGATGTCCTACTAGTGTTGTGTGTGTGTGTTTTTTTAAGATTCTTATAATTAAACCCACATGCTTGAGTTGTGAGAATTTGTGCCTTCTGTGGGCCAAGGAGATAGAACAGGTATTCTACTAGTGGACCATCCAACCTTCCTGAGCTTGCTGAAGTGATGCAGGAGAACTATAGGACTATGAGTCATGCCAAGCACCATGCATTGACCACACTCTTCCATGCTGAAGTTGTCTTGATTGGATTAACTCAGGACTTGCTACCATTCTAGCCCCGGGCTGTCTCAGTCCTTCTGTTACCCTATAAATGTGGCAAATACATCCTGAACATGCTTTCTGATATTAGCTCAATAGAGGATGATCTCATTTGTATATGAGAGGGGTCAACAGATCATTTCCTTGAAGTATTTCTGGATACTCTAGCGGGTTTTTTTCAGCTAATAGTGCAAGAAACATTGATACAGTTGGTCTCAAACAACCACTCTGGTGCTGTGGAATACATGATTCTCTTTGGTTTCTAAAATGTTTACAGCAAGGAAATGGCTACATAATGACTAGAGTACGATAGGTCCCAAAGCAAGTATAACTGGAAATTAGTGAAGCTTCTTTGTTGTACATATTGTAAGCATATAGTGAGAGTGGCCAAAAAGGGGGTTTAGTTTGCCTCTGTCACCTCATCCTTGACATGCCACCCAGCAATTTGGAACTTATTAGGATGAGGATCAGCCAGGCTAGGTACTGAACTCTTGGTTGCCTCCTGTGATAAATAGTGCTAAGCACTTCTGCCATTATAGTCACTTGTGTTTCTTCTGAATGTCATACCACAATAATTACATTATCAGGGACGTGTCCATTGTTTCATATGATCAAGTTTCTTGGAATAAGTTTAAGTTGTTGCAGGGAAGGCTTGCATAAGCAAACAAATTCATTTTGAACCTTCTAGAAAGCTTTTATCAAAATGCATCCAAGCATAACTTATTCTTTTATCAGCCTTCACTTTTCTTTTAATTTCCAGTTTGGTGGCCTTGTTGGAAACAACTGGCAAACAAAGCTCATCTGTTCTCTCCCTTTCTCTCTGTTTTGTTGTTCATACAAGCTCAGTAAGGGATTCTGGAGGCAGCTGTTGGTTACCTTGTTTGCTGTAGGCAGACACACATGGCTACTGCAAGATCAGCTAGAACTGAATCTTGCTGTTTCTCAGCTTGAAATTTATTGTATTGTTCACTGCATACTGTACACTCTTCTGCAATCTTGCATCATGCATTTGTGCATTTTGGTTGTCCAAATAGTGGTATCACTGTTTTGTGGATTTGGGGTGCTATTATACCCTGCATCAAAAGTCTCTGTTATTCTATCCTCACCATTCTCCTAGTGCTAATGGTGCCAAAAAACCTTCAGTTAGATAGAAGGCAATGGAGAAAAGGGGGAGCTGGGCAGACATAAAAAGTCTGTGAAAAAAGAAGCTTTGGTGTCAGAGGATTTGTAAAGTGAGGTATGCCTTTGCACAGTAGAGTTCTTTCTCTGTTGTGGTCATACTTATAGATTTATGTTTTTTAAGTCTTGTTGGAGATGGCTAGTGAACAAGGCTCATCTGATCTCTCCCTTTCGCTCTGTTTTGTTGTTCATACAAGCTCAGTAAGAGATTCTAGAAGCAGCTGCTGTTTATTTGGTTTGTGGTGCTTTGACTGTGGAATACCCTCACCTTGAAGGCCTTATTGGTGCCATCATCGAGTGATTTTGCTCACATCTCTACAGGATTTAATTAATAAATCAACTAATGAGTTTTAGATTATTTATATGAGTCTTCATTGCTACCCTGAGATCTTGTAATACAGGGTTTATTATTATTATTATTATTATTTTTAATCAAGTGGTAGTCTAGCTGGTTGTTGTATGTGGAACTGCAGAATGGCATTTTGTTTCTTTTGCTCAGACAACTAAATGACTTGGGCTGCTCCTGGTTGCTTCTTCTTTCTACTGCTGCGTCTGCTAATACAATCTACAGCATTAAAATGGGGGGGGGGGGGGTCACATCCTGAGTTCCTATTATAACTACAAGGATTATTATTACCTTCAGTCAGGCAGAAAACACCTTTGACCTTGTGGAGATCACTATATAAATACCGATAATTGCTCACTCTTCAGTTAAAATGAACATAAACATCATCAGAATTGCCTTAGTGCATCAGCCTAAAAGTTAATCTCTCACAGCACGATTTCCCATATCCAGGGACTGGGTGATTTACACAATCCGAAAATAAATGTGGTACAGCCCTCCTGGGATTGCAATGCTTGGAAGTGCAGATAGATGACTGTATGTGTAAATACTATGCAACAACATCATGCCCACAGAAGGTTGTCGTAGCAGGGAAGCAAGCTTTTAAGTTATAACTGACATGCTATCACGAGTGTATTTCTCTGTGTATAAATGAATGTATGTTTTAAATTTTATATGTTGTAATTTTTTTAACTTCTTACTGTTTTAATTGGACTATTTTAATTGTTTTTACAAGTGTTGTTTTAATGTGTGTGTGTGTGTGTGTGTGTGTGTGTGTATAGTGAGTCTCCTTGGGTCCCAACTTGGGAGAAAGGTAGGATAAAAATAAAATAAATGATGATGATGATGATGATGATGATGATGATGATGATGATGATGATGATGATGATTATGGGCAGCATTTTATCTTGTTCCCCAAAGGCATCCTGAAGTAATACGGTCCAAGTAAAGCTAATAAAATAAAACCTGAATGTGTAGGTCACATTAAATCTCCTGCAGTGCTGCTCTCTAGTAGGATGCAGTCTTATAGATATATCATCGTCTTTGTCATTTGCGTCTAGTAAATAGAGAACTATACTCTGGGTGATAAATCCAAACCAGCTAGGAAACAAAGAAATAAACAAGAAAGCAAAGTATTGATGTGGATTACTTTACATACCTCCAAGGAAAGTGAAAAGTGGGGACAAGTGGGAACTCCAACAAAATGCTTCAGTGTGAACAGCTCCTATACAAGATTCCAGCCTGGCACATCCTCTTTTAGGATGCTCTCTTCAGTTTTTCACTGATTCCAGTCTTGTACGCCTTCCTTGAACAGACACCCAAGTATTCTGTACCTCTGTGTTTGTGGGCTCTCCCATTAGGCTTTATCCCCCAAAGGTCTGTCCTCCTTCTCCTCCTCCTTTTTTTTCCTTCCTCTTCTTCTACCCTCTCCCTCTCCACTCCTTCCTCCTTCTTTTCAACCTTCAGATTTTCCCCAAGTGTGATGATAAATCCCCCTTGTGCTTTGATTGTGAATTTTGGCTGCATAAGCATCCAAGCTCCAAAAATTGAACTTGCTGTTAATATATTATGCATGTAATTTTTTTAAAAAAAATTAAACAAATATCTGTAACTTTGTAGCAAGTGTCTTAGTATACTTGAGTTGCTTCCTTTTCCAAGCAGGACTCCTAACCCTAACATCACAGGCTCAAAAAAGTAAAAGCAACCCTCTGCTGGACAGTGATATAATGCCACATATGTTTTCATGCCTGCCTTCTTCATTTAGTATTTATATTCAATATATTTTTTTTAAAAAAAACTAACCACATACCACATGAACCACATATATTTCATTTGTGATGGTACAGTTGGTGAATGGTTGATAATATTAATCTAAAGTTCACTGAAAGGCCCCATTAAGAATCTGGCATTATAATAAGCTTAAATCACTGACATTGTTCATCAGTTTATGCTCTTCCGGAGTGATTGCTGCAATGCTAGTGTTGTCATTGTATTCTTTTTTATTATTATTAATGCATATGGGTACACTGAATCCAGTCAGCTGCACAGTTATTGTGTGATCATGAAACTTCAACATCTTCAATTTTTAGCTGGGGAATTGTGTATAGATGACTATATTAAAAGGTCAATGATATTCTTCCTGTGTTTTTTGTTATAACTTACCTAGCTGTCAATATCAGAAATTCTAGCATATCTTTAACAGATAAGCTTTTATTTTGTCCATCTCAGGGTATAGTATATCCACACTGCAGATTTAAAGCAGTTTGACACCACTTCTGCCATAACTCTATCCTACTTAATCCTGGGATTTGTTTGGTGAAGCACCAGAACTCTCCAAAAGACCAGGCTGAATACCTCACTAAACTACAAATCCCAGTATTCTGTAGGATAAGTTTATGACAGTCAAAGAGGTATCAAACTGCTTTAATTCTGTAGTGTGGATATATCCCAATATAGCTAGAAATATTAGTTTTATTCTATTGTCAAGAGGGAAAAGTTTCTCCAGAATGTGTTGACAGTTTTGCAATTTCACCACATATGTAAATTCCTAATTTCTTAGATTTACTCTGGCATGTTAAGTGTCTCGAATATCTGGCATAGTGCTGCTGGTTTTATATACCAGTGATAAACAATTTTTATGAGATTTTAGAAAATTTATTTGAGTAGACGATGGCAAGAGTAGAGAAACAAAAGAGTATTCAGAAATTCACAATATACACTTAACATATAATTACTGTTTTAAAGCATGATCCATTATTATTATTATTATTATTATTATTATTATTATTATTAGAGATTAAGCATTCTCAGAAACATGAAATACAATCACTTTAAAAGCACAATCACTTTACACAAGCACTATACTGTGCTGAAATCAAAATTAAGTAAAATAACAATACAAGATCAGATAGCCAAGATGGCTACTAAGTGACTAAGGGGTGGGTAGCATACACAGAGTGGAAAAGTGAGACAACGTAAGAGTTCACCATGCTATTCTACTCAGAACAATGCACGATTTCTGGAATTTTCCACTTTCTGATATGACACAAGTATTTCCACTTCCATTTAATATTTTTGGACTGCAGTTGAGTTACTGAAACCGCAGAAAGCTGTCCCATGGATAAGGGGGTATTAATATAAATACTAAAGTAGTGAGACTAATGGAAATATTCTGAGTGAATAGGGAGATATACTACACAGAAGAATGGCCATTTCATATGCTGCCCAATCCAGAAGTAGAGATAAAGAAACCCAAATAATTTTTAAAAATGCAGAACAACAACAGACACAGCCCCAACATCTCTGGAAATTATATATGAGCCCAGGAGGGGAAAACCTGTAAGAAGTAACACCCATCTGTTCCATATCATAGATGAAAACTGGGACATGTGAGGCCAAGCAACAGCAGCAAAATTTGTAAAGGAGGAAAAACATACCAGCTAGGGAAGGCTGCAGCACTTTGCTTTTGCCTGATCCTACTGGGACAGGCAACATTCTTCACCACCCTGCTGAGTTAACTGACTGCAAACTACTTTTACATTTTGAACTCAGTTTGCAGCAATTGAATTAAGCATTCTTAATTGAAGCAAGCACCAAGGGGGAAAGTGGGAGGAGGAGGAGAAAATTATGACGTTATAAAAGCAACTGAAAATGTGGAATAGCAGAAGATTAATCAGGACTGCCCCTGCCAAATCAGTTGGAGAATATGATGTTCTCCACACATTTAACCAAGAGACCCCTGATATATGTACCTGCATCACTCTTCTCAGCCTCAACATCCAGTCACATGAACACACAGGCTGAAGATGGAGCCCCAGCTGCAGCTTATGTGTTACATGCTTGATGGGGCACCTTGGAGATCCCTGTCTGAATCCAGGTACAACAATCTAATGCTAGGGAAGGAGACATTCCCACACATTTACACATGGTTAGCAGATTTGAGCCAATGAGAAGGAGAGCTGCATGTGGTAATAGCTGAACTCCCATGCTGATCCACCAGCCTTTCTGGAGCACAGTAGATATTGAAGACAAAAAGGGCAGAAAAGAACTGAATATTAGTCTGTTCTGCATTGAGAAACACCCCCATCCATCCCATCATTTGGTGGCATATGACAGCTGCCTTGCATACAAAGAGGCTATAGCTCAGCACAGGGTGTGTCTATACTGCAGAAATGCAGCACTTTGACACCACTTTAACTGCCATGACTCAGTGCTATGGAACTTATTATTATTATTATTTACATAGCGCTGTAGATTTGCACAGCGCTGTACATAAAAAGAAATATAAAAAGTAAACCTGCCTATGGCATACAATCTAAGAAATGATAGGATAATACAAATAAAATACATAGCAATATAGGAAATGGTTCAATAAAACACGCAACAAAAAGAACATCAGTTAGCAAGTGACAATCACGCAATGCCTGGGAATGCTTCCCTGAACAGGATGGTTTTCAACTCCATTTTGAAGCTGGTTAAAGAAGTGATGGCTCTTGCTTATGGGGAAAGAAGGTTCCAGGAGTGAGGGGCAGCAAGTGAAAAGGGGCGAATCCTAGATGGGGCAGAGGAAATCCTGGGCTGGGACAGCAGACCTTGACTACCAGAACGGAGGGCCTGAGTGGGAAGGTGAAGAGAAAGAAGGTCTGATAAATAAGGGGGGCAGCCCATGGAGGACTTTAAACGTCAACAGCAGGAGCTTGTACTGAATACGGAAAGGGAGGGGGAGCCAGTGAAGGGATGCCAACAAAGGAGAGATATGGTCACAGCGGTGGGCAGATGCAATAATGTGTGCAGCTGAATGCTGGACAGAAATTAAAGGGCAGAGGTGAGAAAGAGGAAGCCCAGCCAGGAGGATGTTACAGTAATCAATTCGTGAGATCACTAGGGCATGGACCAAAATCTTGGCAGTAGAGGCAGAGAGATATGATCAGATTTTGGCAATATTGTATAAAAAGAATCTACAAGCCTTGGCTGTGGTCTGGGTCTGAGGGGTACACGACAGAGAAGAGTCAAAACCAAGACTACCGGCTTGCTGGACTGGTTGAATAGAAATGTCCACAGAGACAGAAAAGGAGTGTTGAAGGGTGGACTTAGGAGGAAAGACAAGAAGCTCCATCTTGGACATGTTGAGCTTCAAACGCCAATGGCACATCCACTGCGAGACAGCTGTGAGACAAGACGAAACTTGCTGTTCAAGTCTTGGAGAAAGGTCGGGGTGGAAAGATACAACTGGGTGTCATCGGCGTACAGATGGTAAGAAAAGCCAAAAGAGCTGATGAGTTTTCCTAAGGACAGTGTGTAGAGAGAAAACAGAAGGGGACCCAGAACAGAGTCCTGGGGCACTCCAACAGATAAGGGAACAGAGGATGAAGTCTGACTACCTGTAACCACTGCAAAAGATCTGTCTGACAAATAAGATCTAAACCAGTCAAGAACAGAGTCTGAGAACCCAAGGTCAGAGAGTATATCAACTAGAAGGCTGTGATCAACGGTGTCAAAGGCTGCAGACAAATCAAGAAGGATGAGAACAGAGTAAAGGCCATTAGCCTTGACCCGTAAAAGGTCATTCGAGATCTTAGTGAGATTTGTAGGCTTGTTAAATATTTAGCCTTCCTTGTCAGAGATCTTTGGTAGCCCACCAAACTACAAACTCCAGAATCCCATAGCACAGAGCTGTGGAAGTTAAAATGGTATCAAACTGCTTTATTTCTTCAGTGTGACAGCAGCCACAGTCAGGTGCTTTTGTGAAGTTGTGCTACCTGTAGGAATGTGGAATGAAGGGGTATAACATAAATCATATGTACGCTCCTTCTTATAATTCAGAAACAGTATTGTTATGGACTACAAGTATTCCAAAATGTAATTTTTTTCCCCAAGCTGCCCTCTTCCTTTTAGCTACTTGTGTCCTGCTCACAGCTCCACACTATTACAGCCAGTCCTCCTGCATACTGTAGAAGATCTACTGGTGTATTTGTCATGGTGATTTTATCTGGTATTCAGCTGGCCTAATGAGCCTTTCATTCAAACTTACAGCTCCTCAAACAATGGATCAAAAGTATATGACTGCATTCCAAAGCTAATGATGTAAAGCACTCTAAGCAATATCTGTAGGGATTGAGAAGGCCTGGTTTTACTCAAAGGTACACAGAATCATTTTCAGTTTCTGAGGATACAGACCTGGATGCAATCATCCTAAATGAAATGGGAGACAGATAGGCTAGAATCAATATCAGCAGGTGGCATTTGTAGAGCATACGAAGCATGTTTTTTCCCTTCATTGGAGCCTTCAGGTAGTTTTTAAAAGTATGCCGACTTGTTTTAATTAAAATGTGAAGTGGCAGAAAACGATGATTATATGCCCGTGGGTGGTGAATCCAATATTGTCTCTCTAAAGAACAGTTTGGTAAAGCCTCAGTGAAGAGAGGAAGAAAACCCTATTACTGGTAACCAACAGATAGTAGTTAAGTTTGCTATGGCTAGTCACTTCACTAGTGAATGCTAGAAAGAAACAAATGCTGTCCCTAGAGAATTAGAGAACAATGTGAGCCCATGATTCCTTTCTAGAGAGACCTACTGATTGAAATGTACATCACCAATCATATATATGGCTCACTCAACCTTTCTCTTGGGGGAGGTGTACTGATAAGGCTGGTGGTGTATTGTCTTCATCTGTTGTTAAAAAAAACTCTATTCAAATTGTAGTAACAAAGCTTTATGCAGGTAACCTTTTAATACAATAACCACCACAAAATGTATTGGCCTTAATATATTTTGTTCTCTTCTTGTCTTTTATCCCTTTTATGTCTTTGCTGCTGAATCAACACTTCAGTGTATCTCATTCAGGTTCAGAGTCAATACTGTTGATAATTGGTTGTTGCTGTTGTTCTTGTGTATTTCAGGTTTTGGAACGTATGGTGACCCTAAGGCCTATCACTGAGTTTTCATGGTAAGATTTGTTCAGAGGAAGTTTGCCATTGCCTTCCCCTGAGGCTGAGAGCATGTGACTTGAGCAAGGTCACCGAGTGGGTTTCATGGTCAAGGTGGAAATTGAACCCTGGGCTCCAGAGTCACACTGTGCCACACGGGCTCTCTTTGATAATTGTGTGAATGCCATACATACAATTATCATTGATTATTGTATGTATGGCAATTGTATGTATGGCCTTCACTGTGATGTCTCACACTGTAGCCAGCTGCTTAAAAGAAAGTACTTTGTCAGTAATGTATTACCAACCAGCAGTGGCTCTATGGTCAGGGGGGCAGTGGGTTTTAAAGCACCTATCCATGCTGCTGAACCTATTTGAGGGATAGGTTTTGGGTTTAATGCCCCATTGTCACTGGTACCTAACACACACCTCAAACAAAATAAACACAAGAATTATAAATCCAACAAGCATGTAATGGTATCAAAGAGAAAATACATAGAAGCGCTCAAGAGTGAAAAACGATAACAACCCTTTTATTGATTGCTTGAACTTTTGTATGTTTTAAAATGATATTATTATTATTATTATTATTATTATTGATGTGTAGATTTTTTTTGTTTTTTAATATTTTAATATTTTTTAATATTTAAAATTTACTTTATTGGGGAACAACATTGGATTTCACTCTGAGAGAAAAGTGGCATACAGACGAAATAAAATAAAATGCTTTAGTCAAGCCTCATCTGGAATACTGAGTCCAGTTCTGGACACTTCAATTCAAGAAGGATGTTGACAAGCTAAAGCGTGTCCAGAGGAGGGCGACCAAAATGGTGAGAGGTCTGGAAGCCATGCCCTATTGCCCTATAGGACAAGGAGCAATGGATTCAAACTACAGGAAAAGAGGTCCCACCTAAATCTCAGGAGAAACTTCCTGATGGTCAGAGCTGTTCAACAGTGGAATATGCAGCCTCAGAGGGTGGTGGAGTCCTCTTTGGAGGTTTTTAAGCAGAGGCTGAATGGCCATCTGTTGGGGTGCTTTGACGGGTGTTCCTGCTTGGCAGGGGGTTGAACTTGATGGCCTCTGTAGTCTCTTCCAACTCTTTGATTCTATGATTCTATGAAAATAAAATAAAATAAACAAAGCTATATACACTGTTGTTATCTGTAATGTATATACAACCATCATCATTATCAACACCATCATAATCATCATCACCATTATTATTATTATTATTATTATTATTATTATTATTATTATTATTATTTATCTCCCATCTCTTCCTCAGTTTGGGACTTGAGGTGGCTTACAACCATTAAAACAAACAATTAAAACTGAAACCAATTAAAACAACATATAAAGGTCCAGAACATTATACAAGGCCTAGTTCCCCTGAAAAAGCAATTACCAAAGGCCACCAGAATAAGAAGGGTTTTACCTGCTTGCAGAAAGACAGTAAGGAGGATGCCAGTCTATTCTCTATGGGAAGGGAGTTCCAAAGCCTGAGAGCAATCACTGAGAAGGCCCTCTCCCATGTTCCCACCAGCGAATATGGTGGGATAGAAAGAAGGGTCTCCTCGACAGATCTCAAAGCTCAGGGACTTATAAAGTTATCAGGATGGATAAAAGACTGTTTTCTATTTGTGGCTTCATTTATGATAGTGTTTTTCATAGACCAGTACTGGGCTCCAAGGTATCTCTGGGCAGGCTTACACTGGCCAGAATACAGTGGTGCCTCGGGTTACGAAATTAATTCGTTCCGCGGCCGCTTTCGTAACCCGAAAAGCCTTCGTAAGCCGAAAACCCATAGGCGCTAATGGGGAAAAGCCGCGATTTCGTGTGAAATAGCGCCGAAAAGCACCAAAATTTTTTTCGTAACCCGAAAAAACATTCGTAACCCGGAACAATTATTTCCTATGGGATTTTTTCGTATCCCGGAAATTTCGTAACCTGGGTATTTGGTATCCCGAGGAACCACTGGCTGCTCCTGGAATATTTTGACCCCAAAGCTGCCCTCTTACTTGGGCACTCCACAGAGGTGCTGGGTAGCTACTATGCTGCTAGTGTGAGTCACTCCGTCTGAACTTGAAAACGAGGCACCCAGAACTGATCGCATAGCTAGGCCCCTTGTTGTGACTTCAGAGGAAGTGACCCATCCCAGTCGTGACAGCAGGCAGCACAATAGGACACTATGTAAACAGCCATCATGCATTGCTGCAGAGTGCTCCAAATTTTCTGATGAACCACCTGTTCTTCAAAGGTCAGTTTTGGATGTTCCCAACAACAACATGTAACTGCTATTGTTGTTCCCATCATGAGGAGCTCAGAATAACAGCCTAGAGGAGGTGACAGCTTGAGACTCAGACATATAATTAATAATGGTGGTAGTTAATAAGCATCACAGAACATTCAAAACTTGACAAAACGTAGTTCTGAATGCAACACATACATTCATCACGTATACCTCCCACACACAAGAAACAAGCAGAGTGAACAACAACTGCTGAAAGGGAAAGGCTTTCTTCTGAGTAGTTCTTTTTCTTCTTTTTTTTTTCTTATTTCTTAAAACCAGTAGTTCACTGTGATTCTAACTAAACCATGTTTTTGTGTGTGCACTCATACACACACCAGGAAAAACATTTTTTTATATATCCCTCCTGCTATATCCCATAATCACTAAAGCTCCTCTTTCTAACTATTAAGTATTCATTGAATAGGTGGAAGAAAACATTGGCTGGCATCTCGTTGAACAGTTTTTCACAACTATTTATTTGGTATTCAAGTTTATTACTGTGGCAATAGTGGCCCTCCCAAACCTACCTTAACAGCCAGCTGAGTGATGAGAATCTGCTCTGCTGGTGATCAAGGTGCTGCAGGATGATATTTCCACCCCCTTTCCACCTGTAATCTGCAGTGTGGCCATCAGAAGCAGGATGCTTCTTACAACTCCTTATCCCATCACAAATTGCTGGCAAGAGGAATCTGGAAACGTCATCCTGCTGCATCCTGACTGCAGCACAGACTTCCATTGTTCAGGGTGGCTGCTGGCTGTTAAGGTAGGTTTGGGGTAATGGGTCAGGAGACAATATGTAGTTACATATTTGTAACTATGTCTTTGATGTAAGATCTCAGCCAGGATTTCTCTTTATAATAATAATCATCATCATCATCATCATCTTTGGCCCGTTACAAACGGGCATAAAGTACGGACTGGGTCCGTATTAGGATTGGAAAGGGGTGTCACTTCCGGACGCCCCTAACCCTAATATGGACCGAGTCCGTACAAAATGGCAGCGCCTGTTCCACGTGGGAGTCTCCATGTTTACGTAGCGGACGTGCTGCGTCTGCACGTCGCGCAGCACATATGATGCTGTGAGTGCACCATTGGCGCCTCGCAGCATCATATCCACGCCACAAAGAGAAGCGCCTCTTATTTGCAGCATGGAGGAGCCTCGTGGTTTGGACGCTGGGGCTCCTCCGCGCTGCAAATGAAGGCGGCGGAAGACCGCCCCTTCTGGGTGGTCTGTAACGCGCTTTCCTCTCTTAATCATGTGCATTCTACATCTAGATCTATCTTAATCATTCTAGTTCTACCATAAGAACCTAGGAATCAATGGCTGGAAATTGCAGATAAGTAATTTGGCTTAATATGAGAAGAAACCACATTAAGTTATTTTGAATCTGCATCTTTATGATATGAAAGGCAGGAGGCAGACAGCTGGAGGAATGTCACAAAGAGAAGTAAGCCAAGAAGGGATTGTTCTGGGAGCTTGCAGCTAGAGAATCGATTCGAAGCTCTTTCCCTTATCAAGGAGGATGAAGAAGAGCAGCATGGACAGACTTCAGGGACAGAGCATGGGAGCCTGAGAGTCCCACCCGAGGGAACAGTCACTGCTAAGCCTCAGAGCAGGCATGTGGTCGTAGTGGGGGACTCCTTGCTGAGGGGTACAGAAGCAGTGATTTGTAGGCCTGACAAGATGTCTCGAGAGGTGTGTTGTCTTCCAGGTGCAAAGATCCGTGATGTGACAGAGAGGCTGACAAGACTGGTCAAGCTTACTGACAAATACCCCTTCCTTTTGGTCCACATGGGAACTAATGATACTGCAAGACACAGCCTTCAGGACATCAAAAGGGATTACGAGGCACTTGGTAGGAAGCTGAAAGGAATGGATGTACAGGTTGTCATCTCGTCTCTTCTGCCAGTTGAAGGGCACGGTCCAGGAAGGGAGAGGAAAATAGGGGATGTGAACAACTGGCTCCGCAGATGGTGCCGCCGAGAAGGATTTGGATTCTTCTATCATGGGCTGCGGTTCCATGAGGAGGGACTTCTTGCAACAGACGGGTTGCATCTCACACAAGTTGGAAGAAATGTTTTTGCCATTTTGTCTCAAGAACATTATCAGGAGGGCTTTAAAGTGAGTTTCAAGGGGAAGGGAGACAATATTAAGGAAGGCGAAAGGGATGGCGAAAATAGTCAAACTGAGGAAACAAGAAAAAAAGTGCAAGGACCCAACAGTGGGAGGCAAAAAAACTTGCACAGGCAGCAAGTAAAAGGGACCCATGGTCTGCGATGTCTCTACACTAATGCACAGAGCATGGGAAATAAGCAAGATGAACTCGAACTCCTAGTACAACAAAGCAAATATGATATAAAAGGCATCACCGAAACCTGGTGGGATGAGTCTCATAATTGGAATGTGGAAATAGAGGAGTATAACCTTTTTAAGAGAAATAGGCCAAACAGGAAAGGAGGAGGAATAGCACTGTATGTCAGAGATATTTAAACCAGTGAAGAGATCCTGGACATCAATACTGACAGCCAGGTGGAGAGCATCTGGATAAAAATTAAAGGGGAGGGAAACAACAAGGATGTTATGGTGGGAGTCTACTACAGACCCCCAAGTCAGACTGAGGAATTGGATGATATCTTTCTAGAACAGATGACCACACACTGAGAAAGGAGAGATGTAGTAGTGATGAGTGACTTCAACTATCCTAATATTTGCTGGAAGTCAAACTCAGCAAAATCCTCAAGGTCTAGCAAATTCCTCACTTGCCTGGAAGACAATTTCATGGTCCAAAAGGTGGAAGAGGCAACAAGGGGGTCAGCTATTTTAGATCTGATCCTAACCAACAAGGATGACTTGGTTAATGGGGTGCAAGTGGTGGGATCATTAGGTGGAAGTGACCATGTTCTCCTGGAGTTTGTAATGCAGTGGAAAGGAGAAACCAGGCATAGTCAGACACACATTCTAGACTTTAGGAGAGCGAATTTCAGTAAACTTAGAGAAGAATTGAGGGCGATTCCATGGTCAGAAATACTAAAAGATAAAGGCATTCAGGATGGATGGGACTTTCTCAAAAGGGAGATACTGAAGGCACAATTTCAAACAGTTCCACTGAAGAAAAAAAATGAGAGGTGTCTCAAGAAACCAGGATGGATGACTAAGGAACTTTCAACGGAGCTAAGTTTGAAACGGAACATGTATAAGAAATGGAAAAGGGGGGAAATCATGAAAAAGGAATTCAAAGAAATAGCAGGCATGTGTAGGGGTAAAGTCAGAAAAGCTAAAGCACAGAATGAACTCAGGCTTGCTAGAGAGGTTAAGAACAATAAAAAGGGCTTTTTTGGATATGTCCGCAGCAAGAGGAAGAAGAAGGAAACGGTAGGGCCACTGCGTGGAGAAGATGGCAAAATGCTAATAGGGGACAGAGAAAAATGACTCAACACCTTCTTTGCCTCAGTCTTCTCAGAAAAGGAAAAGGGTGCTCAACCTGAGGAGGATGGAGCAGAGGACAGAATAGGGGAATTTCAGCACAGAATAAGTAAAGAGATAGTAGAGGAACACCTTGTTAATCTAAATGAATTTAAGTCTCCGGGACCAGATGAACTCCATCCAAGGGTATTAAAAGAACTGGCAAATGTAATATCGGAGCCATTGGCAATCATCTTTGAAAACTCCTGGAAAACAGGAGAGATCCCAGCAGACTGGAGGAGGGCAAACATTGTCCCCATCTTCAAAAAGGGGAAAAAAGAGGATTCCAACAATTATCGTCCAGTTAGTCTGACATCAATACCAGGAAAGATTCTAGAGCAGATAATTAAACAAAGAGTCTGTGAACATCTAGATGGCAATTCCATAATCACAAAAACTCAACATAGGTTTCAGAGAAACAAGTCATGCCAGACAAATCTAATCTCTTTCTTTGATAAAATTACCAGCTTGTTAGATGAAGGGAATGCTGTGGATATAGTATATCTTGATTTCAGTAAGGCCTTTGACAAGGTTTCCCATGACATTCTTGCAAACAAGCTTGTAAAATATGGAATAGACCAGGCAACTGTTACATGGATTTGTAACTGGTTGACCGGCCAAACCCAAAGGGTGCTCAACAATGGCTCCTTTTCATCCTGGAGAGAAGTGACCAGTGGGGTCCCACAGGGCTCTGTCCTGGGCCCAGTGCTATTCAACATCTTTATCAATGACCTGGATGACAGAATTGGGAGCATACTTATCAAATTTGCAGATGATACCAAATTAGGAGAATAGCTAATACCCCAGAGGACAGGATCAAGATTCAAAATGACCTGAATAGACTAGAAAGCTGGGCCAAAGCTAACAAAATGAAATTCAACACGGAGAAATGTAAGGTATTGCACTTAGGGCGGAAAAATAAAATGCACAGATATAGGAAGGGTGACACCTGGCTGAATGAAACTACGTGTGAAAGGGATGTAGGAGTCCAAGTAGACCACAAGTTGAACATGAGTCAACAGTGTGATGCGGCAGCTAAAAAGGCCAATGCGATTTTAGGCTGCATCAATAAAAGTATAGTGTCTAGATCAAGAGAAGTAATAGTGCCACTGTATTCTGCTTTGGTCAGGCCCCACCTAGAATATTGTGTCCAGTTCTGGGCGCCACAATTCAGAAAGGACATTGAGAAACTGGAGCGTGTCCAAAGGAGGACGACAAAAATGGTGAAGGGTCTGGAAACCTTGCCCTATGAGGAACGACTTAGGGAGCTGGGGATGTTTAGCCTGGAGAAAAGAAGGTTAAGAGGTGATATGATAGCCCTGCTTAAATATTTGAAGGGATGTCCTATTGAGGAGGGAACAAGCTTGTTTTCTTCTGCTCCAGAGAACAGAACCCGGAACAATGGATGCAAGCTACAGGAAAAGAGATTCCACCTCAACATTAGGAGGAACTTCTTGACAGTAAGGGCTGTTCAACAGTGGAATGCACTCCCTCGGAGGGTGATAGAGTCTCCTTCCTTGGAGGTCTTTAAACAGAGACTGGATGGCCATCTGTCAGGGATGCTTTGATTTGGATTTCCTGCATGGCAGGGGGGTTGGACTGGATGGCCCTTGTGGTCTCTTCCAACTGTATGATTCTATGATTCTATGATTCTATGATTATATTCTATGAAATAAGCTTAAGACAACTCTTCTAACTAGGTTTTCTCTATCTGAGGAGCTAGACCCATTTCTCCAGTATTTAAGGCAAGGGACAGGACTCTCAAGGCGAAGGCATTTTCTTGAAAATTATACAGGTCACTCACTCAAAGGCCTTGTGCTAGTCAGGTTTTCTATTTTTTTCCCTTGGCATAACTTACCTCAGAAGGTTGTTGAAAGGATAAAAGTGGGGAGGGGGAGAGATATACACAGTGCTTTCAGCTTGTTGGAAGAAAGATGGGCTTTAAATGCAATATTTGAATAACTGAATTGGACAAAGGGGGGCAAATGTTTAAACTTTTCCTGCCCTGCTGTTTCCCAAACTAACCTACCCCAGCTGCCACAGAAAAATAGTTTGGGTGCCTGTATTTCACACTATGAGAAATCAGACTAGCATAGCAATCTTTATTGTGAAAGAACCACAGAGCATAGGATGACACATACACCTTCCTTCATTGCTGCTCCTGACCAGCCAGCAGTCCATCGCAGTGATTTAGCATTATGAATTTGAGAGATCCACAATAGATTTTTTGTTTTCTAAAACTTTTGGAATTTCATATTAATGTTTTATATCTTTAGTTTATTTAACTACAGTATCTGTACTGCCTTATTTTATTTTTCAATATGTCTCTGTGTGGATTTTTTAAAATTGTATTTTAAAATTGTATTTTAGTATTTTATATTACTGAATGCTATATATGTGTCTTATTCTGCAACTGTTTGTAAGGCACCATGTACATGGATGGTGCTATATAAATAAATGATGATGATAATAATAATAATAATCTTTCACTGTCATGTGGAGTTAAGGAACTGAATGCTTCATTTCTGCTGCTACTGCTATTATCTTTCCAGTTCAGTTTGGAACCTGCTAAGGAAGATCAAGGAAGAAAGTGCAAAGGTAGGATTGTTGGTGAACATAAAGAAAACAAAGATAATGACCACAGAGAATTTTCACAAATTCAACCTAGACTATGAAGAAATAGAAATAGTAGAAGAGTTCTCATACCTGGGATCAAACATTAATCAGAGTGGGGACTGCAGTTAAGAAATCATAAGAAGACTAAGAAAGGGGAGGGAAGCTATGAAAGAACTAGAAAAGATCTTAAAATGTAAAGATATACAACTGAGTATGAAAGTTAGAATCGTACAAGTCATTGTATTCCTTATTACCATGTATGGATGCAAGAGATAGACAATTAAGAACCAAGACAGGAAGAAAATCAATTCATTTGAAAGGTGCTGCTGGAGAAGAGTGCTGAAGATACTATGGACAGCCAAGAAGTCAAACAAATGGATGCTAGAACAGATCAAACCAGAAATCTCTCTGGAAGCCAAGATGACTAGACTAAGGCTGTTCTACTTTGGCCACATCATGAGAAGGCACGACTCATTGGAGAAAACAATAATGTTAGGAAAGGTGAAGGGAAGCACAAAGAGAGGAAGGTCGCATGCCAGATTGATCGACTCTACAAAAGAGGTGATGGGTATGGAACTGGGCAGAACAGTAGAGGACAGGGAATCTTGGAGATGTCTGATTTACAGGGTCGCCATGGATCAAAATCAATTCGAGAGTGGATTAGAACAACAAAAATTCCACAAAATACATCTGGACAGAGCTTTCAAGAATAATTGGTCTAGTGCAGCAAAAATAATAAGAAACAACTGCTTAATTGAGCAAGAAGTCATATTTTTGAAAAATTAAGACTATGTTGTACTTTATCTGCTTTTATTTATCATAAAGACAAAAGGCCAATATCTCTTCCAATTATTTAAAAGAATGCCAAGAGGGGAAATCACATCATATTATCTAATCAAAATCCATTGGTTGCTTTAATCGATAATGCTAAACCATGGTTTGGCATTACAAGGATAAGCAGGAGAGAGCCTCTGCATTTCAGACGCCTCCCCTTTCCTCTGATGCAAGTGTGATAAGGAAAGTGTAAGAGTCCACTTGCATTTTAGATTAACCACAATTTAGTATTATGGTCAAATCCAGTATGTCCAAATGCTTAATCTTAATGATGGTTCTTTTAAAAAAGTCACCTTCAGGGACAGCAGTTACCACTATCAAAGTTAAAATTGACTGGTTAGGACAATACAGAAAGATGAGATTTAAAATGGAAACAAAAGCTTTCAAATCCATCCTCATAGCAACACTAGAGGATGAGTAAGTGTACTAGTATACATAACTTTTCACTATGCTAAACCATCTTATCTCAGTTTGCTAAACTATGGTTTACTGTTACACAGAAGCACAGCAATTGAATGGTGTTTTTTTAACAAGTGTCCATTTGCACATTTAATGAATCACAGTTTTCAAGACCCTAGGAAGTTTTCTTCCTGATGCCCTTCATTTTACTAATTTTCAGAATTATGTAAAGGCTAAATCAATGAGTTTAATTATGTGAGAGCATATTAATTCATTTTAATTGTATAATATGTTTGTTCCAGAGCTTAATTAGGTCCAAGGGCCTCAAGAGTCCATCAAAACTCACTGGAAAATTAAAATGGGGGAAAATGAAAATCTATACTATCTGTGAAGTGCATCAGGGAAAATAACCTGGGTGATACAATTACCCAATCCAGGTAACAATGGACTGGTAAACAGTGTAATGGAAACATCTACTTTTAGAAGCAAAAAACACCTAGACTTATGCTTGCTCGTATCTAATTTTGAAAATGGATCATCTAAGGAATTAGCCTTATTTTCTTCACTATGATGGATACAAAGTGGCCTATCTTTGGTACTCAAATTCCACTTCTGAGATAATTAACCAGAAGAAATAATTATAACACACACTGCAAATTATAGCTTTGCCCTGAATGGGAAGGGTGTGTTTCATTTATGCTTGCTCCCTCATGGCCCTCTGACCAGTCAAGTGTGAAGTTTAATATTAAAAAGTGAGCATCTGACATCAACCTTTATTTAGAGACTATGACTAACCTGAAAAACAGTTTTTCAAAATGATTATGCCTGAGAGGACTGTTTTCCCACATAGGCATAGCAGAGCAAGTCATCTGTATTCAGATAATCTGGAATAACTAACTGTAACATGACAACATGGCTGCAAAGGCAGTTGTGATGGCACTCTGAACAAAATGTTTTCCAAATATCCCTTGTCCCCAGTCATTATCCCTATCTCTCCTGCTATATTAAATGCCCTTTGTTTGGCGAAATCATTGACAACTCCAATACTCTTCCTACTTCCTCTTCTTCTTCCTGCTGTCCAGACTCCTGCAAACCAGCACACCATGTAAAGTTAATAACTTGGGAAGAAACTGTCCAATTGCAGTTGTAGTCATTAGGGATGGAAAGAACATTCAAAAATATTGACAAAATGGTTCAAAGAAAACCCATGTTTTTCCTGTTCCAAAACCCTGACAAGGAACCCTGGTGGATCAGTGGTTAAATGCCGGTATTACAGCCATTCATTCACAGCCACAAGGTTGTGAGTTCAATCCCAGCCAGGGGCTCCTGGCTGGGATCCTTCCAAGTTTGCAAAAATGAGTGCCCAGATTATTGGGGCAATTAGCTTACATGTTGTATGAAGTGGTATAGAAATGTAGCTGCTATTACTATTGCTATGCTAAAAAGACTCCTGGTCTGGTAAGAATCTTCACAATTCAGGATTTATTCAGTACAAAATCTGCACATGGTTGTTTTGAATAGAACATGATTTTCTGCATAGAAAACAGTTTTCATGTGCAAA